>NW_024582429.1:779848-834757 GCF_018398535.1 Haplochromis burtoni
TGTGTTGCAGGATCTTTATACTTCCCACTTTCAGCACAAACTGCTTCTAACAGAACTTAACAAGCTTTGTCCAGAACGTGTAACTCTCTGAAACACCGTCTGCCGCAGTGCGAAGGCAGGCAAGGTGTGGACTCCTTCTCCAGCTCTCGCTTGTAATGTCCCTCACTTGTGGATCTTCTGTAGGTACAATTAAGTGCAACACAACAGACAGCTCTGACAAGACTGTCTGACAGTGTGCGCTGACACCTCGCTCTTCTTTTCTGTACTTGAGAGCAGACTTTTTGTGATGCACTCAAGTGTGACTGTTTGACCACACATAAAGATGCTTCTCTTTACACACAATTGTACAATGATCTCATCTGGTGTAGAGAGGTCCTCCGAGCTCCTTTGATTTGTCCTGATCCTCAGAGTAATCCAGGCCAAATTGGATTTTTATACTGTTAGCAGAGACCACAATAAACTTTAGCCTGGCATCAGCATCGGCATCAGGGGTGGAGGTTTTGTTGCTGTTAAAGCCTTTGGTTGCACCTGGTGGATGATTATCTGAACCATAGCAGTATTTTCATGACTTTTGTTTTTTCATTTTCATTGCTCGTCCAACTCCACAAAAGATGAGTTTTAAAATTTGCTTCAGTTTATATAACGTGCCTGAAGCCGCTGCTGTACACATGTACCAGCATTAACAAGGATCATCATTACAGGTGGCGGTAATTCACCTCATTTAACTTCTGGACTCCACTCAAAAATGAGCAAACACAAAGTTATGATTGTTTTTTCTGAAATTTATTGTGAAAGCCAATTTAACATCATAACTGTTGAAATTAACTTTAATTTTCCCCAGTAGTGACCATTGCCAAAGGGGTCAAATTAAACAACAAAAAAATGACTAACTGTTGTAACATAAAAGTTCTTGGCTTAAACGAATCAGTTACATGTTTCCATTTTTTCATTTAGCCTCAGACCAGAGGCTAAGCCGAACAGGCTGGAGACTGGTCTTCTCTGTTAGAGATCTGCTTTCAGCGCTTTGTGTCCCTGAGGTTTCTCAGAACTGTGGTCCCTGGCCCTGTGGACACAATGCAATCTGTGCCGCCCCACATTAGATAAGTCTCCTCCAACTCTCATCCAGGTCACATTGCACCACAGAGTGCAGCAGGGCTTCCAAGACTCTGCTGCCTCCGCTGATGCTCAGGCGGAGAGAAGACTGCACACGTGACAAAGCGATGGGTGAGTGTTTCAGGTCAGCTGAATCCACAGCTCCAAACAGACCTGATTTCTTTATCAACAGGTCACCTTTAGGTTCAAACTAGTTTAGCACGAAGCCCGCCTGTGATGTGACCAAGGTTCTTTTGTGAGTCCTGTGGCAGAGATCTCTCACAATCTGTGAACTCTGAAGTAAAATGTTTTATATGAAGCTAGAAACCATAATATTTCAGCTCCATGCTGTTAAACAGCACATTTTTTGCTTTTGGTGCAGGACACATCCATAATGTTTTAAATCCTATCTAGTCTTGTTTACAGAGTCTTGACTTTTTGAAAGTAAATCTGGAGACAATCTGGAGATTCAAGCGACTGATCTTCATCCTCTCCAATTTTTTTATATCTACATGTTTAAGCAGCCACATCTTTTGTGATGCCGTATACATTTTTAACCTTAGTTCTGTTTTCACACAGAAAATCTGCAAATACACTGCAGAAATCTGCATAACAACTTTGCACTTATCACCACATGTGCTACAAATGTCCCCCTACTTGATATTGATTGACCTTTACCCTGGCATGTATCTAACATCAGCATATTGCCGGTCATAGATTATCTTCCTTTAGCCACACGACCTGGATGAGCAACGAAACTCGAGCGTGGCTCACAACACGATGCCTTTTTTCCGTGTGATATGACACAGCAAGGAAACCCAGTAAAAAGATGCCGTGACTCTCATATCAACTTCGTAACCACTATTTTTCACACAGTGCAAGCTATAATTATAATGATTAAATTAAAGATTATTTTACACCTGCGTGTTAGCGCTTGTTAGTGAGAACGCCTGGAGGGCTTCGAGGCCTGGACCTGGAGCTGGAAGTTTAAAACACAGCGAGACAAGACGACTTGATCCTGCGCATCATGCTCACGTTCAACAAAAGTGCAGTTACATCAGACAGTTACACAACTCAAGGAAAGACATCAGATGCATTTCGTCAGCAGACGTCAGTGTCTAAATTTATTCATTTAAACGACAAACTGGAGCCACTGTAACCGAGACACAATTTCAAAGATGAAGCTAATCAGCAGAACTATAAATGTTACTCCCACAACTTATTCATCTGTTTAAAAAATAGAAAAGCACTTCATAGCTCTCAGTTTAGCAATACCTAACTAAGCGAATTAGAGATAATGTAGTAGACGTGAGAAACAGGCTATAGAAGCAGTTTTTAAATCTAAATGAATTTATATTTTCAATCATAAATGTCCACTACTAGATCTAAATCTAGACACGAGGCTGCGCTGAATAACATCTCTCTTTTTTTGTTTTTTTTGCATTTTCTCAGCTCTTTTCACACATTTCCCTGTTTGACATTCTGTCTGTTTGCATGAGAAAGAATTACAAAACTCATGAATAAGTTATGAACAAAACGCCTTTAAATGCGAGGCACGCTCAATGCATTTCACAAGAAAGTGCACAGTGCGTGATAAATGATTATTTTCTGACTTTTTGTGCTTAAAACGAAACTGACGTTTCTGTCAAACAACATGCCAACTATTTCGATGAAGTATATTCGAGTCTCTCCTCGTGCCAGAGGACCATCTGATTATTCAATAAAAACACAAAGTTTGTCCTTTAACAGATAATCGTCACACTGAAACCTTGACAACAGAAACACATCTTGAAAATGGAGTTTAATGAAACAGTGCTGGTTGGAAAAGAACACGTCCAAGGCCCTGAGTCACTCGAGAAAAGGTCATTTTTCTCTTTCCTCTTTGCACCTTTTTGTCAAAGAGGTAGCAGACGACATGTTTTATGTGTTACATTTCAGCCTGCTGTCGGTGATGGGCAGATAGCACAGATGCCACATATGGTTGGATGTGCGTTCATGCTTGGAATGACTCAGACCAGCTTCAATTTCACACAGTGTCTGGTTTCTCTGTCGCAGCCTCCCTGGCTCCTCTCACCATTTTTTTTCCTCCTCGGCCCCTCGGAAGGATAAATTACAAATAATAAAAGTGTGTTTTGCAGCCAATCTCCCTAACACAATGCTGACGCCTCCAGTAATGAGGTCATTATTATGCATATCACAGATATCAAGAGGAATGAGCTTAAGAGCTTACACATTTAATTGATTAAGACAAGCAAGCAGCCATGTTATTTGGAACAAAGACAGCTGGGTTTTTTCCAAAGGTCATGATTTCTGAACAACATATCTAACAAGTTCTAATAAAATATTGCTCTCTTTTGGCTGGATAAATAAACGAGTTTCACACTGAGGTTATTCCCTGATGAGAAACCATCTGTTTGGTTTTTATAACAGTCAGCCTTTCTGGGCAGCTGTGATTGATGCCAATCAGTGTCTTTATAGCACATAGCTGTGATTAGGAAGGTTTGTGGTTTAAAATATAAACTAATCCTTAAAATTCAATAAAAATTCAAACCTCTGGTGTTTAACATTTTTCATGATGGCCGTCATTCTCCCTCTGAATGAAGGGAGCATGTAATCGACTGTTTGTTAGGAGTCCACAAATTTCAAGATATAATTTTCAAATTTTGTGTGATGGTGGAGACCAATAACAGCTCAAGCTGACTGGATAAAGGACAATGGATTGTCTTCAAGCTTCACAACAATATACTTGACCTTTGGTTAGGTTAGCATTTGGCCTTCATTGTTAAATGGACTGAGGCACTCAGATCACTTTATACAACATGCCACATTCACCTTTTTCTATGCGTTTAAGTGCTTCCATACTCCGATGGATGCATCGGAGAGCAACTTGGGGTTAGTATCGTGCCCGAGGATATTTGGCAGACTGGGGGAGCCAGGAATCAAACTACCAGCCTTGAAATCAGCAGAGTACCTGCTCTACCTCCTGAGCTACAGCCAGCCCCACTGTTAGTGCTCAAGGTCAAAGTTAATCTTGGAAAGCTCAGGAGTTAGAGCAGGTCACCTACTGATCGGAAGGTTGGTGGTTTGATCCCCGGCTCCTCCAGTCTGCATGCCAAGTATCCTTGGGCAAGGTACTAACCCCAAGTTGCTCTCCGATGCGTCCATCGGAGTGTGAATGTGTGTGAATGTTGTTAGAAAAAGCACTTTAGTGTTTAGTGTCAGTGCTTGTGAGAATGGGTATGATCGGGTGAATGTGGCATGTTGTATACAGCGCTTTGAGCAGTCCGGGAGAGTAGAACAGCGCTATATAAGAATCAGTCCATTTACCCTTTACCAAAAAGAAGTCAAGAATCAAAACTTAGTAATGCATTATGGAGAGAGCATGAATATATCTTAGAATCTCACGTTTTTACAGCCTGTAGAACCAAAGATGTCATCCAGTTCTGCTCTAATCATAAGGGTAAAAAAGATAATAACATACGTCATTTTAGTACGTCATGCATGAAGGTCATAGTTCAAAGGTCAAGCATAAGCATTTTGTATTGTAAGCAGGCTGACATTAGCGTGTGGTAATAAAAATGTCATAAAACATGAAAGTTTTAATATAACTCTGGCCCTCCTTTGGGAACTGCGCTCTCTGAGTGCTTTTGTTTTTGTATGAGTTTTCTTTTTTTTTAATACAGTATTCATGAAATATCTGAATTAATTTTAGGAGCTTTGTATTTCAGAGCTGGATGCTCAAGACTTAAACTCGAGAGTTTAATTTGAGCTTAATGAGACTGTTTTACTTAAGACTAAAATCTGAACACAAGACTGTGATCGTGTCGTGTTTTTAACAGATTAAAAACAAGTAACCGTAAATAACTAAGCAAGAGCGAGGTCCTTAGAGCTTTGAGGCTTTTATGTTTAAATATTTACCTGCAGCTGTTTCTACACAATATTAATAGAGATCTGGAAGCCAAGACAGATGTAAGTGCAAATGACATCAGAACTTTCTCAGGGACTTAAATGAATAGAATATGAATTGTCTTCAAGTGCTCTGACTTGGCTGCATATGAAATGGCTTGGTTTAGGTCCAATATGACTTAAGATTTGCTGCAATGATAGGAAGGAGAAAGGTTTCAACGTTGGTTTGACTTGTTTGTAAGTGATTATATAGATTTATTTATATAGAAATAATAGAAATAAATTGTTGGACCGAAGAGTTATTTTGTGAACCTGCAACTGAAAACTTAGCTGGACTTGGACATCTTGTTCACGACAACATGGCACTAAACCAAGTAGTGTGTTGTGCATTTAGACTAAACGTAGAACTTAGAACTTTTATTGCCATTGTACAGCTGTTTGCACAATGAAGGTGCAAAAGTAAAGAAAACAATATACAAGAAAAGAAGAAGATAAACAATATAAGAACACTGTGCAGTGTATACACGATGTTTGGGTTACAGGAAGCATTGTGGGGGTGGGAACAAGGACATCGTAATAAAATATAATAAATGATAAATAAGAGTGGAAGTGCTATAGTTGTTAAGGACAAGTTAAGGGATGAAAATCACATCTGCCGAAATATTGCACAGGAACAATATATTGCAGGAAATGGCAGCAAAATAATAAATAGCAAACAAATGCTGATGTCATTCTGGGAGCGTTTTCACACCTGTAGTTGATGTATCAGTTGATCAGTTTGCAAACTTGTAGCATTCTTCTGTTTCTTTCTTTTCTTTTTTCTTTTTGTACACAGAGAAAATTCCACGTGAACCAAAAGGCATCACTACAAACCACGCGAAAACGTTTATGCTGCCTGCTGGTCAGACGGGTCGGGCATGAGCGACAAAAGCAGATAAAGAAAGAAAATTTCACTTCTAACATTCATATTAATACGTGTTCGCACTTTTTGTACTCTGCGTGTTTCTGGTATTCTGCTACATCCCAGAATGCTATGGGAAGCCGTTTAGCTCGAACACCTGCTAGTTGAGTTGGCTCGAGGTCGAATTACATTCTGGCCATGAACAAACTGCTCTGGAGTTTGTTTAGAATCAGACAGACAAACCATTAGAGAGCTTTCTTTTCAGTTATCTCCAGCCTGAGTGTAGAAGTGTGAAACCTTTCCTGGACCACAGTCAGCTACAAATAGCCCCGAGCCTTTGAATAGAGCAGATCTCAGTCTATAAGATTCTTATCAATTCTAGTGTGAAAACATTTAAATCAATGACAAAGTTATTTTTCACAAGAGAGGAATTATGAAAATATGGAAACCAATTGGTGTGAGATCCAGCCAAAGTATCCCCTGGACATAAATCAAGACGATATCTCGCTCTTACAATTCTTAGGACAAGAATTCCTCTGAAACCATAAACAAAAAAATTTATTTTAGTGGACAGGTCTCTTTTTACCTTTCGCTGGACTGATTGGAAATTCAGGACACTTCTAGTGTGGTCTAACCTCAGTGGCCTCTGGTCCCATCCCACTACTTTTTCCCACTGAGATCATTTGAGAGCTGCCACTCCACACAGCAGCAATAACTTCCTCCAGAGGTTCATCACCTCACCTCGCCACAAAACCTTCAATCAACAAGAGACCGACCTTAGAGCAGTCTCTGTTTTTACTGGGCTGACAACTCAATTAAATGCTCACGCCGGGACTTTAACAGAAAGCGCGGTCTGTCGCTGAGGTAATTTGGACACCTTTTGTCACAGAGTGGCTCGGCTTCAAACGCTTGTACCGTCCGATAATTTAGTCTTCAGTTAACCGCTCCGTGATCTTTGTGCTTCATAAAGCAGCACGCCGTCATTTTGATTTTGGTGTCACAAATCTGCGTGTTTAGATATTATGCACCTCACCGCATGCTTCTGACTTACTGCTACTGCTGTAATTCTGGCCAGTGACGCGCATGCCGTTGCTCCTCTGTTGCATTTCTCAGTTGAAATATAGAGTTCTACAACTTGTATCACTATACTGTGCATAAACATAGAAAAATAGAACAGCAGTCTAAATTTAAGAAGTGAACTGTTTCTCCTTTACAGTTGTTCCATATGCACACCGTCCTCCAACTAAACTCGTGTTCCCGAAACCTCATAATTTAGGAGTGTTTAAAAGAAAGAAAAAGTCTACATTGGAAGGTATGTGGGCCACACAAACTCTCTGTTTGGGTTAGGCAAGGAAACCCTCACAGTGTGGCCTAACACATACACAAATTTAAAGTGTTCGAAAGCTCCGTTTTCTTCCACCTTTCTATCTAAAGGTGAAAAACCAGTGTGAATTTTACATACACTTTGCTTGTCATCTAAAATAGATCATAATAACAGCTTGCACAACCAGCCTGTGGGTTTTTACTTACGTTTGATGTTGGTATAAAAGTTCTGTGATCAACAGGAATCTAAAGGTTTGATTCACTAAAAATAAATCTTTCATCTCAGAGTGAAGCCTTTGCGTGATTAAAACTTCAAAAATGGGGAAGCTCACGTAGAAAGCTGCTGTGGGATCTGTGGTGACACTTACCTCCAGTTTGACAACCATAAATATGGTATCACCTGAGACCTGATGCTGTGCAGGTTTAAAATGTAAGCAGAACACCGAGTATTCGGGATTTAGTGCTTTTTCTTCCTGGAAAAAATAACCTTAAAGAGCAACCAGCATGAGCATAAGAGAATAATTCAACTTTTCTCAAGTTTTAAAAGACAAACTGTGATTGTTTTCCCTGGTTGTTCCTTAGTTAAGAGCATCCTCGTCTGTTGTTTGCCTGTGAATGCCGGGGTTAGACAATCTGAACATAATCCTGATGTCAGTCTTTCTGAATGCTGCAGTTGTCCTGACAGGCTTGGCTGCTGTGCACAGATGGTGTTTCCTCTCTGACACCATCAGGGATCCTTGTTGGCATGAAAAATGGCTTTGTTTGTGCGAGTTTCACAAACACAAACACAAACACATTTACCTTCAAATTCAGTCCAAAACATTAAAGCAACAGTAAATATATTAAACACTATAAAATTTAACTTCCAGCTGTCTTCCTGATGTAACAGGTCCTTAAAGTTAAATGCCAGATAAAGGCAACTTCATATGAATTACAAAACATGATATATTATGATGTGCAACTATTCATTTAACTAAAATGAAGCCAAAATGCAAAAACAGTCCCATCAACAACTACAAAGACCATCAGTGTGTTTATAGGAGTTGTAAGGGTAAGTAACAGAGAGGATAATCACATGCACTCTTAACTGATCACTAAGTTTTAGCATTAGCTCTATAAAAGCAGAAGTGTTGACAGTTTGCTGTCCTGAGGCATTCAGGTGTGTAATCACAAGACCAAGGAGGAAAGGCATTAGCAATGATCTTAAAAAATGACAGAAAATGATCAGAAAATGATCAGTCTGGGAAGAACTTTAAGGCCATCAGCTACTCTAAGAGAGCTGCCAGCCTTCTCAGGACGCTCCAGTAAATTCACCCCACGGTCAAACGGTGCTGTGCTCAGTTAGCATGTTAAATGTTACAGTTCACAACAGTAGAAATAGACTGAAGAGGTATGGCTTGTTTGGAAGGATTGCCAGGAGAAAACGTCTTCTGTCTGAGAAGAACATGGCAGCATGGCTTAGATCTGCAAAGCTGCATCTAAACAAACCACAAAACCTCAACAATGTGAATGGCCACAATGCAAAGCACCAAGTCTGGAAAAAACATTCACCATTTTCGCCTCGTACCGACTGTCAGCAGAGTGGAGGAGGGCTGATTTTTGGAGCTTTTTTTTTTTGCACAAACAGGAATTTGGCACCTTATAGTTACCAACTTTACCATGAAATCCTCTGTATACCAAAACATTCTAGAGTCAGACGTGAGGCCATCTGTCCAACAGCAAAATCTTGGACCAGCTTGGGTCATATAAGAGGGCAATGAGTTTGTGGTGCTGTGGTGGCACCATGAGAGAGCTGTGCATGAATGAATGCTGCACATTTCAATGAACTGAAAGGATGCAGTAAAGAACTGTGTGCTAACATTCCTCCACAACAAGTGAGAGACTGATAAAGTCTCAAAATCACTACCAGCAAAATAATATATCAATTTCAAACAGCACAAAGTTACTGCTGCTGTTTCACACATTGCTTCTGGTAAGAACCAAATGATGCTTTCTTATGTCCTGAGACATGAAGCTTGACAGAGGGTCTACTTTTTGGTGTGAGTGCAGCATGATTGCTTCCAGTGTCCATGTGAGGACAAACTGACACCAAGTGATGCAAACAGAGACTAATGTGTCTGTTTAAATATTTTAACACAATCTCCTTTCTGGGTTTTCACTGTTTGAATTTTAAATATAAGTGTCACTATTTTAAAGCAAGTCTGCTTCCCAGCATGACAATCAAGATAATGACTTTGGATTCTGATGATTATTAGCATAGTTTGTTTTTCCAGCGTTGAACAGGTTGTTCGGGAGGATTTTTTTCTTTTTCTTTTTATTACCAGAAAATCTTTGTCATTTCCTGCTGTTGCTTGTAAATCATGTCCATCCAGGTTACAAGCCAATAGTGGACCTGTGGTATTTGTATACGTGTATACATCCTACTTGTGGTATTTTGTCAGGCTAATAACTTTTTCAGTAATATAGTAAATTACATATTGAAAAAGGAGCACTATAATGCATGTGTTTTGATTCCCACAGCCTCAGTGTAATTATTTTCTTCCCCAGGTATATTACAAAGAGCTCTCTGCGGAGAGTGATGAAGGTTTTATGTGACCAGCAGCTACATGTGCGGCGCTTGCACTCGATCATCAGAAATGTTATGTGAATTAATGTGCTGGTGATTTTTATGGTGGGCACATTGATCTGTTTTCTTTTCAGCAGAAGTGAACCACACATTAAGCACGTCATGAGAAAATAATAAAGCTAATATCGGTGGCATGTTAGGAGGATGACACTGGCTTCTCTCTCAGCCTGAAAAGAGAAACTTCTCCAAAAGTCTGGCGGTATGGCAGCAGATACTTGGGTATCGCTTGCCAGATGGCAGAAGGGTGAACAGGCTGTGGCTCGGGTGGGTATTAACTTCTAGTATCCTTTGGGCTCTTCCTCACCTCGGCGATTTATCAGCGTTAAGACTCTGCTGCATCAGTGCTTGGCTCAGACAGGACATATGATTGTAATTCACCACATAAATCAGTCATCGGCTGCAGGTTTCTAATTGTTCCTCGCGTACCTTCAAAGTAAGACAAAAACACAAGTGAGGGAACTGTGGAGCAGGAGATTTTACACAGTGTCTGCAGTGGTGCTGATGCTGTCCCGCTCTGCTGTGAAGGTGAAGCTGCCAATTTACTAGTTAAACTATGTTTCTGCTCTCGCCTATGGTCACAGGCTGTGGTTAGTGACCTAAAAAATTACATTGTGGAAATTAGTTTCTTCCGAAGGATGTTTGGGCTTATCCTCAAAGACCTTCAAAGGATGAGGAGGCTCAGTGATTTAGGAAAGGCTGAGAGGAGAGCAGCTCCTCCTCTGCATCAAACGCACTGAGATGAAGTGATTTGAGGTTCTTGATCCCTCCAGGTGAGGTTGGGTGTTGTGTAGCTTGGGAACTCCTCAGTATACCCCTGAAAGAGTTGGAGGCAATGGTTGGAGAGAAGGCTTCTCCACTTGGGCAAAAGCCTGATCAGCAGAAGATGGATGGACGTGCAGCCACAACAGAAAACCTGGCAAAATATATATTTATGATCTTAGTAACACCCCCTCAGGACCTACACAATCTACCTTCTCGTATTAACTACAAATGCATCTTTGATTCTCACCATAAGGCCACCCTATAACACAAGCACACCCATCGCGTTTAATGATAGAATATCTCATTTAAAAATCCAAAATCTGCATAAAGTTATTTTTAAAAGTGCTACTTTCATTGAGTATTAACAAACATAATATTCAAATAACATTAAAAGATATAGAAATATAGGGATAAGGCTGGTCAATCCAAGACTAGGAGAATCACAGCTCATTTAAAGAACACGAGAGACATTCAGTCACTGCACTAAAAATGACGAATACTAAACACACGTAAAAGCCAAGCATGCAAATAAGAAGCAAGAAAAACTGAAAGCCACTTATGATAATGCGCTCCGAGATTTAAAGTAACTGCACCCACCTTTAGGAGGATTCACTGTAATCCAATCCAACACTTAAGGTAAAATCCTTCCTGGAATAAATTAATTAAAAAAAAAAGAATAAATGATAAAATCTACTATTTATCAAAGACTTCAATAAAAACACGCAGCTGCACAATAAAACTGTAAAAACGTCAGGATTCTGTGGAATTGCATTGTTACTGCTGCTGTCTGGTTTTACCTTACACCAGCAGAATTAATCATACAGTCTTTAAACAAAGGTACACCTCCACAAACACCCCGAGCCCGTATCCACTGGAGCTAGTGACCTTTCTGTGGGGTTTGCCACAAACAAGGCAGCCTTCACCTGTTTAGACCGGAGAGATGTTTTCAGGGGAAGACGAAGTTCCAGGTTTGGTCAACAGATATTTAAGACTGACGGTTTAACATCCTCCATGTTCCTGCCGGTTAGAGCTGGATGGATCTACAGCTTTTTTTAGACATGGTCATGACTTTATCTCACATTCAGCACTTAATAATCGCAGAAAACTAAACAAAATCTCTCTAAAGGCATCACCCTGCACTAAATTTTCTTCATAATTCTCGTGTTGACTCTTCAGAGGCTTAACAAGACACCGTGTCATTAATATGAAATGAGATTTATTCACTGAACACAGATCTTCCATATAAAACTACCTCGAGACCGTGCAGACAGTCCTGAAACACTCCTCCATTAATTCTTTAAAAGCTTCCTTTTGATAAAACGCGCATGAACATTTAATAAAACTGCATACTCCATGTATCACACGCAGTGAGATCAGTTCCTTTCTTCCTACCAAACCTCTCAGTTGTACAGCAGCCTCTTTAAATATTCACAAAATATCATCTTCCTGCCCCTAGATGTACATTTTCATCAAAAACTGTGACTAAATATAAATAAATATTCGACATTTCTAATATTTGTCGTGATCCACCGAGGCTCAGATGCGTTTCCACGGAGGTAAATGATATTAACTGAGCAGTCAGTGGGGACCGTATATGAAAAGCCGCATCTTTGACGAGTTCATTAGATTTCAGGGAAATGCAATGGAGGAAAACACTGATAGAGAGCTGCTGTATGTGCAGCTAACGAAACAAAATGGGCACGGAGTGATTAAAACATATCTGAAGAGGGATTAGAGAGGTTAACAAATGCTTTATTGGCTCTTACAAGATCAATGAAACACTTCATTTTGTGTCGGCGACTCACAACAGGAAAAATGTCCTCTATGTATTAATATAACCGGCTTCCTTATTTCACATTTCTCTCACATCAAACCTTTGCGGTCGCTCTTCATTTCTACTTGGTTTACTGATGGCTTTGATGTTCCTTTGTGATGATTTAACTTAATTGTGATGATTCACTTACTGGCAGCATTTACACGAGCAGCTATTGTGGCAATTGAAATGTCACCGGGAGAGAAAAAGCTTAAGAATCAGAGAGAGAGATCAGAGCGGAAGTGAAATTCACTCCGAGAGGCGGCATATTTAATGCTTGACCTCATTATGGAGATCGAGCAGAGAGGTGTGTCTCTGCTTTATTGGCCTTTGCACTGACGATGTTCATTTCAGAAAATTACATGATCTTTGGCTGGAATCGGTGGCCTACTTTCTGCTATGATAAGCACTCTGTCGAGATCAGACACTGAATTAATAACAACCGCGCTTATTATATTGCTCTGCAATCCTCCGCTTCCTGCTATATTAAATCTCTTTTTTTGGTCATATTCTTTTCTGGGTTTATTTCACAATGTAGCCTTAACACAAAGGCATTGTTCAAAACACTGTAAGTCGTTCTCTAATGCTCTTAATCCACCTGAGAATTTCAGGAAATGAGTCTAAAAAGTGACGGGTATTAGCTGAATATTCTCCTCTGTGCTACAATCACAGTAGCAAGGCACAAGAGTAAATTAGCTCTTTAAGCTTTTTATTTTGATCATGTGTTTTGTTAAAGATGCTGAATCTGCAATAGGATGATTTATAGGTTTGGTCCTTAAAGACTAAATGTGCTTTGTCAGTGGACAAAACAAAAGTGTGCAAATGTTTTGCTTTTTTTTGCACACTTTTGTGTCACATACTTTGCAACAGGTCATTCCTACACTGTACAGGTAAAACCACTTGGTGCATTGTTGCTTGAGAAGGAGCCACACGAGGAGAGCAAGAACATAAATAGCAAAAATATCCGTGAAAGGTTACAAACAAAAGTTAACTGGGAGAAAAATTGTTTCCCTTCAAAACATAATTGAGAAGGGAGAGCAGTTGTAAGGGAAGGTCATTTCGTAGAAGCTGCACTGACAGGACAAAACACAACTTCAATTGATCGCTAATGGCAACACAAACCACAGTGACCTTTGATTATATGGTTACAGTTCAGGACGGGCATTATTTTACATGCCTTAAAAGTTAAGTGTGCACAGTTCTCATGCTTATTTAGATGTTATAATGATTAGAAACCACTTCTTAAATTACCAAACTGTTGTTTTCTGATTATGATTAAAGCATATCTGCTAAATTAGACACATACAAATGATAACGTGGTTTAATGAGTGAAGCTGAAGGTAAACTTATCTCGCTCCACTCACTTCTTTGCACACTAACAAACTGCTGTGAAAACACAGTAATGCACAGTTATTTGTGAATGCTGTGGGATATTCTAAATGCTGATGCCTTTCAGGGAAAACAAATTAACAGCAATCCACTCTGCATTTTTATAATTAGCTATTCTCCAGTGACACTTTGATTGCTGTGGGTATGTGCTGTGGTTTCCATTGTCTGCGTGACTGAGAACAGCGTAAAGATTTCACTGGCAAAGGGCCGTCGTGACCAAGACTGCTGTAGCTAATAAACTGTTTATGGGGAATACAGTTGGAACACTAAAATAGCAATAATACAGCAAACAAACATCATGACCGGTGTTTTATTTTTGCATGAAGGAAAAAGACATCACAACTGTTATTAATAAAATTTACAGCTTTAATTCTCAATTTAGTGGTTTAATATTGTAGCTGGGAAAACATGACTTGATTTATTTAATGCAATACACTTTACAGTCAAAGAAAAAAAAGATAAGTTAAATATCTTTGCCATCACTTGTGCATCCAGTTCACAGAAAAAGTTTAATATCCTTCATATGCTTTTATTTTTGTGTATGCTGCAGGTAAGACTGGGGCACAAAACCTAAAACAACGAACTCTAAAAAGCTCCACAGAGCTGAAGGGAAGTGCAGGCTTGAGTAATAATTGAGGATTTGTCATCTGAAAATATTTTAACTAATATTTAATTAATTTAATTTAAATGCTTCTTTTACAGATCGTATGCTGGGCTATATTTTGTAGCCATGGCGACTCTTTTTTTGTAACTGCCTTTGCCTGTAGTGTGCAGCACTGGAGGAGGAGGTTTGATATGACCGCACACAGTGTGATACGGACACGAGCTTCAAACTCTGCGTGCATGCTAATGCCCCAGCCCGGCTGGAGATGCAGGGTGGCCCCGAGGCATTCTGTCAGTCTGTCAGCTGACAAGCTGGATTCTTATGAAGCTGAAGGACTTAGGAGTAAAAACAAAAGTGGGGAGGTGAGCAGGGGTCCCTTAACACCACTGCAGAAAATAAAGGTTTTACGGTCAGATAGTTTTAGGTTGTTTGTGGCTGGATTTACCCGGCAGTGCAGGGAAAATCCAGGGTGAATTGCTGAGCAAGACGCTGTCCTCTGGCTGGCTGAAAATGTGAAAAAATACCTCTGGGTTTAATGGAAATGGAATGAACTAGACTTTTTTAAAAGAGCCACGGACATTTGATTTAATACAATTGCAAATCTAACATTTGATTTCTAGACATGTATAAACGACCCCGGGTTTATCAGAAATATGGCTGATCCTAGATTTCACTCAGTGTGACAGTACCTCTGTAAACCTTCAGTAAAAACATATAAAAAGATGCTAGTGATGGACATTTTGGAGAAATTATTTGCCAGAGGGGAGTCTGAGATTGCAAGTTCCTTCAAGAAAAGACAAAATGGATTTGACAGTTGTGATCACACACGTTGTCGACTGCAACTCGAACCATTTAGATTTTTATTTAAATGTTTGGAAAATCAGAAACATTAAATGTATGCTGAATTATCCATTAGTAATTCCTGCCTCCAGTGAACCTGTGAATGCTTTAGAAAACTAAGAACTGCACTGATTGTAAGGCAAAGCCCAGACTGGGCCTAGTTGCCTGGAGCAAACAGAGGGAACATGGACTGAAAGAATCACGATCTATAAACCAGCACATGGTGTCACATAGCTAATGAACTGCAACAGAACATAAAGACTTTTTAAAAACAAAGATTTAAAAAAGATTCAAGTACACGAAAAAAAAACACAACCAGAAGAGTACGATAGGTTTCTGCAGAAAGATGCTGGGACCATCACAAAGCCGCTCAGTCATGCCTTTATTCACTCCGCTCAGGTGTGACAATCACAAAATTAACCCCAATTTACCTTTAAGGCTTCTGAACTGCCACTGCACGGCTGGTAGGGGAGTGCTAACACCTGGAACAAAGAGATCATTCGTACTCAGGTCAGCTTCAATCTGCTTCCTACAATATCTCCATACAAACTTTGTGCGTTCATGTGAAGGGTCTGCCACATTTAGCGCTGGTCCCAACCAGCTGGCCTAAAGCTGAAGTAGGTTAAAACACTGAGTCTACACGCGTGAAGGTGCCGAACCTGCTTTGTGTCGGGTAAAGAAAAAACTCCACTCACGTTGTTTTCCTTGGCTACACATGGATGCAGAAACTGAGACTGAACATGCACGTTTTGGTAAAATCAAAGCACAATTGCTTTGTCTGGTACGTAAACATCTTTATTGTTCTGGCGTTGTCGATAGTTTAAAAGGGGGAAGGAGGAAAGAAACCTGAGATTACAACCCACCCCTTCATTTTAATATCATTACCGGGGAATTTTAAAGACACAACTGGGAACTTAAGCAGTTAATTGAAGACAGAGTTAATAGAAGTAACACTATTGTTTGTTTTTCACTGTCTGAATGAGGCGCTTTTGGCAATGATTCAGGTGCTGGGCAAGAACAATTCCATTTGAAGTCTCCAATTAGTTGAATTGATTCCATGTTAAGCTCGGTCACCAGAGACAGCCAGCGCAAATAGAAAATGAGGTGATTGTACCTCTAATATTTGGGTCAGTGCTGCGACTCAGAAATAAAATACATCTGCTCCATTTCAGCTTTTCTTTTTCCATCTTTTTGTTGTATAATTGCCTTAATCCTTTTACTTTTTGTTTCCTCGAACTAATATTAATGCTTTCAGAGTGTGATGCATACAGAGAAGAATCAAAGGAAAGGGATAGAAAATAGCTGGTGTTGCATTGTATAATGCTGGCCATTACCTGCGCCTGCAGGAGCCAAAGAGACTATCATGACTCACTTTAGATTAGACCAGGCTTCTTTCATTGTTCCCCAGGGCAACATTCATCTTGTGGCAGTCACCAAATATTGACTGTAATGGTGACAAATGTGGTCTGCATAGTACAACGCTTTACAGCTCCTGTATAAGGCGGTTCATTACTAGAATTCATTATATGTGCAGGACAGACCGGGCAATGCTGCGAAATTTGAAAGGCACCAATTTACTTTTAACAATATGCAAGGCCTCCCTAATCCCTCACTATGCACCTCATCAGTGAAACGGATGGCTGTGAATATAGAGCCTATGAATCTTTAACCACCTCTGCTCCTTTCATTTGTTTCAGAACACCCCAGTTGTACAAGTTGCTTCGCTGGCAGAGCTGAAATTCAAAGTATAAGTTCTGGAGTTAATCCCCGGCTGGGTGCCGTACCTGCGCAGTCATCTGGGTCGCCGTGCAGCAGGTGACATTTCGGTCCCGATCGCTCGCAGGGCCCTCAACGCTCCCTTTCATTATCAGGAGCTCCAGTTAGCTGGATCCCGCGGTGTCTCGTGTCGGCTTATGTAACTCGTGTCCCGTCTGCGTGGACGGGCTCGCCGTACAGCGTGCTACACCCCGAGCCTCTTGCGCTGCCCTATTTAAGGGGGTATTTTAAGACTTCCCACACGGGTTCATTTGCCCTTATCTCCTTTTCAAGTTCAGCTGTTTTCCTCTTGAAGCATTCTTCAGTGTCAGACCACAGAGAGGAGCCCGAGGTAATTTACACACCATTGTTATAATGAATTAGGAGCTGCGTGTTAGAAATGGGATGGGTTTCCTGGTGTATTGTAAAAGGCGCTCCAACGAGTCATCAAACGGCAAATAGGTCATCGGGCTTGTACGGGTAAAGGTTGGGTGCGAGACTGTCATATTGTTCAAGTAACGGAGACAGATGAGCATCGGTTTCAAACATGTTGGAAGTTGTTGGTAGGAAATGAAACTGTTTTCATTTAAATTTGGTCAGAGCTGCTGGCGTCCCAGATATGTGTACAAGGTGTCCTTTGGTGCCAGTGCTGTAAGGGATGACACCTCCAACTCCTCACGTGTACACTGCATGTTTTATCAGGGTCCCTTGAATCCACTGGATACCCCAAAATGTTAAATTCTGCACCTACTGTGTTCGCCTCCATCTCAGTGTTGTCTCTGTCAGCTTATTATTGGTCCCTCTTGCTTACTTTTTGATTTCATTTGAACTCGTGTCCGTTGTTCTCTTCCTTTAGTTCATGACCCTTCTCTTCCTGGTGTCTGTATTTAGTCATCGTATTCTCCCTCAGTGTATGTCAGGTCAGAGTCTCTACTCCTTCCCTGTTGTCTTTCATCCGTTTGTGTCATCTTTTTATCGCGACTCTTCAAGTCTTTGCCCACCGCAGATTTTGGGTCGTTATTGTGAACAAAGTCCTGACAGTTTTGTGCTGTGTGGATTGTGACAGCCTGGACAGGCTCGTTCCACCGATGCCCACAATTCCCCTCGGTGGCTGTTTTTTGCTCGCTGCGATGGATCTGCAGGGAAACCTTGTTTGTCCCTGTGATGCCACTCGGTTTGTGTGGAACATGAAGACGTTTGAAGACGGTCTGTGTGGCACTTTCTGACAACAACTTTAAAGATTGTGAAAGAATAAATGTAAAATTCTTTGAAAACTAACATTTGAGATTTTTTTCCCTTAATTATTTGACAGGTTGGTTGTTTGAGAGACACATCCACATGTTCACCACTATTGATTTATTGGTCAGTGTGATTACATGATGCAGCTGATAATTTGCTTTTCCTTCCTTCCTAGCTCCTTTCCTTTCTTACTTGTATTCTTTTAGCATTTATTTCATTCCTTACTTCTTTGTATCTTCTTTCCTTTCTTCTTCTTCTTCTTCCTCCATTTGTTCATTCCCTCTATCATCATGCCTTTTCCCAGTTTTCCTTTGTTCCTTCCTACTCCTGGTCTCCCTTCTTGTCTTTCTTTCATCTTACACTTTTTTCCTGCCATTCTTCCTTTGTTTATTGCTTCCATCTTCCTCCATTCATTTGTTCCTTCTTGTTTGGCTTATTTCCTTTCTCCCTTCCTTCCTCTCTCTCTTCCTTCCTTCTTTTCAGTCTTCTCCCTTTCACCTCCTTTTCCTAACTTTCTTCCTTTTTTTATTCCTTCTTTTCTGGCTGCCTTCATCCTTCCTTCCTCCCTGACTCTAACACTGACCTCTGACATGCATGCAGAAAATCTGGTTTCGCGTTGTTGTGGACCACGTATGAGTGAAGTTATGTTGGACGAGTTGATATTCGGTTGAGTGGAGCTGAGCAGTGAAACCTGGATGTAATGACGTGACCCAGCAGTTGCTCTGGATTTTTTTTTCCCTTACAGCCATTTTTATGTCTTTATGTTCTTCACATGAAGGCAATTTCAATAATGCTCCACTCAGACGGCAATGAAATCATTTTAATGGCTTTTGCTCAACTTTCAGAGAAATATAATTAGCAGAACATTATTTGAAAACACATTTCACTCTGCGACGTGTTATTTGTGCCTCTCTTCACAACCTGGAGTAACAACTTCTCAAACTGGCTTTACTCGCACGATGATCTCCGCTCAGATTTCATTCATCACAAACTGCACACTAGGAAATAATGACGAACTCTGAAATGTTTGTGCTTGATTATTTTAATCTGCAGAGATGATGATAGGTTTCCAACCCTGTCAGCAATAAAGGGGACGTGCCTACCACTTCATAATGGAGCCTCTATTTCACACGGTGCTGATCAGCATTTCTGGCAAGTTGGTGGAGACCTTTTTATGACTGCGTTTAAATCTCCACCTTCAGCTGCTTGAAATCCATCAGTCTTATTGATTTGTCAGACACTTTTGGCTGTAGACACTCTCTTAATTAGAAAAAATTAGTCTGTGCTTCAGTTTGAGTCATACTTTGTATAAATTTACAGAATTTAATAAAAACATCTGCTAACTTGAAATCAAAAGCGATGCTCATTAAAGAAGATTTTCATGCTCGCCATCATTTTATTCTTAGATTCTACAAGCAGGATATGATTGATTGTGCCTCCAGATTGTGTGAAACAATCTCTTCCCCCCTTTAAGGTCACCTTCCTTTTAATGGCTCAGGTACACTAAAGTAAAAATAACACAGCAACCTCTTTACAACTCATCTGCAACTCATCTGTTTGCAACAAAGAACTCGGCTCAGCTGGTTGCCAACTGGTTGTAGTCTGGTTACATTCTCATAGAAAAGCAGGGCTGCCAAGCGTACGTGTCACCACGTCACCATGAGCCAAAGTTTTTCTGACTGACTAAAGGTTATACCTTGACCTTGAGGTCGAGGTCCATTAGATTCAAATTCGTCCGAGATTTTTAGTAGATACAACTTTTATATCAATTTGAAACTCCTACGCCGCTTTGTTCTTGACTTATCGCATTGACAAACTTGAGTATCCACCTCGCCCACCTGGCAGGGTCACAACAATAACCCATAAGTCTTTTATGGCTGAGGGGTAAAAACTTAGGTTACTTCTACACTAATCTGGATAAATTTGAATACGGCATTTTAGTCTAAAAATGCTCCAAGTCCGCACTACAGTTTTTAATCATTTCCGAAAAGTTGAACGCAAGACGATTCGACCTTCCTCATTTCTTTCTGCCGTTTATTTCCTTTCCGGCTCTTTGAAACGTCGCGGCAAAATGTTGAGGAAAAGCACCGAGTTTTTTAAATGGACTAACAATGAGGTGGAGTTGTTGCTGCGAGTAACACAAAAGTACAAAGTTACAAAAGCGAGTGAGAGTTAAAGAATTTGAAGAAAAGCTACCTGGAGCATGTACAGGCTGATATTAATCTTTAATAGGGCTGTCAAACCTGAGCGCAAACAAAACAACCGCTGTATAATGCCCTCAGCTATCTCAGTTTAACTGGTCACATGACTGCATCACGTGACTAAAATATGTCATCATTTTCGATACGGCGTTTTCCCAAATGTATCCTCTTTGGAGAGCGTTTTGACCAACAACGCCGTCTCAGTGTGGACGGGAGGCCAAAACGGAGAGAAAAAGATGCTTTTTCAAACAAAAACGTATTCGTGTTGACGTAGCCTGAGCATGTAGGGCAGTCTGAACCTCCCATGGGTGAATTTTACATATACCGACCTCGTGATTTGAAACTTTGGCCAAAGTAATATGAATTCACTGCTGTTTATATATGACAGTGCATAAGGGAAAGCATAATAGTTCCACAATAATGTGGTATTATAAAAGCAGTCAGGGTTTCCACCAGTTGTTGGACTCTTTCAGCTCCCATTTACCCACAAAAGCACCTGTAATACCGACATGTTGAAGCAGAGAAAGGGTGCTCCCCAAACCATTTTACAAGCTGTGCGGTCTAGTGTTAAGGTTTCTCCTGCCCAAAACCATTCAAGCAGACTTGAAGTACACTAAACTGTACTTTTTCCAAGAGTTGAAATAGTTTCGAGCTAAAATAAAATATCCTGCTGCTCAGTCATAGCAGAGACGTTCATCATGGAGTAGTTAAAAATGCAAGGCATTGGCAGGAGTTCATTAGTATCAACTAATCAATCCCCTGCAGACACTCTGATTTATGCTTGATATATTTTGCTCTGTGGTGCAGCGCACTGGTGCCTCCATCCGGATTTGAACACACTCGTTTATCATCAGCAGCTCTCACGCCTCCAAAGCTCTTGTTTTGTTATTAGGTTTGCTTGTCAGGAGCAACAGCAGACACTGATAGACACCTGAATCTCTATGTGGATTCCAGTCATGCAATGCCCACCAGGATTTCATCTCCGAGCAGTCATAACCTTTGCAGGCTCGCAGACAGATGTGTCTGGCACCCAAAATGAACAGAAACAGCAAGAGGTGGAAAAACGAGGCACTCTGAGAGCTTGTTAGTGCATCACTCTGTCTTGTGGGAAGCGGCTGGACGTTGTTTGTTCCCATATTCACAGACTTGCACGAGTCTTTTCATCTCTCACTTTTGTCTAGTTTCAGTTTTTATTTAGTTTTCAGGCCATCAAAATGCAATTTCCTGTCTTTTTATATATATATATATATATATAAGTGCTGTCTGTGCGATCGTCACGCTGTGTTATCCACAGGCACATATTTGCAGTAAACACATAAAGAAATCTTTGCCTCTGCTAATGCAATCTTCTTTCTGAGTAAATAATAAATAATATTTTAGGTTCAAGTTTTGAAAGAAAAAACAGATGAAAAGTGAAGCAGCTTCTTTTTGATTCTAATTAAACACATGTTTGGTTAGAGGCGAGACAAAGCATTGAGAGACATAAAAGCAAAGATCAAAATGTGGCTGGTGGAGGCTCCCTGACAGCAGGAGTCTTCAGATAGATGACAAGAGGTTGCAGAAATTTCATTTACACTCCCCAAGATACCTGAAGGCACAATGCAAATCAGTCTTACAAACTGTCGCTTGACTCTAGTTTTCTCTTAATTCGCATCTTTGAATGGATACCCTGGTGCTTATCGTGTCTTGATTATACACTTGTCATTCTGCAAAAAGAGCAGGGTCCATTGTTTAGGTTACTTAAGGCGGAAACTGTTTCGTTGAGTCTACATTTAAGGTATTAAACTGAACAAAGCGAGTAGCTGTTTGTAAGGGGAGGAGGTTGAGGGCAGCGAGACTTAGTATTGGTTTTGCAAATGTCACTACAGAGGGAGGCATAGATGTTTTTCATTTACTGCCGCTCGGGAAAACGAGCCTTTGCAGATGGATCTGATGTCTGATCGATTTGGTGAATAAAAGAAGAAATGAGAGCCACTCAGCTTGTTTGAGGTTTTGGTAAGGCTTAAAATTATTTAGAAATGTGAAGCTTGTCCACATCATTGCATTGAGAACATCTGGGTTACTGACTAAACCATAGGTTAGGAGAGATAGCTTCTTTTTTGTCCTTATATGTTGCTAAATTTTCTTTTACTAGATAAAAGAAAACCTAGTGTAGGACCACAGCAGTGCATTAGCCATGGCATAAACACCAAACACAACCTTTAGGTATGTGTATACCACACATTTAACCCTGAATTTCCATGAAAGAAAAGCAATATGAGCAAATTCTACCATTATTTCTCTAGTTTGAACAGAAAGAGCAACACATCAAGGTCCTAGTCTATTTCACCTTTCTTCATCTTCACCTCTTTGTTATCGCCTAGGTCAGAAAATGTCTGGCATCCCTTGGAGGATGCATCCATCCTTCATTCTCACCTGTGTTTTCCATTCTCTTTTGTTTGGCAGTGTGGGATTTCTTCACCTGTGCATATGGCAGACCACCCATTCTACCCGTATCTGTTCACTGACCCTTCCTTTTGTAAGAACCAGACATGTCTTCAAAAGCTCTGACACAAACCTTCATAGACATTCATTCTCTTTCAATCCTTCCTTTCATCTCTGGCCTCTCACCTGCTCCTTATCTTCCCTTGTTTCCTTTACTTCTTATCTTATCTCAGCCTTTTGAAATTCAGCCTTTCAGATTTTGGGTAGAAAAGTGTTTTGAATCCCCAGAAATGTTCACTTAGTTGTGTAATTTTTATTTTCTTCTGATTTCACTTGGCGTATTTCTGTCCTGACAGGTAGCAACATTGCAGCTGATGAGTTTTCATTTCCTCTGTATATTTGACACCGCCTCAAGTCAGGATCATATTTCAAGCAAAAGATTACGCATGAAAAAAGACACATAAAGAATCAGTTTGTAAAGTCAAGTTATATAGCAATACCATTTTACTGTACACATCCCTGCTGTTGTCTAATTAGTAGTCACTCCTGCAGTCAGCACCACGGGGGGTGCTTTGAGCGTGGGGTAGACAACCAAATGCTGTGGAGACACAGAGTATAAAAAGACCTCCTAAGAAGAGAGTCAATTAACTTGCTTTATAAAAGGACTGCCGTGTTGTTACTTGGCATTGTAATTGTCAAATTGTTAATGCCACATGTTTACCTTTGTACTAGTGGCAAAACTGCAGGGTACAGGCTGCGGTTATACAAACACTGAGCGGCTTTTTTGTAACAGAATAACTGTTTTCACTCGAGGAAACCTTGAGCGGGCTGATACAGTGGATTCAGAAAGTACATATTTGGGTTTTCCACTTATTAAATTGATAAAACTGATGGTTTTTGATATCAATCATCATATTCTCCATATTTGACATATATCATATATTTGAACATAGTGCATTTCGTTTCAGTGCTGAGAAATGTGTCATTGCTGAGAAATCTCTCAAAGTCGTAGCTCAAGGAGTCACACAGGGTTCATGTTCATGTGTCAGATGACCGAGCTTTCAAATCTTACAAGTGGAGCCAGTGGGAAGAATGTTCATTTTGTATTTTCATATTTACAGTCAAATAGATTATAAAACAGGCTCTGCTCTAAGGCAGGACAGCCTGTGACTGCTAAGTGGGTGCGCAGTGACCCTCAGCTTTTCTGTAAGATCCACTCCTCAACTGTCACGCCCAACTTTAAAATATCAGAGATGACAATCTTCAGGCTAAGGCTTCAAACAGGACGTCTCAAACTGATAGGTGACAGTACATTCAACTTTTATCACATATGGAAAAGAAATATAGTGAATCATAGAAGGCTTATATGATTTACTCATGAAAGTGGCCACTTTCTCATTACTTTCATATATTGTTTTAGTAAATATCCAAAACATACAAGTTTCATTTATATAATTTTTCAAGGGATCTTAATCTGTTTTCACTCTTGTATGCTTTTCATACGAGTTTCACACAAGACCGATACAAACTTTTTAAGATTGATATATATCTGTTCCATATGGGATGTTAAACCTGCCAACAGGACTTGAAGTGTGCATTTGGAAACTTCTATATAATATTGTTCTTTTAAATAATGAATGGATGGATGGTTACCATATAGTTTTAAGGCCATTACACACCGAGTGAGTTACAAAAAAGTGACACAAACTTTTCGTGTAATCCAATAAAAACATCAAAATGCACTTGGAAAAGAAGTTTATCAACATCAAGCGATGATGAGCTGATGTTTCTAAACAAGAGAAGGAAGAAAATGAGATTCTGGGTTTATTCACTTCTCATGACAAAGAGGCAGCTGGACATAATTCATACCTCATCTGAGGAAGCAGAGGAATCATTCAGAGAGCTGATGTCTTGTTTTGTGTCTGAGGTAAAACAGTAACATTTTCCTGTTTGTGTATCACTGTATATTAAGTACCAGGGCACGTTGCACCTGTTGCAACATGCAGTGGTCTGATTGGTCCAATCTGTTCATTTGGATCCAAAAATTCAAGCTTGGTTTGAAAAAATATTTGTTGCAAATTTGTCCAGAGATGCATGCTTCTTTTCAGTTCAATTTCCAAAGCCTCCGTTTCCTCTCTGTGACTATATATGTATGTATGTACTGGCT
This sequence comes from Haplochromis burtoni, assembly GCF_018398535.1. Classification (NCBI taxonomy): domain Eukaryota; kingdom Metazoa; phylum Chordata; class Actinopteri; order Cichliformes; family Cichlidae; genus Haplochromis; species Haplochromis burtoni. The sequence goes on from NW_024582429.1 coordinate 804,891, forward strand.
GGATTTTGTTCAAATGTTATATATCGATGAAGTATATCCCAAAACCTGAGAACAAATCCACTAGAGGAGACAAACATATGTTAAAAATTTACATGACATCACCTAAAAAAGATTCCACACCTAAAACTAATAGGTATTGATCGTCATGGCAGGTGTAAGAGAAAACAAGCTGGTCATCTTCATAGATGTGTCCTCTAAGGTTGGTTTATTTTACCTCTTTGTTTGAGCCTTTCCAAACTGTGTAATTCCTGCACTCAGGATAATGCCAATTACTAAAACAGAACCCCTGACATTTTTAAAAAAGGGTTGGCACATTCAGTGTGCATAATACTAACACTGACTTTATAGATGCAACAGTGCCACTGACTCGTCATAAAAAGTCACTGTTTTGAATTTTGATTAGAATTTTGATGGGGCTGAAGTTAAACTGGATTTCTGCTGGACTTTCACATATCTCACTCTTTCCAGGTGATGGTGCGGAGGCACTGAATGTATTCAGTTTGGCCTTACAGTTGTGGAGATGTTACTGATAAATGAAATTACAAAAAATAGCCGAGAGCATCGGGAGTTAAGGTCAGCGAAGATCACCTTGCTTGCTTTAAATAAAGCAGTGTTAGTTCAACTCTGAGAGAGGCCGAGAAGTGAACCACATTCTTTGTTGTCATGTGTGGCTTATATTCATCTCAGCCTCCTGAAAGGGTTTATTATTTTCAAGGGTTTTCAAAGGCTCATTTTTAAGGTATAGATTGGTGAGGAATGCAAACTACAGCTGTAGTCTTTAAATATCAAAGCTCAGGATGTATTGGGTTTTATTAAATGCCCCATATTACTAGCAGCTGTCTGATAGAGGCCTGTGAAACAAGTTGTTATTGTTTTGCTTGACACTTTGAGTCATTCAGGCCTGGAAACCAGTAAGTGATCCCCTGCAAAACTCCAGCTGCTAGGGAAAAGTGTGTGTTCCCTCGCTGGTTGGTGAGTGGCTGCTGGAGGTTGCTAGCTGTCACCGCGTGAAATTAGCTTCACCAAAAACCTCCTGGGGATTGCTTTGGTCACTAGTACATTGTCACGGTCACCAGTAGTTTGCAAGTAAAATGCAGACTTGGTGCAGGACTTTATACTTATTTCCAACAATATCACCAGTTGCATTGACCAACCCCCCCATGACCCAGTCAGGGAACATATATTTTGTCCTTACAGTCAGTCAAGCTTGCAAGGAAAGCCTGTGAGCTTCATAAACTGACCGTGCTGTAGATATATGACACTTAAACTTTGTGAAGATAGCCTTTCTTTAAATAGTCAGAGGATTATGTGCACCAAACTGTTCATGAAAAGGCTGTACGAGGCATACATCAGTCAACTTTATACTGCATGTGTATGAGATCATCTCACGAATGTGACAGGTGCTACACCGAAATCCTCAGCAGCTAATGAGTAAAAGTTTCTAAGTGTGTCAGAATTATTACAGTACGTCAAAGGAAATCAAGGATCATTTTGACCCGAGGTCAAACCTCCTGCCAGCCGCATTTTGCACCTGCAGCCAAGTGGCAAGCTGCCGACCTTTTGGGCTTAAAGCCAACGTTTTAATAAGTAATCTGACTATGTACCTGTTGAGGCGCGACCTGACTGCCGGGCATGTTTGACACAAGGCTGCACAGGGTGAGCAAATGGTCTCTTCAGGCAGGGCCAGTAAAAATTAAAAAGCACAGCAGGGAGATCTGAAAATTATGAATGCACAATCAAGATATTGTTGCTCGTTGTTATGAAAATGGGGTTTGTGGCATCTATTTTAAAAGGTCCTGCTGTTTTGAAACCATTTGGGTTTGTCTTGACATTTCCGAAAGTCCCACTGCGCTCAGATTTTAACGAGTGCTGGCATTATCGCTGGAGTGTTCATTTGAGATTCTTATGAGGGTGGTCGATATTGTGGATGACAGCACCTCATCAATTAAGCCTGTGGCCTCTGCAGTCACTCTGAGTATGCAACTGAGAAAACACAACATCTGACTCCTTATAATCACAAGTCTTCGAATAAACACTGTGAGATGCCATAGCAGCGTCTCTCCACACATACGGCCTCGCAGCGTTGCGCCGTCATTAATTAGCGTCATCATCTCCGATTGTTTACTTGTCGCGAATGATCATTTAATTAGGCAACTTCAGATGGAGGATCCAAATATTATGGATAGATTATAACAAGATCAGTGCCAAACGTCTCCGGCAGCAGCTTAAAGAAGCTGAAGCTCTGTAGGAAAAATATCAATCACATTTATATGTAAATAGATGTAATTATCTGTTGTAATCATCGCACATTACTCAGGAGGCGGCGGAGGAACGGGCGTTTGTTGCTTTAATTCTGTGAATGTGACAGAAGTGTGAAGGAGACAAAGCAACTCAAAGACATGCAGGGAGCCAGAAAGGCTGTAAAATAACACCCACTTACACTCCCGGAAAAAGATCATCTCAGTAGTCAGTAAATGGCAAGACACTGATGCTGCTTTTCAAGGTTAGCCTGGGAAATAAATGGCCTAACATATACACAGAGTAAAAGCCTCACAGTGCTCGTGTATATACATTAATATACTCAAATATTTATTGTTCCTCTGACACAACATTTAGAAAAAATGTAAAGTTTTAATATTAACAGATATTAGCAATGGTTGAAATCGTGTGAACTTTCAATGTTAAGCTGTCGTGACCCATCGAAGAGCATCCTTGAGTATAAATATGTAAATATGTAAATATATAGATATGTAAGAAAATTGTGTATGTTTCTGTTCTGTGTCCTGTGTACTGTTTGTTTGTATATGTGTCTTTTTGGCTGCTGTTACAACCAAATTTCCCCTTGTGGGACAATTAAAGGATTATTCTATTCTATTCTATTCTATTCTATAATTAATTAACTCTGTTTTCTGAGCAAAACCTCTAAAAACCCATTGCAGTCGAAATGCACAGCACTAAACTGGTGACCATAAAGCAGCAGATAGCAGCTAAAGAATCAGATGGAGGGGACCAAAACAGAGCTAAAAAAAGGGAGCTAGTGTTAACCTTAATAATGTTTTTCTCTCTTTGGATATCTGAAAAGGCAGATGTCTCAACTTATCATCTTGCAGTACATAGTAAAGCACCTATTCCCAACCTTCATGCTGTAAACTGAAACCTTCTGCTGATCGACCAAACCTTTCACAACGACGATGAACAGACGAAACTGAGAATTTGTGATTTAAGGTCGACAGCGGTCTAAGAAGACCTCTCGGTCACCAGACTCCACCTCCTCCAGCTCACACTTGATTAAAACAGTAGCCACGTATTGAAGATGCGATTTAGGTGTTACTCTAGAAATTGTAACCCTGTAGCTGATTATAGCTGAATGATCTTGAAGGCTTAATCTTGAATTTATTTATAATTTGTTGTGTGATAAGTGGAATAGAGATGGGAGAGCCTGTTATTAAAGAGCCTTGATTCCTTCAGATAGCCCACAAAATGCAAAGTACAGAGCACATTCCCAGAATGGGAGCACAGCCTTGGCACAGAAAGAAATATTGTGCATAAACACAGCTTAGGTTTGTCCCTCCACACCTATGTGTTACTGCTTTTTGCCCTGCAGGGTCTGCAGGTATTTTCTTCTTTTTGTTAAAAAGTCACAAGGTCACAGGAGGAGAGGGGAAAACAACAGGCTGCGCCTCCTCTTGACTGGAAAAAGCATGTCAGGAGCACATGATGCATCCAAGAGCTGTGACACACAATCCCTAATCGATACTGGAGAAACAAAGATCCTCGGCCTCGCGGGCCCCTGGTGGGAAGCCATCATGTAATGCCAAGACAGTCGTCTCGGTTCTCCGGTCTGTTCTTTTCGGCAAAGAGGGAGAGCTCTTTGAAAACAGACCAACATCTGTCAGAACTGTGGGCACAGCTGACAGACTGACAAACAACTAAAAACATACTAAATCACTGGAAACAGAGACTGCACTCGTCTGTTTTCAGAGTGTGGAAGTGCACATCAGAGACTAAACAAAGAGCATTCTTCAGCTGTTTGTTCAGAGCGATTTTCTAGTTCACTCTGAAGCTTGCGTGACGCCTGATTGCGCAGTCGTCACTGATGAAAGTCTAAACTTGCACGAACTCCAATTAGCTGTAACTAAAATGAAATGCATTCCCAAATTGAAGGGAAAGACATAAACATTTAATTTTAGTATTCCGTGAGCTCTCTGTTAAATGCCAACGAGCAGATGAGGCTGCCTCATAATTACAAAGTCATTAAAAGATCCCAGTTGCAATTTTCCAGTTTGTGGTGTCTTGACAAAACCTGCCCATTTCTCCTTCATTTCATCGTTTCATCAGTCTGCTTATCAACAGTTGCTCGGTGCCAAACGACCAATGTAATTACGGGAAAACACGGAGCGCAATTATGGAAAATAACTTACTGGATAATTTGTTTTTTGAATACTCTCCTGTCTTTCCTTTACATCAATGATTTCCTTTACATCTATAATGAGAATTAAAACGCTTTGCCAGTTTTTACTCATTTGCTTCTGTTCATGCAATGAGGCTTATTAAATTCAGCTTTTTGCTTGAGCTATAATCTGTCTTGGTTACACACAAAAAGTCTGTAAACATATTCTTTGGCATTAAAAAAATAAAATCAGCAAAAAGCAATGGGCCAAAAAGTTCTATCTTAAAATGGTAAAACAACAACTACTGAACTGAAGAGCTGCAACAAGCAGGAGGTTTGTTACTAATATAACTACATTTTTTTGTGAAATATGTTTTTTTTATTTTAATACAGAAGAAGAACATAGCTCCACGGATTTGCCTTAATTCTGACAAAATTGTAGCAATCAGGTCTCGCCAATTAAAAGATCGACGGACCTTCTGAAAAGTGAAGGCAGTGCAGTGCAATTCCTTCCAATGGCCACCAGGGGGAAAGAGCATAAGTCTGTGGGAAAGTTAGCATTTGCTTCACTTGCTTAAAATCCTCTGTTAACACTTTACTGGTCTCAGTCACAAGTTGAAGGATAAAGCAGGTTATGATTGACAGGTTGCAAGCCCATGAGTCTGCAGTGTGCTTCAGTCTCTCAGTCTACCATTCGTCGATCATTACACCTGGTTTAAAACAGCAAATAGAAAATCAGCTTGGGACTGTCACAGTGAGTCTGACAATGAAGGCTGTATTTTAACTAATACTGCATTAAAACAATCTTTCAGGAGCACAGAATATAGTTTCATCTGAACCAATGAGCACGTGTGTTTTACAAGTATGATCACAGAGTTCTGGGGTTTTCCTTTAATACTGAGCAGCTTGTCTATGTTCTCGCTTCCTCTCCTTCAGCCTGCCCAACTTTCCACAGACAGAAGACGCTAGAACAGGAATTCAGCGTTGCTCATTAATTACAGCTCTCATTAAATGTGGTCATTTAATGAGAGCTACTCTGAAATGAATGCAGAGATGTCGGCATTCTTGCTTCTGAGAGGACACTGCATTGATGTGAAGAAAAAGTTCTAATAAAAAGAAATCTTTTGGCAGAATCATTAACGATATGTGCACATTCTCGTTGTTTTTAATGAGGTCAGTGGCTGAGTGACGGTTCAGGTACTCATGTTCAGTTTGTTGCTATGCCGACACGTCGAGCACACTTTTATGGAACATAAGACGTCGGTGACTTCACGATGTCGCTAATTTCGATTCGCCCAGTGTCAGCGCTGTGGGACTACCATCCAGCAAAGAAGGAGTTAGTATCATAGCTGTGGCGTCCAGAGTTTGGTGTCTATCCCCTGTGGGGAGTGAAAAGGTCAGTCTGCTTTCCAAATATCAAAAGCTGCACATATTATATATTTCTATTATAATCCATTACACATTGGATAGCTGACTTAAATTTGCTTAAATCTACTGTGAACCTTGTGAACCTTCATGGATCTTTTGCTAAAATGGATTTTCCTGGAACGTCTGCACTTTAAACACTCACGCTAAAGGAGGACTTTTGTGTATTTCTGTAAAAGCATTGCACTTTTTGCTCCATTAAAGCTGGACATTCTGTTTCCAGTTCATCCCTAAAGTGTTGGATGGGGTGAAGGTCAGAGCTGTGTGTACACAAGTTGAGCTTCTCCACACTAAAGTGGGAAAAGCATTTGTTTACAGGGCTGGCTTTATTGAAACAGGAAGAACAGCTAACAAAAAGATCCCCCAAAAAACACTGGAGGATGTAGCAGAGATTTCTCTGCAGTGGAGGAAAGGATGCTCCTAAACCAAGAAAAACAGAGCCGAACTATAAGTGGATGGAAAGGCGTGTCGAAGGAGAAAGCTTTAGATAAATCTTTGGGGTGGGGGGCCGGTTTGTGAATATGTTCTTCAGTAATCCGTTTCACTTTTGGCCAGTTGCAAGCCTGCTTTTGTTTTTTATAAATCTGTTTGTTCCAACTTCAGCTGTTTACTTGGATTCTTCAGGTTTCCTATCCTTTTTCAGCCTTCTGGTTCATGGAGTCCTCTATTTCACGGCAAGGATAACGGCAGCTTTGTGTGATGTGACTTCTGACATATCGAAGAAGACATCAGATAAATCTGTGCTTATCCTTGTTAGTAATTCACAGACTCCAAGAAGCCGTGCTCCCCGAAACACCATCGGTCAAGCTCGTGGCAGCGTGTGGGTAAGGCTCTGAGACTTGTGTGGATCGCGTTAATGTTAGACACCGGCGTTTAAATAAGCAAAATGAAGCAACTTTCCTTTTCACCACAGCACCATGTGAGATGGAAAAGCATGAAAGGATTGGTGAAAGGATTTCTTTCCTGTTTTTTTTTTTCAAATCCTGGTCTTTACAGGATGAGATGATTTCAGTCAGATGTGGTTTACTTGTAGAATGAAATAAGATGAAGTCATGTGCACAGAGAAATGCTATAATTATGCTGAGTGCAGAAAGTGAAAAATGACACTGAGAATTTTTAACACTGAGATGAGCAACAATCTTCCAAAACTCATCAAAGATGGGCTGCAGCCAATAAACGACTGAACGTTGCATGCCTTATCTAAAGTCATTCCCCTGAATGTTCATGAAGTCTAACTCTTTGTAACTTCATGTGTGTCCTCCAAGAAAATGTCTGATTAATAAGTAGCAAGTAATTTATTTTTTGGTGAAAGAAAGAAGGGGAAAAAGAATCGTTTGCACCACCAGCTGGTGTTGTGAAACCATAAAAGATGGATGTTGCTTCCGAGTCTAAAAAGTGAAGCTGGGAGTGCAGATTTAAAGCAGGGGGGCCTTAAGTCTGTGTTCTTTTAATAGCTGCCAGGGGGTGGAGCCTGTTCCTATAGAAATCTTGACCTATAAATGCTTTTGTGATATTATTATAGATGCAATCAGTCATTTTGGGTCATATCTAAAAGTAGATTACAGTCACTCCAAGAGTGTGTAAGGAGCAGGCATGCGTCGGATTTACCCCTTTGTTCATACTGTCTATGCTTGGAAGGGACAACAGTTAAATAATAATGGTAACACGTTCCTGTGCCATGGCCTAAAAATTAGCAGACGAAAGAAATATCGTCGAGTGAGATCACAGTTAATTAGACAAGTGTAGTCCAAAGTCATACAGGATGTGCTTATCATTGTTTTTTAAAAGGTTTGTTTGTTCTAGTAGCTCGTGAGCTTTCTGACTCACATTTTCTCTTTTCTGATTCTGTGTTTTAATTTTTGTCTACATTTTTCAGAGTACAGTAGTTGTTTTAGTATCCTTGGTGTTTACCTGTCTACTCCCTCTTTCTATGTCTGTCCCCCTGTTTCAGTTAAATTGTCGTTTGTCTACTTTCTGGTTCATTTTAAAGGTTTACTTTCCTTCAGTGTAGTTTCACCTTGTTTCAGGTATGTGTTTATTTCCTGTTTTATTCTGATAGTCTGTTTTCATCTGTCTTGCTTTGCCCCTCCCCCTGTGTGCTTGTCTTGAGTAACTTCACCTGTGACTCGTTCCCCACCAGTCTCCACTCAGCCCTGAGTATTAAATGGTCCTGATCATATGCTCTTCTTTGTTCTTGTTGAGTCAGCTGTTTTTATCCCTCTTGTTTCTCTCAGTTTTCTAAGTTTAGGTCCTGCTTTTTTCTCCCCTTCCTATTTCCTTTGCCCGCGATTGACTTTTTTTTTAAATTTAGTTTGTTTTTTCCATCTCTTTGGGTTACACAGTTTTTCCTTCCATTTCTGATGAGCCCCCTGTGGAAACTGTTAAGATATTCATTGTGTGTACTCATGGTGTACAGTGTGTTTAACTGCATTATGGTAACTGTTGTTTAACAGAGAGACAGTATTATAGTTGTCACCACAAGGAGGCACTGTTTCATTGTAAGGGCACGTATGCTGAGTCATCACGCCTCTGAGGGAAAAAAAAGTATACAACAACAAAAAAGGCACCCATGAGGAAAAGTTTTGTCGCATGTTGATGTGGAATAAAGTTCCCAAAATATTAAGGACATTTTTGCCTCCGTCATTTTCCTTCGAGTTGGTCGCTGTCGATGCTGCAATACTCAACAGAAACAAAAAACAGCGCTTTACACAACAATTTTTTACCTGTATAACTTTTAAATATTTCTACCTTGTCAGTATTTTCCAACCTGCCTCAATTTCCTTAGTGTAGTGCAGTAGTGCATATATCTCCCATATATATCCCTTATATATAGGTTACTCATTAAATGTATGTAAAACTGTGCCTGTCTAAAACGTTGCTGTGCATAGAAGGCATTCAAACATGAATGACTAAAGTCATTTGTTTCAGGAAAGTAAAGCAATTACAAGTAAGTATAATCATAAAACATATCATATATATATATATATATATATATATATATATATATATATATATACACACACCAGTGCCCAAGAACACCTTGTGCATCTCTCTACAACGTCAAGGCAGTCCTGCCTTTGACAAAACAGCAGAGAACCAGCTGGCAATTTAAATGTAAGCTGTAGTGATAGTTGAGTCACAGTAGGGTTTTTAGGTTGACCAAAGTTGCTAATTAAAATGTGTCATTTCTTTAGTTCAGCTTTGACGAAGGTTGTAGAGGAAATCTGATAAATAGCATGTGCAGAATTATGTAATTGTCGTCAGTATAGCAGAGGTGTAAACATGACTGCTGAATTTAATATCCAAAGCATCTCATCTTGTCTGGTGTCACATTAAATTTTAGTTTTCAGTTTCTGCATACATGTTTTTCAGTTCATTTTGGTTTGATTTGGGCATTTATTCCATTTTTTTCCACCAACATTAACAAATAACACAAGTGGGCTCCCACAAGTAGTGCTCTATTCATCTGTTGCGTTATGTGGTTAGTCAAATTGCCTCACTTTACTTTTCCAGTTCAAAAAAGCGACATTAATTTATTATATATCATAGATTTGTAGTTGCCAAATACACAAAATGTCACTAAACTGCTTCTTCTTTTTTTTTTACAGATGTAGTTACTCTGTGTCAGATTGTAAAGTGTTAGTAATAATTCAATGTATCCATCATAGCTTCCCTTTACAGATACATGAGAGCTTAAAATCCTGAATGGCTCTAGAGAAACTCGTCTTCCTCTGTAAACTGGCCTTTCCATAACACATGCATATGTAGAAGGGCAAAATGAGGTGATCTGTCCCACCAAGTCCACATGGTACTTCACACTCTGCCAGCATAATGACATAGCATGGGCTGTCTCGGTAGCCAGCGTCTGTCCATCAGCTTCCCCCAGAGCGAGGCGTTTAAAATGGATCTGGGTCACAGTGGGATCCCCTCTGTCCACCCGCTGGAACCTGGAAGCATTCAGTTCATTTGTGACAGATCTGCCTGAATTACTACAGCCAATCCATGTGACACACTTTACTGACAGTGAGAGCTGCTGCATTATGTATTAACACCTAGACGGTGTGTTCTTTTTCAGTACATGCTGATGCATTCAACATGCCACTATCTCTGTGTGAATGACAAAACTGACATTTGCTCCACTTTTTTGATTCCGTACTCGAGTGACTGCTGTTTAGCACTTTAATAACACTTTAATAACAGTACTTTTTTGATTCCGTACTCAAATCAAAAAAGTACTGTTATTAAAGTGTTATTAAAGTGTTAAACTGCTGTTTAGCACTTTAATAATAGGTGCTGCAATGGGGTTGAGGATTGCTGGAGATAAAACCTGAGAATTTCCTGTTTAAAAGTGACACATGGATTTATTTTTAACATTTTACTTTTTATACATGTATAAGCTTTTTCATACAACGAAAAACCCAACAACCATATGAACCCCTGTGAGCAAGGCGACAGTGGGAAGGAAAAACTCCCTTTTAACAGGAAGAAACCTCCGGCAGAACCAGGCTCAGGGAGGGGCGGGGCCATCTGTTGGGGTGAGAGAAGGAAGACGGGATAAAAGACATGCTGTGGAAGAGAGACAGAGGTTAATAACAAGTATGATTCAATGCAGAGAGGTCTGTTAACACATAGTGAGTGAGAAAGGTGACTGAAGAAGAAAACCTCAATGCATCATGGGAATCCCCCGGCAGCCTACACCTATTGCAGCATAACTAACTTAAACATTTTTTAATGGTCTGTGATCTTTTGCTGATATTCTATTTCTCCTCCTCCTTTTGGGAGATGGCAAATTTAAAAAAAATGCAAACACAGGGCAGTGAGACACTGAAATTACAAGAGAAGAAAAATCAAAATCCACAAGAGACTAATCATGAAAAGAGAGGCGCTGTTAACAACAGGCTAATAAGCTGAAACATAAAGTGAAAGCTGACACAAGAGTTGGTAGAAACACTGGAATTATTTTAAGTTACTAAACAACTTAAACTAAAAATGACATCCTAGAGCATGAAGGCACGAAGTGGTTCTGCCCCAAACCAACCTCAAGCATACTTTTTTGACCATACCTTGTCAGGTGTAGACAACTGGGAATTAAGCCTTGGCAACCCCGAAAGACTCTGCTGTAACTCCAATTGCAAGGCGAGTAGGGGTTCCAGGGGGGTGTAACACCCTATAATGGAGTACAACAACACCACGCCCATGGGTGAAAATGAAAAAAGTTATTAACTCTATATTGTCAGTACAACACAAGGAGACATTCCCAAACCTACTCTCGCACATGAACTGACAGCATCCACTGGCCGTGGAAGAAAGATTACGCTTGTGCTTTTAGAAGCTGTTAAATACAGCAACGAGTGCAGTACTCATATTTTACTTATCAATTTTATGCATTCATGTTTAATATTGAGTAAATGCACCTTCAGTAATAAATTCTTTTATCTGTATTATTCTCTCATTCTACCTTTAGTCTGAGGCTCTTCTCTTGTTAAGGCTCATTAGTTCCAGTAAAGGGAAATTTTCATACAAGATCATTTTCAACTCTGGTGACAGTCGCAGTAAAAACCTGGGTACATAAAGAATCTTTTTATTTATTTTTACATTTTGGTTTAGAAGAACTCGACTGGTTGGCACAGTCTCAATCTGAATCTGAGCTTTGCTAAAAGCATCGACTGTCAGCTGAGCTTTAACATTCAGTGGTTAAATAAGAGCAAATACGTGCAGTCTTTTCCAAAAGCCTAACGGCATTCAGCCCTGTGGCAGCTGGGATAGGCTCCAGCCCTCCCATGACCCTGAATTGGATAAGCAGAAGAAAATGGATGGGTAGATGTATGGTTGGATAGACTAATGGCATTACCTTTGCAGATGGGTGAAGGCTATTAATTATACCCACATGATTCAGTATATTTCAGTAGTGCATTAAACTGCCAGGTTTTGTATGTAAAACAGTGTTAAGCCTTATCTATGTAATGCATCTGTAGTGCATCTGTGCACTGCTGTTGCAGCAGACTGCATAGCCCTAAGAGTTTTGTTGTGTTGTCGTCCTGCTGGGTTTCAGGCTTTAGTGAAAGAGGACATCTTTTAAAAGGCTCGGCTTTGCATGACGCACTTGATGTTCTCTAGTGGGGGAGATTTTCTTCTTACTTTTAAAAACAAAATACTTTTTGCATCAAGTTACCTTCACTTCATTTGGTAATCCCCTGTAATTCTTAATATGTAGCAGGATTCTTTAGCTGTCAGTTTATTTGAAGGCATGGACTTTAAATTTCATATATTTGATGTGAAATGTCAGCTTGCTGACCAAACACATCTAAAGAAATAGAGACTCCAGCCTCATGAGTAACTGAGTTTGGTGTGAATGAGCTCCATGCTCCATGTTGCCATGCATGGGACTAGATCTGATTTATTTTTTTTGTATGTATATATAATATTTAATATTTTCTTTAGGTCTCCGATATGTGCTCAGTTTAGTATCAGAGGCACTGCACAATGCTGGTGATTCCATTCATATTTATATAAAGGCATCACACCCATGCATACTCTGAACCGGAGATTACCTCAAAGGGAAACCATCTTTGCCGGGTGATAAGCTTTTGAACCTTGGCTAAACATTTGTGGTACATTTTAATGTGTGAAATTTATCTAGAGGTCTGTTTTTCTGCTCTGGGGAAAAAGCAGTTTCCCCAATTACTCAGATAGTAAAAGGTTATTTACTCGGTACAAAACCTCTGTTCATAGAAGGGTAATTTAACTGGGTTTTCTATAGCTGCTATAATTGGCCCCTTGATCAAACCTGTGTGACTGGAAAACAGAGTACAGCTGCAGGGAGGACGGACCGAAGACATGCTTTATAATGATGCAACGCACCTAGCCAAAATAGTCAAAACCGTTTAACTCTCAAAGCCTTTACATTCAAAAACTAACTGAATGTAAAAGAGACTCCACCAACTCCACATTAAGGATGTTAGCAAAAGTCAACATTTGTCTGAAATGTCACAAACTCCCACCGGCAAATCAGCGTCGGTGACCTACGGGCACCGATCTTTCACAAAGGCAGAACTCAAGCCACTGTCATCAGCTCAAAGCCTCTTAAAGAGCTCACACGCAGCTATCAGAGCTGTGCTTTTACTGCCTTATTGAATGATAGATGAACATATTTAAATGGAAATAAGCCACAACTGCATAACCATGAGTTGTATGTTGTTCAGGGGGGGAAAAAAGAAGATATAATTGAATAAAGGCAATATTTTCACTTATTGGAATTCCCATTGCTTCTCAGTGACAGAGGTCTCACAACATATTGCTTTGTTCTATAGCCAACAAAACAACACATTACAATATTAGCGCAACATCAAATGACACACCCGCCGCAAAGATGGATGACCGTGAGGTGCAGCCGCTTCCACGTACCCAGACAAAGTGACTATAATCAATCATCTTGGTAAAGCGCTGCTAAACAGTGGATTCTGTCAAATGGAAGAAACACTTACAGGCTCATAACTGAGCAGTGGCAGTTTACTGCTCACTTGAGACACTGAACAAATCAAAGCTTTCATGTCTGGGGATATAGCAAATACTGACTTGAGTGGATGGAAGGGCTGACTGATACTCTGCTGAAATAGAGAACAACATTTGTCACGTTATTATAGAAGAGCCAGTCGTGCCGAACTCATAAAGGTCAGTTTTTCACTACTTCAACACTGCGGCATAGATAATGCATAAAGTGTAGTGACTGTCAAGGCAAAGCAAGGTTATTTGTATTGCACAGCAGCTATGGATGGCCTGTATAACACTGGTGTATAATGTATTGAATAGGACCGATAGAAGAATCTGTTCTCAGATTCTGAGTCTTCGAAAAACCCCGAAAACAAAAATTGGATCCCTTGAGCCAGGAGATACGTTGACATTTTTCATAAGCTGTTGTCAAACAGGCATATTAACAGTATTATAACAGTAATCCGGTCATTAAGTCTGACGTCACTAGCCATGTCTGGGCCTAAAGATCACTATGGCATTACTGAGAGTTGAAAAACTGTCTAAAGTCTTTCATCTTTAATAAAATGATCAGCGTTCTGCTCTACCAGGTGTAACAATTGAGTTTAACATCCAGGCATCCATGAAAATGGAATTTATGACATTTAACGGAGTTAGAAGTTAGCAGGAAGTTAGCTCGCTAGCTTCTATCTAAATACAATATAGCATGTCCTGACTGCGGGGTTTTGGAAACAAATTAAAACGTACAGCTCTGTTATCACTTCCAACATAAATGAAGACAGAAAACTAAACAGCAGTGACGTTTGTAGGGTTACTGAAGTTGGGCTAGCTGGTATATAATGATGTGCTACGTGACCGCTAGCGACACAGCTATGTTAGCATAATATAAACAAGCTAACTTTTTTTCCACTCGATAAAAATTAACGTGAGTGTTCTCGGTGGTCAGGAACAAATGTAATTGCATGGCAGGATGCTGTAAAAGGACCAAACTTCAGCCAGGAGAACAACTGAGATAATCCATCCACAATACGAGGTTAGTTACATCCTAAGGTTTTAAAAACTGAGCTTAAATAAATGATTAGCGGTAATAAAAGCCGAGGGAGGTCAGTGATCACTGACTGTTTTAGGAGCCTTTTGAGATTAAATAGAAGAAAATACAAAACATTAAACATGTTAACAACACAAAAGCCATATTAAACGCAGACTACTTTAGGCCCGGAATTAGGATTCGTCACGTCATCACTTAACGACCGGATTAGATTCCAGTTATAACCATCTTATTTTTATTTGGGCTGTATACCTCATGTTTGCTGTGCTGCTGACTGGTTTAGTTTAACTTGGCTTTGTATATGTTTTTGACTTGATTGTTATTACTTTTGAGTCGGGTCAGTTATTCTATATAATAATGCAGTCTGAATAAATCAAAAAGGGGCTTCTTTTTTATTACCTTTCTTTGTGTCTGCTGATGTTGACACACTTTTATTTGCTTTTGTTCTTCTCGTAACAGGAAACCACCACCATGACTACCAGCATAGCCACCTGGACCTGACCGCCCTGACACCTAAAATGGGTAAGAAACTGCTTGACTGCTGATGTGTAGTTACAGGCAGAGTCCAATTCACTGTGTAACCCTAGACTGATAACGTGATATACTCTTTTTAGTTTAGCCTGATTTCATGGCAGTCATTGGCTTCATTTTCCAAAATGATATGCATTATTATCTCTAAGTGATAGAAAGCCGAGCAATTTCTGTGATAGACTATTTCCAATTTCAAAAACAAAAGTATGCCTTTCACAGGTAATTTAAAGTACGAGGAGCTGATAAAGAAATCCTCGGAGAAAATGAAAAGCAAAAAGTGTGATAATCAAAGGATCGCCTGTGCAGTTTGCTCGAGTTATTGAAAACCCAGTTACTCTCATAGCATCCCATCTATTTTTCTAAATGTGATTTTCTGTGAAAGGGGAGCAGCTCTTCACTGTGGAATTACTGAACGGTTCTGCATCTAAATGGCTGTGAAATGAAAGAGGCAACCTGGATTTTTAATTACTTACAAAAATCCCCTCTGTGATATTCTAAAACTGCAGAGGCCAGTGTTTTGTGTCACTGTTTCAGGTTAAAGTTATCGTCATTGAGTCATTAAACAAAGTTTTTTACCATTAACGGAGCGCTGCCATCCACATCCTGCCTGCGCTTGTCTGCCTCTTAAACAGGCCGGCTTTTCATGGGAAAATGGGTTTCGAAAGTGCTTTCAGAACCAAATAAAACTCTTCAAACAGCACTTTTGAAGTCTATTTAGCTTCTGATGAGGATCATAGCTGCAATGCATAATTCAAGAGTTGCCGGTTTGGACGTTTTTGTTAACCCTTGGCAGCATTCCTGCAATATTGTTTTTGACCAAGGGCGACCTCTAGTTTGAAACATACTGTGCACATTGATTGTTATTGATCCTTTCTTTCTCACTTGGATTTGTTAGCCCACAGACAAATGAGATACGGTAAGTAATACACATACACATGGTGTTTATGTGTATCTTTTCATCAGTTTTTCTTTAACATAATTCATGTATAGTAGCAACTGAATTCTTTTCCTGCACACTGAGGGTCATTATTCTCCTTTTCTTTCCTTTTGTTCAAGCGCTTGTGTATATTTTGCAGTTGCAAAACTTCACATTGCTGCATTACAATCCATGACCTTTAGTCCAACCTTAAAAATCTTTTCTACACACATTTTTTTTTCTTTCCTCTTCCTTCACTCAACCTACCCCACAAACCCCCACACACACTTTCTGATTCTGTGAATGTCTCCCCTCTACACCATATGTTCCTTGGTGTTGTGTGTCCCTATCCTCCTTGCTGCAGTAGTCGCCCGGTCCTATTTTTAAATCCAGCACCCGCGTCCCTGCCTGAATCCCAGCCCTTTCCGCCCACCGCGCCTCCTGACCCGTGACTGGGCGTCCTAAATTCTGAAGCCACAGGAGCTCTGTGCAGTGCAGGGAGCTGTAATGGTGTTATACATATCACAGATATCCCCAAATGAACTGTTAAAGGCGTGCAAAATGATCTGTCGTTTGAGCTGCATAGATGCAGTTGAGTGACGCAGTTTCCCGCTGACTCAGAACTGCAAAGAAGACAAATTAGTCATTTCATTGAAGCTGCAACTTCAGTAAATAATATCCTTGAAATGCCTTGACACAAAATCCTTAGCAAGCCTTAGCAAGCAAAGCGCTCTTTGTTAAGCATAGTCCTTTCTAAAATACAGCCCATTCTGACTTTTTAATTTTTAGTTCAGTTCAGTCTAACATGTTATCTCTTCTTTTTAAAGTTCTGAGTATGTTTCTGTCCAGCAAAGAATTAAAATTACATCTTCCAAACTGGGATCCCAGTCTGAGAGGTTCTTAGTGCCAGAAGTAGCCATGTTTAGACAAAAGGCTGAAGTGTAAACTATCAACCAGTCCCAGCAAGCTTGGTTCACATTGTGCATCCATAGATTGTACTGATACAACCAACAGATACACTATATGGTCAAAAGTACTGAACTACCTTTTACCATTACCTACAGAAGCTGCTCGGCAATGGAAACCTATACCATGAAGCTCCCAGTGCACACTTTTTGTGCTGATGTTAATCCCAGAGGAGTTTTGGAAGTCTGGAATTACTGGTGAATTTCATGCACCATGTGCCTCAGCACTGGTTGGGATGCTGTGATTTCTAAATGTTTCCATTTTGCAAAAATACAGTTTACAGTTGACTGTGGAATATCTAGTAGGAAGGAAATTCTGTTGCAAGAGTGGCATCCTATGAGAATACCATGCTCGAATTCACTGAGTTCTTTAGAGCACAACATTCTTTCACAAATATTTGGAAAGGCAGAGTGCATGCCTTGATATATGCATACTTGATTTTTTTCCACCAGTGGCAGCGGGACTTTTGTCCATAAAGTAGTTAAGGCTGACGCACTGGTAGCTGTTGGTCAACAAATGTTGAAATGAAAAGCAAGGATTTGTAAAGTTTTTTTGCAGAACTGTTCATCTTGAAAATGAAATATGTGTAGAGATGTTTGCCTGGCCATGCCAGATTCCAAAAAGCAGGACATCACAAGCTGAAATGATGCCGAAATTCACCGCTCAGTTGTGGCTATTTTTAACAAGCACCACAGTTCAGAAGAAAAATGACAGTGATCATTTGGAGCGAGCCCCAAGTTTTTGGCATTTCTGAGAGAACTCATGCAACTATCTTAAGGATACATACACATATGCCCAAAATAAACTATCCAAATGTCACAAAAGAAAATATGTTCTCATCTGAATGGAGCCATGTACCAGGCTTAAATATAAAAGGGTGAGAGGGACTTTGAAAACAAAGGGGAAAAAACCAAGAAAAAGTTGCAGACGGACGCAAGGAATAGGCGAAAACTTTCGACATGGTTCAGAAGAAAGATACAAAAACCACTTGAACCACATCATTTCATGAGTGGATGGAGGAGGAACAAGGAGCATATGGAGGATAAGAACAGAAATAACTGGCCTTTTCTGTTAGTTCTGACTTTAAAACAGCTCAAAATCTGACCAGCATGCACATAAGATATGGTGGGTGTAGTTACAGTGGTTACCCCAGTTACCCGTGCCCACATTCACATTTTTAATACTCTAACTTGCTGTTCAGTGTCTCAGTTATTTATTAATTTTATTACCAAAAGTTGAAAAAATGTGTAAAACAGTCCCTAAATGCTCTGTAGTCCTGCTCAATCTTTCTCAACACACATTTCCCACTGCATCACTTTCCTTTCTTTTCCCCTCAAGTAAAGACTCCCAGTGTAGAGCCCATCCTTTTGACTGACTGTGTGCTGACTGCAGTGCACCACTTCCTCCCCTGTCCCCTGTAGAGCGACCCCAGCGGATGAACAACATCCTGACCTCAGCCACGGAAGCCTACGACCTGTCCCTGTCCAGATCCTTCCAGAACCTGAGCCATCTGCCGCCTTCCTACGAGCTGGCCCTCAAGTCTGACTTAAGTAAATACTTTCCACAGATCTAGCAAGTGGTCCTTCAGTCGTCCTCCATCACTGTGTCATACCTGATACGCTGCAAAAACACAGGCGATGACATCACCCTCATGTCGGGCCTGTGCATTAGAGGTTTTACTCGATTCACTGCGCCGGGCCCGATGAAACATCTCAATGTCCATTACAGAGACATGCATCATGATAACTACCTCCAGATGTTTGTTAGCTCATCATACAGATAGTACTCTCACTTTTCACCTTTTTAGGGAAATAAACTTTTTAAAATGCATGACAGCACGCTCAGAGGCTCCACACTCATTCCCATCCACTCATCTATCGGCTCATAGACTGACATCTAATTGGCGTGTAATTTAGTTCCATCTGTGGCCCATGTCATGTTGCTAATGTCTCTTAATGACATATTAAGAAACATTTTTTTTTTCAGCTGAATGGCTTCTATACAACAACTGGATGGCACTTTAATGTCTCGCCAATACTACAGTTCATTATCCTCATGGTGACATTTTCAGTTTGATGATAACGTGGATGCTGCTGCTTTAACCTCCTGACTGGTGCATTGTCCACTGATTCGTAGAATGGTTTCATGTGATGAGTCAAGTTTTTCTTCATTTATTTAACTTTCATTAAAGCCACAAGTTTCCTGAGGTATGTTCCATCTGTGTGGAAGGTCTTTCCTAAATGACAGTAAATTACATTTACCTTTATTGCACAGTAAGATGGGACATGAGGCATGAGCAAGAAAACAAATAGGAAATCTCGACTATTTATGAATTAAAAAATTTTTTAATGCGATCTTTAAATTAAGCTGTTTATTTAATGTTATGTTTATCTTGTGAATTAATTCAGTCCCAGGTCATTAAACTGCAGCTTTGCTAATTTCTAGGCTGGGCACGTGGATTGTTAGGGTCCATTGAGTTGACGTATTTAGTGAGATTTTATAATCAAATATTGATTGCATATAGCCTTATTCATGCTTGACGTTTCTGGGGCATGTTTCCATGTAGCCAAAATTAATCAAACTCAACAACTGCATTAAAAGTACCTCCACACATTTGCATCAACATAAAGTATAAATGTTTTTCTATTGCATTAAAAAGAATACACATGCATCTTCCATACAAAATACAGGCATCCGGTGTAATGATAAGGAGGTTTTTGTGCCAGCTGCATATACCTATTCCCTACCAAACACCAAGCAATCACTTTCCAATCTGTCGGGGAAGACACATTTTTCCTTACTCACTGAGTCACTGGCAGATCTTTAGGTCTGTGTGTCCTTGGCTTTGCAGACAATTTCACAGCAACCGCCTATAATCTCCAGCAACTGCTTTTTCTCTAGCAATTGGTGGTTGCCAGGCAGTTGCCAACCAGTATCTAGGCCTGTGTGAGTGGGGCATTAAATAGTTCAATTCAATTCAATTTTATTTATTCAGCCCCAAATCACAACAAGAGTTGCCTCAAGGCGCTTTATATTATAAGGTAGACCCTACAATAACACATGCAGAGAAAAACCCAACAATCATACGACCCCCTATGAGCAAGCACTTTGGCGACAGTAGGAAGGAAAAACTCCCTTTTTAAATAGTATGCTCTAAATGCTCTAAAATTCCACAAAACATATAAAGCTGAAGCAGATCAGTCATTCCAGCAGCTGATGTGGGCTGACATGACTGTTAACAACTGGCATATATATTATATGTATATATAAAATTGCTTTTGTCCTACTCGCTTATAGCTTTAGCACCCAGAAAGTACACATTTCATCGCTGACTTCTGGGTGTATGTTAGTTTTCCCTTAAGCTCAGAAAGAGCTTCACAAGAGTTTGCAAAAATGGTTCAAATAAAACCTTCAAAGCATCAGGAGCAATCTTAAGACAAGGTACGCACACAGAGAAAGCCACTTAAACATGTCACTGGTCCTTTTTTACACTGTGTGGTTATGTGATAGAAAAACATGCATCAGAGCAATCTCCTCTCAGCGCATTCCACATTTGTCTTTTATAAGTTTGTCTTTTCTTTCACTTATCAACTCAGGGCTTTGCTCTTATCTTGCCAGAGTCCTGTACAAACACAGAAAATCACAGAGATGAATCATGTTGAACTACAAAGAAGCTTTTTGAATTTGAGACAGGGGCCCAGCAGAATTTGTCAAACATGCAAGGAAAGTCATCCCTTGAAGAAAAAAGAAGTTCTAGCATGAGTGAGATCTTTGGAAACAAGCCTAAAAGTAATATAATTAGTTGCAATTTTAATGAAACCATCTGGAGAGACGATGATTAGTAAATTAAATTAGCATGGTTTATTTGCAATTTAAAATTGGCAATTATAAATCATTTCTGGTGTGTAGTTTTTGTGTGTGTATGAGAGAGAGAGCGGCACTTCCATCCTCTCCGTCCTTCAACGATGTCAACGACGCAGGGATTGAGGACGGAGCTCTAAAATAACCCGCTTAGCTCCTCCAAGGAGGCGGCACAAAGAAGGAGAAACCAATCATATTTGGCTCTGCTGTTTTTCCCCTTAATCACCCTTAAAAGGGATTAAAACACGTTTTAGAACAAATAAGCCACCTTTAATCCGCCCAAAAAGAAATACCTAAATGATATTACTCTATCCCCCTTTTACATTCTACCACTCCTACTCCAAACCTCTGACGATCACTTTATAATTGATGTTCCACCAATTTCACGAGTGTTAGCGCATTATATGATTACGGTGTTCTGTGATCAATAGCTGACACATAAATACACTGGCTATACTGCATGTAATCTAGCAAAGTGGGAGCTGGGGTTTAATTAGCAGTTGTTAGCAATTTCCTGTGTTGTAGCTCTGCTTCACATTTAGGACCCTTCAGCCTCTCGCAATCATTTTAACAGTAAAGTGCTGCGTTTTATCTGAGCCGCAGAGATGAGATCAAGTAATTTCCATTGCCCTTCTTAAATCATTTCAGCCACTTACACTGTAAACAGTGGAACATGTGTACATCCATAAAGAATAAGACCTAAATCAAATGGAAGCGGAGGCAGTTATAGAGGAGCAGGCCATTTCGAGGATGACTTTACTTATCTCAGTGGCGGAAAGGAAAAAATAGCTAATTTCAGCTGATTGTAACAAAAAGCATCTCTTGTTTTCTGATCTGTTCTTGTCCTGTCCTATGAAAACTTTGACTTCAAATATAAAAGTAAACAATGTGTAGGAATTTGTAGAAAGTGGGGGACGTTGCTACATTTTACTACATGTGTCAATAGCAAAGCATCAACCCTAAAGAATGGCATCCTTCAGCATCCATCTAAATGGGATCATAATTTCCAAGATAAATACTGAGTTATATAAAGAAAAAGTAGAGATTGAGACAATAAACTGAATAGAAAAGTGGTTACTGAGGTCATAAATCATAAAAGCAGTACAGTCATTTTCCCATAGACTTCTATACTAAAACAGGCGTTTTGCACCACAGTCGAGACAGTACAAAAGATAGATGTCGTTACTGTGACGTCACCTGTTGGTTTGCAAATTCCTGTTTTCAAGCCTGAAGATGAGCTTTTCAGGCATCTTGACTGCAAAAAATATATGTGGGGAGGAGTTGGGAAGACTTAAACTGCTTGCTCATTAGCTAACGACTGACAATTCGTTAGCAAACAAGTTAGCAGAAAATACCACAGATGGTCATCCTTTTGGAAACGAAATCAGAAAGTTGCTTCTCGTAGACTTTTTATGAGACTTTTTGCAACCTTAGATATCCCCATGGTGGTGTTCACATAGACCACAGTTTACGACATTTTACCACAAGGAATGAATGCTAATTTAATCTTTAATCTTCCCTTTTCAGACCCTAAGGTTATATAGACTCTGCTCCGTGTTGTGGGTTTTCTTCTTATTTATGCCATATCATTATCTGAGTGTAACTCTTGAGATCTTATTGACTGGAAACTTTACTTTGACCTGTCATTAGAGATATGAGCCACAGCTTGTCAGTTGTGTCTATACTTGTAGTTCGGTTGACATTTCCCGCCGTAATGTCATATCTAAACCAACCCTTCGGGGAAGAATGCTAGACCGCATCGCCACAGGCAAGAGTTGGGCTTCCCTCATTAGGAATGCAGAGACTAGTGGACATTAAAACCTCAGAGTGGGAGAAAATAAGGTGACCTTCTGCATCCAGGCGTGACATCTCTCCCAGAGAGACGAGCATCCAGACAAACAATTCCCATCATCCCCTTTCTCCACGACCTGGTGAAGCGTGATATAGTCCTAAAGCGCCAATTCAACCTCTGTGTTCTGCAGTAATTAACTACTGCAGAGGTAACAACTGCTCAGCACAATAGTTAATCAGGCAGGCTCCTTGGTAGCCTTCCCCTTTTTGCGAGCACGGCCAAAAACCAGGTAGACAGAAGTCTGCTGAGAGCTACCTGTGGCTAATACTGCGGTAATGATTTTACCATTAGGAGTGTGTGCACACAGCGGAGCGGCGGCCTGCTTTCTGGCAGAGGATTAAATGACTGGTTGCCCGTTCAGGCACCACCCGCGCATGAACTGTTGAGTACTGTGGTTTGCTGATGAGTGTTCTCAATGCTGAAGGACAAATACATTGACAAGAGCTTGGAGTTATCCTGTTTTTCACGAAGGGAAAGGACAAAACAATTCAAAGTGCTTTGAATAGCACTTTCCAGCTGGTGTGGGATTATATTATCAGTTCTTACTGCCACTATTACCGTGGGGATCGCGTTTTTGTGAAAGACCGGGTTAATCTGCCGCCGCAGCTGAGTGTTTTGTTATTTGACTTAATGATGTCGCGAGACGCACTAAGCAACCGTCATCTGTACTGAGCCACACAAATGGCACGAGCCTGGCCTTCAGTAATAGTAGATAGAAAGCTTCTAATACCCAAATAGCCACAGAAAAGAGATTTTATGCTCAGTAAGGAGTCTCCTTAGAGGTGGACACCAAGACTGGGGAGAGATTTTATCTTTCTGACGCAGGTACAGGCTCTTGCTTGTGCAATAATTTGTTTTGATTAATAAAATGTATCAGAATGAAAAATGATCTAATATGCTGCAAAGCACAACTTGCCCAGGAAACATTTTGGCAATGAGCAACCATTGCTTTAATATTCATTCAACACATTGTGTCATGATTGGACCAAATTTAGACTTTCTAGCAACGGGGGCTTATTACCCAGAATTCTTTGTAAATCAAATGGAAATAAGATAATTTTTAATTCACGAGCTACAAGGTGGGATTATTCTGCAACCTTTGATTCCTAACACACTGACTTATGCTGCTGACAGTCCAGGGTTAGACACGACTGGATTATATTAATCATACCGAAAGAGCAGAGTGATGATCGTCGGGCATTATGTGACAGTCTGAAGGTCAGTACAGCTAAGCTCACCATGATGTTCCTGTGTACATAAACGACATAAACATGTTTATTCAGTGTTCCCTGATTTACCAGTGCCTTTCTGTATATGCATGTTCTCCTAGTACTCTCTTAGTTTTCCTCCCACGGTTTAAAGACTTGGCCATGGGTATGAATGTGTGATTGTCTGCCTTTCTCTGTTTGTTCTGGACTTATGACTTGCCCAGGGTGTATCCTTCCTTTTGCCCTATGAGAGGGGAGACAGGATCAGGCTGCTCCTGATCATAAGCTGGATAAACAGTTAAGAAACTGGGTGGATGCTCATAATTTCCTGGTTTATAAGAAAGGTTCCCGACTCCCGCTGTTGAGCATGGAAACAGCACCCCCACCCCCCATCTGTCTTTCCACCTCATAAGCCACACTGCAGTTTTTGCCAGTGTACTGCAGCTATTTTTGACCAGGGATGCAATGTTGCTGTTTCAGTGATTGATGGGTGCATTTTGCTAATTTGTTGAAATAAAGCTAGCTGTGGAGAGATGTGTCATAAGCCAAGCTATCCAAAATTACAGCCATTCAAAGCAAAGCCATTTAGACTCAATGCGCCTGCCTCTCCCTGATGATCTTTGTCTTCTAACTCCCCAGGTGATAAAGACATAGATGACTACTACGCCAGGAAGCATCATCCTGACTTTGGTGGACGGGGACCAACCCACATGGTGAAGCTGAACGCAGAACCCCAGCAACACCAGCAGCACCAGCAGCGGCAACGTCCTCGTCGAGTCCAAAGGGCCATGTCGCAGGACCACGTCCTGTCTCCTCCCAGGACGCCGCGACGTGGAGAGTACGGCCTGTCTTCCTACGGTGTGATGGCGGCTGCAGCATATGGAAGCAGCCGCCACCTCTCGGAAGAGCAGCTGCTCTCAGCGGACCGCCTCCATTCCCAGGATCCGCTGTTGCTGTCCCCAGCAATGAGGCGTGACAAGTTCCGGGAGAAGGCCATGGCGAGGGCGATGTCTCATGCTGACATGCTGATACCCACCACGCCAGTTATGGACCGCCACAAGGTGACCAAGATGTACTCTCAACCCAGTGCCTCTACTGACTCCTACAACACGCTGACGGTCAACCACCAAGTGACCACGTCTAAGAGGCAGGCGTTTGCTTCCCGACGAACACACACGGTGGACCACCTGCAGTACATTCCCGGCCACCACCACACATACCACACTGCCAGTAAGAACGAGGTAACTGTTTAACTCCGGGGTTGAAGCATTCCTGAGACCCACCACCAACATCGACAGAAGGATACTCAGCAGAACTGTTCAGTCTTCTCATCAAAACAACCTCCTGCATTTAAGAAAAGAGAACAAAAAAAATAACTCTTCCGGCTTTTTAGCACAAGCTTTCTGTGTCATCCAGATTTTGGATAATTAGAATCAAACCCTGGCAAAGACATCTCTCTTTTAGAGCATCATAAGGGCTTTGCGCGGCGACACAAAGATCCTTCATGTCGGACATTAGACAATGTGAAGAAAATATTTTTTAAACTGGATTTGGGACTGGAAGGGAATTGTATCAACTTTATAAATATATAAATATGATATATTTACTATTTGTATTTTCAGTCCTTGTTATAGCTTTAGAGATTCTCATTAACTGATGTAAGCACTTCAGATGGTGCCTCTTGAATTGTCCCATTTCAGCGATGAAGTGGATTTGTGGGTTAAAAAGCACAATTAATGACTTCCCTTTTTTTGGATTAAGTTTTCTCTTCTTCTTCTTCTTCTTCTTCTTCGGTGAATGGCCAGAACATATCAGCTTATTAGTGAAAAACGAGGCTATTTTTGTTGCATATAATAGGAGATTGTAAATAGGCTACATTAGCAGCATTAACCTAGAAAAGCTGGCCCTCCGGCATTATTTTTTCTCCCACCTGGAATCCTTGATTCCTACTTTAAAATTTTGCTTTAGATAAGGTGAATTCCCCCAAATAGCATTATTTCCACAGATGTCGGCAAAATATGTGGATTTAATATATATCTGGGGGGTATTTTTTTCTTTTCTAACTGTGCTTGTAGCATAGAATGATTGTGTGTGAAAAAAACTTTTACCAGTGTTGACTGGCAGCTTCAGTCTGCAGAAATAAGTCTACAGGTGAAAACGGAGCCTGATGGTCATTCAAATTTGTTGAATTTCCATATCCTTGCTTTGTCATCCGTAACCCCATCCATCCATAATTCTCAGTTTGTGATTGGTCAGCTGCTTCCATCTCTACATATCAAGCACTCCGTGTTAAGAAGCGCACAGGTTGTGTAATAGTTTGTCGATGTGATGGACCAATCAGTACTAAAGAGGACATCACAATCGCCTGTCAGTGAAGCATTGATTAAAATGTTTGAGATATTTTCATTAAAGCAATGCCTTATTGTATGGAATCCCATATGCTCTTAACTGAACAAGCATGCTTGTTGTCTTTGCTTTCTGTGCAATATTATTGACTATAGTTTACCAGCAGAACCAGCAGCGAAAACCTATACGGTGAGAGATGTTGCAGTATATGTACCTCAAAAATTCAATTGAAGAAGTCTCAAACTTTGCAGCCAAAACAACCATTAGATATATCAATCTTCCGATTCTTATTGAAAGTTGTTTAAACTTTACTCGACGAAGATTTATTAAAGTTTCATGGGCTTACAGGTATATGAAAATACTGTGCTTCTGTTTTCAGTTGACCTGGGAGGTGGGGAAGGTTTTCTCGGTTGCTATATGAAGATCCAGTCCAGGAAGTGAGACAGTCGGGGTCCAGATTTTATACTATTAATAGAAGTGTGGCTGTTAGGATTTGTGTAATTCCTTCAGGGCTTGGGTTTTCTACATGGACTCGCCACAGTGTGTCATAAAGATTGCCAAAGACAGTTTTTTAAGGCAAATTTCTATTAAGTGCAGGAAAATTTAAGCGTGCCATTGCACTTTTTAACTACAGGTGGAGTGTCATGCTGCTTCCTGCCAATCTAGTCCCTATTTAAGTCCCAATTCAAATCCCAGGGAAAGCCAGTTAAGCACCTCCTTTAGGAAATGGTCACATGTCCAAAAAAATAGCTTTCTCACTAAGACAAGTCCCATCTTAATTTAAGCCTAGACTGAATATAAAAGATGGACGTAGCCACCAACTTCAGCTTTCTGCTGAAGCGGTGTGTCTGATGGAGAATCCAAAAACACTTTCACACCCTTTAGAAATAAACATCCTGCTAAATTAAAGATAATTTGTAACTAACAATTGAAACTATGAACTCATACAGAAAGTGTCACACATCAAGTGAGCAGTACAGTCATTTTCTGATAGACTTTTATAAAAATTAGTACGGAGCCCCGCAGGGGACATGGGAGAAAAAAAATTAAGGCGGACTTTTGTGAGATCCCGCAAAACTAACTCGGGATCTCGCAAAACTTTTGCGAGATCTCACAAAGCAAACTCTTTCTGGGTCACAAAATACACTTTTAAGATATTTTGAGGCGTGAATGTAGTTGTGTAAACGTCAGATACCTGCTCGGTTTACAAGACATCACATATTTGCAAAAGTGCTCCGACGTTTTCGGAGATCTGACACCCACCATCTCGAAGCTAACGGGAGGTCGAGACCTACTACAGCCGGGAGGAACACCGCTTTCCCGGCACATCGTGCCTCGACCTCCCGGTCGGCTTCGAGCTGGCGGCCTCCGAAGAATGCGGCTAAAACTTTTGCGAGATCTCGCAAAAGTTTTGCGAGATCCCGAGTTTGTTTTGCGATATCTCGCAAAAGTCCGTCTTAATTGTTTTTTCTCCCATGTCCCCTGCGGGGCTCCATAAATTAGAGATTTAAAGCTACATCCAACTTTTATATTGTAGCTCAGTTTATGGTATGAAGGCCAGAAATGACATTATGTTTTCATTAAAGGTCAGGAAATGCTCCTCAGAATAACCTTTGTATTTCTACAGACTTGCTATTTCCATTCCCAAAATGTCAGGAAATAAGAAATTGAAATCGTGTCTCTTTGTGACAACTCTCAGCAGACTGGACAAGTAAGATATCAGGAAAACTGTTGTTTCTTTAGATATTTGAGTGGTCAGCCACTGTATATACAACTTGGATACAATGTTACTTGTGATTTGGACTGTGCAATTTAAATGGAAAACTTCAAAGGAAAGCAATGGCTCATTCCATTCAATTCTGTGATTATGTTCAAGTACGCTCATGCATTGTTGCACGTTTTCCTTAAGTGTGCTTCATTTCTTGTCATGACAATACATTTAAAATTGATTTAGGTTGTGGAGCATGAAAGGTTGGCCAAATGTATCTTAAGTTCAAGAAATGTATTTCTTTGTTTTAATGTGCCACTTTATGTTTTAATGTCAGATATGCATTTAATGATGTCAGTTTGAGGTTGTCTTTTTTCCAACTTTACCGTCTTTGTACACTATTTTTTTCTTCCTATATTGGGAAGTGCTTGCACAAATGAGGGCCATTTGAAGAAGGTGTGATTAATAGACTGCTTTAGACAGATATGTGTTCATCCAACTCGCTCGACTAATTTCACAAACTTCTGCTCCTTCTTTTCACTTAATTAATAATGATGTCATCCCAAGAGCCTTTTCTCTATGTGCAATATTTCCTGTTCATGCAGTATAGCTCTATAGCTCTATTACTCTTTTTAAAAAGTTGTGAAGTTCATTGGCTGCCATACAGGCTTTGTTGTCCTTTTTATTTAGGATTGTGTTGTCTTTCATAGTCAAAGAGGAGTTTTTATAATACAGATAAATGTGGTATGAATGAAAACACGTCTATGTAACTGCACAAATAACCGGAGACTAACTTAAAGGCTTCAACAAACAAATTATGACTGTTCTTGTGCATTTTTCTGTTTGTTTACAAATTATTAAAGCAAACCATGTGTGTTGTATATATGCGTTTAATAATGTGTGCTTATATTAGTCCAAGATAACAAAACTCGGAAACCCGTAGCGTGAACCTGGGGAGGACTTGGATATTATGCAGATGCAGAAGCACCAAAAACTGCAGTTCTTCAAATGGCCACAGGAGTTTTCCTCCAAAAGCCAGTAAAAAACAAAGTAAGGTCTCTGCCACATAGGCCTGGTCACTAACCTTACTGCTTACGGCTGGAAAAAATGTGAATTCGGGCCAGTTGGTAAGTGTTTGCAGGAGGTTGCTTGCTGTTGCTAGGTGAAATTAGTCACAAAGAAAGATATGATGCTGCAGCAAAAACCTCCTTGCAATTGCTTTTGTTGCTAGCAGATTGCCCTGACAGTCAGTACTTTGCATTGAACTCTCGCCAACTACTCACTAAGAGGTTGCAAAACTGTGAAGCTTGCAATGCAAACCTTTGGAAACATGATGGTTTCAGCAGTGAGACACAATTGTTGTTGTTTTTGTTTGTGGTTTGAGTGTTTGACGTTTCACTACCCTCGTCTGATAGCCTTTTTCCAAAAAAGTGGGCGATCTACTTCACTAATTAATCCTTCACAGGTGGCATACTTGGTCAAAACTGGAGCCTCCCAGCAAGTTTCCTGGTTTGAACCCTGGTGGGTTCACTTCTGTGTGCTTTCCATGGATACTCTAGCTTCCTAACACAGTCCAGTGCATGTCAGGTTAGCTGGTGATTCTAAATTGGCCATAAATATGCTCTAGATCAGTGGTTCCCAAACTTTATTGCTAGGCCCCCTTTTGTTTTACAAGAAAAATGTTCGCATCTTTTTTCACATCACGCTGTGCGCCACGTTATTGTTTACATGAGATGAATTGCAGAATCGCAGTTACTGTTCCTCCATTTAGAAAGGCAGAGGCGTCACAGTGTAATTATTTTACGTGTAGTTGTTTTTTTCCTGTGCTAGAATATTCAACATTGCAATAATTACAATACCTTTTTCAAAAAATGCCTCTCTGTGCAAAATAGGTTTAAAAACATAAACAGCTGTGGGATCCTGTTTGTCCGTGATTTGAACCGGGGGACAAATCGTGGCAGGATCAGCCTGATGTTATTTGTATCCAGCTGTAACTTTACTGTATAAAGAGCAAAGATCTCCAAAATGTCAGGAGTAGTTAGTCATTACAACAAGTGTTTGTGAACTAAAAATCAAGAATGTGGGATCCTGTTTGTCCGTGATAGGAAGAGCCCAGCGCTGCTCCCGA
>NW_024582429.1:835463-836474 GCF_018398535.1 Haplochromis burtoni
ATGAATAAGATAGGAAATAAATATGAAAAATTAAAAAGTGTAAATTTAACTAGGAAGGAATAAAATATAAATTAAGGTTAAAAATGAAATAACTGTACAACACACAAATTAGAATGAAGGGTAAATTTAACTGGGAAAGAATAAGATAAAATATATAAATTAAAGTTGAAAATAAAATAACTGTACAACAACAACATAAGAGCTACATTCAGACTCTACAGGCCTCAGTTAGTGTGAGAAGTCAGCGTGCATTACAGAATAATTAGAAAAATACCGAGTATGTTTTTTCTTTTATTCACTTCATTTCCTTTCCTTTCATTTACAGTACACTGTTACTCACAATAACAGTCAACTCAAGCTACCTTCCAGGCATTGAGTTGACTGTGAACTCCTCGGTACACCAAGCTATCCTAGAGTCAAATGTGAGGCCTTCTGTCAGACAGATAAAGCTTGGCCTAAAAATTGGATCATGCAACAGGATGATGATGATGCCAAGCACATCAGTGAATCTACAGTAGAATGGTCCAGTCAGAGTACAGACTTCACCCTGACTGAAATGCTGGGGCTTGGCCTTAAGAGAGCTGTGCTTAGATGAATGCCTGCAAAATCACAGAACTGAAGCAATTAATGAAGAAGAGTTGGTCAGAATTCCTACAAAACAACCTGAGAGGTTGTCATACAGAAAATGTTTACTTCAAGGTTATTGCCGGTAAAGGTTGTTCTATGAGATTAATTTTTCACAGGACTACATAAAAGATGAGTTGGGCGTAAGAACCATCTCAGCATTGTTATAACCAGGTGTGTCCTGGCACACCAACAGACACCTTGTGCATATCTCTAAGACAAAAAAACAGATTTGGATCCACTGAGAATTGCAATGAGGTTGGTTTCGCTTTATAATAATTTCAAAGAACACACAAAAATACCTGTACCCCAACCTGCCTTTGCATTCCTGGTCACTGACACCATCAACAAAAAGCACTGAGCCTCATTACTTTTATGACACATGTA
>NW_024582429.1:836499-853722 GCF_018398535.1 Haplochromis burtoni
CATCAACCTGTCAGTGAAGCATTGATTAAAATGTTTGAGATATTTTCATTAAAGCAATGCCTTATTGTATGGAATCCCATATGCTCTTAACTGAACAAGCATGCTTGTTGTCTTTGCTTTCTGTGCAATATTATTGACTATAGTTTACCAGCAGAACCAGCAGCGAAAACCTATACGGTGAGAGATGTTGCAGTATATATACCTCAAAAATTCAATTGAAGAAGTCTCAAACTTTGCAGCCAAAACAACCATTAGATATATCAATCTTCCGATTCTTATTGAAAGTTGTTTAAACTTTACTCGACGAAGATTTATTAAAGTTTCATGGGCTTACAGGTATATGAAAATACTGTGCTTCTGTTTTCAGTTGACCTGGGAGGTGGGGAAGGTTTTCTCGGTTGCTATATGAAGATCCAGTCCAGGAAGTGAGACAGTCGGGGTCCAGATTTTATACTATTAATAGAAGTGTGGCTGTTAGGATTTGTGTAATTCCTTCAGGGCTTGGGTTTTCTACATGGACTCGCCACAGTGTGTCATAAAGATTGCCAAAGACAGTTTTTTAAGGCAAATTTCTATTAAGTGCAGGAAAATTTAAGCGTGCCATTGCACTTTTTAACTACAGGTGGAGTGTCATGCTGCTTCCTGCCAATCTAGTCCCTATTTAAGTCCCAATTCAAATCCCAGGGAAAGCCAGTTAAGCACCTCCTTTAGGAAATGGTCACATGTCCAAAAAAATAGCTTTCTCACTAAGACAAGTCCCATCTTAATTTAAGCCTAGACTGAATATAAAAGATGGACGTAGCCACCAACTTCAGCTTTCTGCTGAAGCGGTGTGTCTGATGGAGAATCCAAAAACACTTTCACACCCTTTAGAAATAAACATCCTGCTAAATTAAAGATAATTTGTAACTAACAATTGAAACTATGAACTCATACAGAAAGTGTCACACATCAAGTGAGCAGTACAGTCATTTTCTGATAGACTTTTATAAAAAGTACGGAGCCCCGCAGGGGACATGGGAGAAAAAAAATTAAGGCGGACTTTTGTGAGATCCCGCAAAACTAACTCGGGATCTCGCAAAACTTTTGTGAGATCTCACAAATATTACTCTTTCTGGGTCACAAAATACACTTTTAAGATATTTTGAGGCATGAATGTAGTTGTGTAAACGTCAGATACCTGCTCGGTTTACAAGACATCACATATTTGCAAAAGTGCTCCGACGTTTTTGGAGATCTGACACCCACCATCTCGAAGCTAACGGGAGGTCGAGACCTACTACAGCCGGGAGGAACACCGCTTTCCCGGCACATCGTGCCTCGACCTCCCGGTCGGCTTCGAGCTGGCGGCCTCCGAAGAATGCGGCTAAAACTTTTGCGAGATCTCGCAAAATTTTGCGAGATCCCGAGTTTGTTTTGCGAATCTCGCAAAAGTCCGTCTTAATTGTTTTTTCTCCCATGTCCCCTGCGGGGCTCCATAAATTAGAGATTTAAAGCTACATCCAACTTTTATATTGTAGCTCAGTTTATGGTATGAAGGCCAGAAATGACATTATGTTTTCATTAAAGGTCAGGAAATGCTCCTCAGAATAACCTTTGTATTTCTACAGACTTGCTATTTCCATTCCCAAAATGTCAGGAAATAAGAAATTGAAATCGTGTCTCTTTGTGACAACTCTCAGCAGACTGGACAAGTAAGATATCAGGAAAACTGTTGTTTCTTTAGATATTTGAGTGGTCAGCCACTGTATATACAACTTGGATACAATGTTACTTGTGATTTGGACTGTGCAATTTAAATGGAAAACTTCAAAGGAAAGCAATGGCTCATTCCATTCAATTCTGTGATTATGTTCAAGTACGCTCATGCATTGTTGCACGTTTTCCTTAAGTGTGCTTCATTTCTTGTCATGACAATACATTTAAAATTGATTTAGGTTGTGGAGCATGAAAGGTTGGCCAAATGTATCTTAAGTTCAAGAAATGTATTTCTTTGTTTTAATGTGCCACTTTATGTTTTAATGTCAGATATGCATTTAATGATGTCAGTTTGAGGTTGTCTTTTTTCCAACTTTACCGTCTTTGTACACTATTTTTTTCTTCCTATATTGGAAAGTGCTTGCACAAATGAGGGCCATTTGAAGAAGGTGTGATTAATAGACTGCTTTAGACAGATATGTGTTCATCCAACTCGCTCGACTAATTTCACAAACTTCTGCTCCTTCTTTTCACTTAATTAATAATGATGTCATCCCAAGAGCCTTTTCTCTATGTGCAATATTTCCTGTTCATGCAGTATAGCTCTATAGCTCTATTACTCTTTTTAAAAAGTTGTGAAGTTCATTGGCTGCCATACAGGCTTTGTTGTCCTTTTTATTTAGGATTGTGTTGTCTTTCATAGTCAAAGAGGAGTTTTTATAATACAGATAAATGTGGTATGAATGAAAACACGTCTATGTAACTGCACAAATAACCGGAGACTAACTTAAAGGCTTCAACAAACAAATTATGACTGTTCTTGTGCATTTTTCTGTTTGTTTACAAATTATTAAAGCAAACCATGTGTGTTGTATATATGCGTTTAATAATGTGTGCTTATATTAGTCCAAGATAACAAAACTCGGAAACCCGTAGCGTGAACCTGGGGAGGACTTGGATATTATGCAGATGCAGAAGCACCAAAAACTGCAGTTCTTCAAATGGCCACAGGAGTTTTCCTCCAAAAGCCAGTAAAAAACAAAGTAAGGTCTCTGCCACATAGGCCTGGTCACTAACCTTACTGCTTACGGCTGGAAAAAATGTGAATTCGGGCCAGTTGGTAAGTGTTTGCAGGAGGTTGCTTGCTGTTGCTAGGTGAAATTAGTCACAAAGAAAGATATGATGCTGCAGCAAAAACCTCCTTGCAATTGCTTTTGTTGCTAGCAGATTGCCCTGACAGTCAGTACTTTGTATTGAACTCTCGCCAACTACTCATAAGAGGTTGCAAAACTGTGAAGCTTGCAATGCAAACCTTTGGAAACATGATGGTTTCAGCAGTGAGACACAATTGTTGTTGTTTTTGTTTGTGGTTTGAGTGTTTGACGTTTCACTACCCTCGTCTGATAGCCTTTTTCCAAAAAAGTGGGCGATCTACTTCACTAATTAATCCTTCACAGGTGGCATACTTGGTCAAAACTGGAGCCTCCCAGCAAGTTTCCTGGTTTGAACCCTGGTGGGTTCACTTCTGTGTGCTTTCCATGGATACTCTAGCTTCCTAACACAGTCCAGTGCATGTCAGGTTAGCTGGTGATTCTAAATTGGCCATAAATATGCTCTAGATCAGTGGTTCCCAAACTTTATTGCTAGGCCCCCTTTTGTTTTACAAGAAAAATGTTCGCATCTTTTTTCACATCACGCTGTGCGCCACGTTATTGTTTACATGAGATGAATTGCAGAATCGCAGTTACTGTTCCTCCATTTAGAAAGGCAGAGGCGTCACAGTGTAATTATTTTACGTGTAGTTGTTTTTTTCCTGTGTAATAATATTCAACATTGCTATCAATACATTTTTCAAAAAATGCCTCTCTGTGCAAAATGGGTTTAAAAACATAAACAGCTGTGGGATACTGTTTGTCCGTGATTTGAACCGGGGGAACAAATCGTGGCAGGATCAGCCTGATGTTATTTGTATCCCGCTGTAACTTTACTGTATAAAGAGCTAACATCTCCAAAATGTCAGGAGTAGTTAGTCATTACAACAAGTGTTTGTGAACTAAAAATCAAGAATGTGGGATACTGTTTGTCCGTGATTTGAAAGCCCAGCGCTGCTCCCGAGAAGGGAAAACCAATTCTGCAGGGGAGACCTACCTCGGCACTTGTGCAGGTGAAACCAAAGGGAAGATTGCTTCACCATATTTTCTAGTCTTTGGCTTAGAATGAAGTTGGTTTGGAAACATATTCAGCGATGCTTCATCTCCTGCTTTGCGTTTGTGTGGGCGCCCCGTGCTAGCAGTGTCCAAGCGTTTTTGTTTTTTTTTCCCTTTTCATACCCCCCCCCTTGCAATGGCCTCTGCATACCCCCCAGGGGGGTAGGCTCCACACTTTGGGAAGGTCTGCTCTAGATAAAGTAAGTAGAGTAAGATTCTGCATTCAAAAATGAGTCCAAAGGGCTCTCTTACAATAATCTATGCAGTCCTGGAAGTGTTTCCATAGGAATTCTGGGGGTAAATAACAGTTATATGCACCTAATAAAATCTACTTGATCATCTGGAAGTGTGACCACCTCTATAAAAGCAAAAGGTTTTAGCAGTTTACTGATGTGGAGCATTTAGGTGCTGACCATGCAATGCTCAGTGAAATTACAAAAAATAAAATAAAATTCAAATTCAAATTCAGAAGGGCATTTACAAAACACATATTACTAAAAATGTATCAAAACAGTTACAACAGATAACAACAGTAAACAGCAGTAACGATGTGTTTTGAGCTGTGTCTTAAATACGGAGAGGGAGTCAATATTTCTTAGTGCAGGAGGAAGAGAGTTCCAGAGCCGAGGAGCAGAGCGACTGAAAGCTCTGTTCCCCATAGTGATAAGGTGTGATGACGGAACAGTAAGATGAATAGCAGATGATGATCTGAGAGTGCGGGAAACAGTGGTGATATGGAGCAGGTCACACAAATATGAAGGAGCAGATTTATGGATACACTTGTATGCAAGAAGTAAGATTTTAAAATTTATCCTGGCTTCTATGGGCAACCAGTGAAGCTGCTGAAGAACTGGGGTAATATGAGCACTTAACGGAGTGCAAGTTATGACCCGAGCTGCAGAATTTTGAAGAAGTTGGAGTTTATGAAGGGACCTTTTAGGGAGACCAAATAGGAGGGAATTACAGTAATCAATACGGGATGTAATAAGACTATGGACAAGGATGGCAGCAGCATGGGGAGTAAGGAAGGGACGGAGTCGGTGAATATTACGTAAATGGAAGTAAGCAGACCGTGTTATGTAATTAATGTGAGACTGGAATGAAAGAGTATTATCAAGTATGACACCCAAACTCTTAACCTGAGGGGAGGGAAGGGTGGGAGAATTTTCAACGTTAATGGAAAAGCTGTGGGATTTGGTTAAGATAGATGGTGTACCAACAAGTAAAACTTCAGTTTTATTACTGTTAAGTTTGAGGAAATTGGAGGAGAACCAGGATCTAATCTCAATAAGACAGTTGAGAGGGAGGTAGGTGGGAGGGATGAATTGGGTTTAGAAGAAATATAATACAGTAATGTACGAAAGTAAAAGTACGAACTGAATAGGCAACTGACAACATAATTAATAGGAAAAATAAACTAAATAAGAAAAAGTGAAACTGTACAACAAATTACAGACTCTACAGGCCTCAGTTAGTGTGAGAAGTCAGCGTGCATTACAGAATAATTAGAAAAATACCGAGTATGTTTTTTCTTTTATTCACTTCATTTCCTTTCCTTTCATTTACAGTACACTGTTACTCACAATAACAGTCAACTCAAGCTACCTTCCAGGCATTGAGTTGACTGTGAACTCCTCGGTACACCAAGCTATCCTAGAGTCAAATGTGAGGCCTTCTGTCAGACAGATAAAGCTTGGCCTAAAAATTGGATCATGCAACAGGATGATGATGCCAAGCAAATCAGTGAATCTACAGTAGAATGGTCCAGTCAGAGTACAGACCTCACCCTGACTGAAATGCTGGGGCTTGGCCTTAAGAGAGCTGTGCTTAGATGAATGCCTGCAAAATCACAGAACTGAAGCAATTAATGAAGAAGAGTTGGTCAAAATTCCTACAAAACAACCTGAGAGGTTGTCATACAGAAAATGTTTACTTCAAGGTTATTGCCGGTAAAGGTTGTTCTATGAGATTAATTTTTCACAGGACTACATAAAAGATGAGTTGGGCGTAAGAACCATCTCAGCATTGTTATAACCAGGTGTGTCCTGGCACACCAACAGACACCTTGTGCATATCTCTAAGACAAAAAAACAGATTTGGATCCACTAGAATCAAATCAAATCAAATCAAATCAAATCACTTTTATTGTCACATCGCATGTGCAGGCACACTGGCACAGCACATGCGAGTGAAATTCTTGTGTGCGAGCCCACAAGCAACAGAAATGTGCAAACACAACAACACAAACCAGCAAATACAAGAATGGCTACATCTGAAACTAATAAATATATGTACAATATATAATAGTGTATGCATTTCTGGATGTGTATACTAAATATTTTCCTGTGTGTGTGTGTGTGTGTGTGTGTGTGTGTATACACATTTTACAAATTAAATAGTAAAAAAATAATAATAATAAATAAATATATAAAAATATACAGAGTTGAATATGTGCAAAACAAGTGGCATTTATATACAGTGTGGAGTGCATAGTGTTGAAGTTCCAGTAGTGAAGCTGAGGTGTCTATGACGTGTTCAGCAGTCTGATGGCCTGGTGGAAGAAGCTGTCTCTCAGTCTGCTGGTACGGGACCGGATGCTGCAGAACCTCCTTCCTTATAATAATTTCAAAGAACACACAAAAATACCTGTACCCCAACCTGCCTTTGCATTCCTGGTCACTGACACCATCAACAAAAAGCACTGAGCCTCATTACTTTTATGACACATGTATTAATACCTTTTGCTCCCATCATGTCCTGGTCCATCTGAAACCCTCTTGAAATTCATAGCGGAGTGAGCAGGCCATGCATTTTGTACAATACCAGAACAAAACCTAATGGTCACAATAGTGCACACACAAATGGGCAGATGGCAAATAGCAGTGGTTTCCACTTTCTTCAACACCCATCCATTTGCATTTAGATGGAAAAACGAACAAGGTTATTTGGACAACTGTGGCCCAAATTGAGGAGCAATGGTCAAATGTTTGGCCATTAAGCAATTTAATCCTGTTCCCTCTGTGTCCTTTATCAGGTTAATTAATTCAGATAGCTGCTTGAATGATTCCGACCATCATCAACAGCCACTGGTGTTCAAAAAGGTGATATGGTGTATACTGTAATGTGGTAAACCAACAGTCAGAAGGATATATCCTTGTGCTATTGAGCCCTAGTGCTAATCCCAACAATGCAAAATAACCAAGTACACTCATGAATCATTCCTTTGTTGTTGTTGGTATTTTTCTGAAGAAAAAAACAAAACAAACAAAAAACATGCAGAGAACTTCAGGGTTTTATCTGTGCTGAAATATGGGATCTGAGTTGTCTGGAAGGACAAAGGATTTCGAGCTGCTGAATCACCACTGTGATCCAATCAGAAGCCACAGCAGCGTGAGGGACAAACGCTGCTCTGATTGATTGATGTGCCAAACAAAGAACGGACAGAAGGCAAGCAAGCAAGAACCAAAGGAAAAAACCCATAGCCTTATCCTCGCCATCCACTTTAGACAACTTTTGAATTTTTTATAGCGCTCTTTGGTGTTTACCTTTTCACTGTGTCTCCTCCATTTGATTGTACGAGTCTCTCTCAATCTGTGTGTTCTAGTCTTTTAACTTATTTACTTTTCTTCCCCTTCTTGCTACCTGATGATTTTTTCCAATATTGCAGATTCACAATTGGCACTCCTTGGTTTTATTCAGGGCCCATTTTTATAAGATCTTCATGAAATACTTTGAGTTTATATTCTTTGATTTATACTAAAAACGTTTTTATTTAATTTTCTTGAATTTCCAGTGTTCTCTTACTTTAACTTAGTCTGTTCGTCACTTTGTCAAAACACTAAAACTCTCAAACTCATCAGAACTGAATTTCATCTCCTCCGTCTATCATCTCATATTTGCATCCAACACTCTTAAATTTCAATCTTTCTACACTGTAAACTGTAATAATACCTTTATATAAGCTCCAACTGTGCAACACATACTCAGCTGGCAGATGAGTGAATGCATTAGATTGTTAAGTAGAATATTTACCTAACCATAAAGAGGAAATACTCAAATAATAAATGCGGCTGACCAGCCACAGGGGTGGAAATAGAAGCTATTATCTTTGCTGCTATTATACCAATAGGATCCAACCTGAGCAGAAATTGGACAATTCATGTAATCTATGGTTCACTACGAGAGTTCTCACCTCCCAGGAGAAATGAATGGATGTGGGCACCATGTAAATGCAGAGAGTTAATAGAGTAGGGTGCTTAAGGAGCCTGTGTAAACACCGTGCCATTCACTGGTGACCATAGCACCATGGGAGTTTGAAGATGAATGCAGCTAACAGGCTGCGGCTGTTCCCACTGCAAAGCACACACACATACGACTTTCTCGTAGGCGGCTGCTATCGATCCCTCCGACATACTGCTTCGCTGTTGCTTAAATGAGAGCAGTCAGTAGCAGAGCTGTGTGTGAGATAGCCTCTAGTGATAGTTGATGAATGGGGGTGGAGGGGATGGGTGGGAGGAAATTGTATAACTATAGCATAAAAAGTAACAATAACCTGGAAAGAATGTGCATTCTGCAGATAAATACAATCTGAGTTTTTTTGTGTTAATTTTATGAGTTTGACGGACAATCGAGCATTTGTCTGAGATTCTTAAAGTCACAAGAGAGTGCCTTAAGTGTTTTAATCCTTTGTGTTTTAAATCATAATAAAAGGAAAAAGAAAAGCATTCAAAGTATATGAAAAGTGCTGCATACACTGTATAAATACAATTCAGTTGTATTTATACAGCGCCAAATCACAACAACAGTCGCTTCAAGGTGCTTTATTTTGTAAGGTAGACCCTACAATAATGCATACACAGAAAAACCCAACAATCATATGACCCCCTATGAGCAAGCACTCATAGGGGGTCATGGCAACAGTGGGAAGGAAAAACTCCCTTTTAACAGGAAGAAACCTCCAGCAGAACCAGGCTCAGGGAGGGGCGGGGCCATCTGCTGCGACCGGTTGGGGTGAGAGAAGGAAGACAAGCTAAAGACATGCTGTGGAAGAGAGACAGAGGTTAATAACAAGTATGATTCAATGCAGAGAGGTCTGTTAACACATAGTGAGTGAGAAAGGTGACTGAAGGTGGCTGAATTTACTTGACTGAAGGCTTCTGCATAGGACACACCCATGTTTCCTTGGCTCCCTCTAGAAGGGAAGAACCTCAGATCTCTTCATTGACTTAGTTTCACAGATTTGACCGGGCTTTCAATCCTTACTGTGTGATATGTATTGGCATTTATGCAGCATAAACTTTATAGTATATAAATAAATGACTTTATCGGGGAATACATAAATGACTAATTAAGAAACCACAAATGACTCTGCTAATCAAATGTGGTTCGTATCATTTACAGGGCTCTCCTTTGATCCAAAATGACTGTCTCCGTGGGAACTGTGTGGTGTGTCTTACCTTCTTGTGGTCTGCGCTGATGTGCATTTACATGAACCTCATTATTTCCTTTCTGTCACATAAGACAT
The DNA here is from genome assembly GCF_018398535.1 of Haplochromis burtoni. Lineage (NCBI taxonomy): Eukaryota > Metazoa > Chordata > Actinopteri > Cichliformes > Cichlidae > Haplochromis > Haplochromis burtoni. The sequence continues at coordinate 845,929 of NW_024582429.1, forward strand.
TTTTCATTGTGAATCCTACACAGGATCCACAGAATGATCCCTTTTGTGATTTTATAACCCACAAATTAAGCAGTGAATGATTATGAAGTGGCTACCTGCAGATGATAATAATCCATAACTCGGATGTGATTAGAGTAATTTCCTAATGGGCTCGGCAAAGCACCGGCAGACCACAGATGGATTAGTTGTATACCTCAAATGATCCCAGACCTCATCACCTTGGTCAATTTTACCCACCAAGAAAAGTTAGAGGGCCGCTGAGCTGCGCATCAGAGATGAGGACTCTGTCCAGAAAATGATTATGATAATTACCGTCATAACGATAATAACAACAGTTATGGGAGTTCTTGCAAACTCCCTCCTCAAATATCATGGAAACATCCTCGTTAGGGTAGACCAAAGGAAGCCTTATGTTTATTAGAGTAGCTGCAGGGTTTTACAACAAATAAGAGCAGCCATTGCTATAAATGTCACAATGCATCCAAATGGCCACGGTTTCATGAGTGATTTTAACATACTTGTCAAACACAGTCATCAGACCCTGAAGAGAACAAAGTGAAAACAAGACACAAAATCTGCAAATTCATTCCAAATCCCTCCAAAATTGACCATAATTAGATGTTTGTTGAATGTAACTGCCTAAATTATATTGTGATATTGCACATAACTATCTTCCAAGCTCTTAAAAAGTCCTGTTTCTTTGCTCCAGTGTTCAATTAAATACAAAGCTTACTGCCTCACAGATATCCTGCCTGCATTGTCTTATTGACAACAGCCTTCATTAATCACACACCATACACACCATTCATTCTCCATCTGCTACCGAGATAACAACGGCACTAGTTTTGCTGAAGTCACACACGCTGGATGCTCACAATTCTCAGTCATTCTTTACCTCCTTCCCTTCTGTTTTCTCCTTCATTTTTTTCACACATTCTAGGCAAACTCAGAGTTTTTCCCTCCCTCAACCTGGACTTTAACTCGTGAAGCACAGCAGATACTCCAGACTTCAGACACTACAGGTCACAGAGCAGATCAATGTGCAGAACACCAGAGGCCGGGCCTTCTCCAGAGTCCGAGCTCGGCTCTCGTGTCCATTTGATCAAATGCCAGCAGAAAAAAGTAACACCTTTCTTTTCATGCAACCAAAATGAAAGCACTCTGGATTTTTTAAAACTATTCACAGTTTATTTGCAGTCAGAACAGCTCAGTGTTCAACAGCCCTGTTACTTAAAGGTTGCACTCGAGCTGCGCTGCAACAGTACAGCAATTCCATGAATGATTAAATGTCCAGAATTAAAGCTGCTTGAAACTGTTGAACAGTTTAAGACAGCTCCCGTGTAAATGAATGGTCATATGCAGTTTTAATAAGCATGTAAATATAAGATGGATATGTTTGTAAGGTTTGTAAATGTGTACACAAACTTCAAAACTATTTTTTTAAAACTTAAGGTAATACGTGCGAGAAACAGAGGAGGAGACTTCCAGCAGGCATTTGGTGTTCGATCGGTCTCCTATAACTAAAGTTGTGCTCCCATCTGTGACGCAAACAGGTTCCAGTTTTGATATTCTCTGAAATACCAAATGAGTTGCAGTGCTGGGCTGTGAACACAGGTCCTGCTAGAGGGTGTTAGGTGATGGCATGGAGTCTGCTTCTGACAATTTGGTCTATATGCATTTTGTAGGAGTCTTGCAGCTCCTCACACTAAGCAGCAGATATTGGTTCTGCGGTGTGATTCATGCCCTTCTACAAGCTTTTGCAGCTCTCCATGTGTAACAGCCTGTCTCCTGGAACCTCTTAATACTGTGCTGTGAGACACAGCAAACTTTCTTGCAATGGCACCCATGAATGCACCATCCTGGAGAAGTGAAACTGCTTGTTCAACCTGAATGGGCTGCAAGTATCGACTCAGGTAACAACAGGTACCTGAAACGTGTAACTGTTTCATTCTGCTTCGCTGTGAAGTTGTACCTGGACTGAAACAGAGGTTTTCTGTCTACAAGAGGCCAAACTGTAAATTACAGTGTATGGTTTTTAGTATATTGTAATAACATTTTCTAGACATTTTTAAGTTAAACATGAAAACCCATATTACTGTTTATATAATCAAAAATTAATGAATTTATTAAAATTAATATTGTAGTTATATACCCATTTACTAGTATTGTGACATTTTTTATGGGTGGTATATCATTTCATTACATAAAATATAGATTATATAAAATTACATTATAACACCCTATATATGTTATACCTGATTATTTGCACTGCAGCAGTGTTTGACCATATTAGGTAATTTACACATTATGGTTTTACAAGAAATACACACAAAAATACACAAAGTTTTTGAGTAAATTAAAGCTAAAAAAAACTGAAGAATGGAAATATCAACCAACTATTTAAAAAAAAGACTTCAGTGCTTTCTTCAAAGCATTAAACATGCTTTAAATACAGCTATACTAACTGTATGATATATAAATAATAGCCATAGCTAATGTGACACCTATTCTCCAATCCACATTTTGAAGTGTGTGTTAACCTTTTGGAAACCTCCCTGTTGGGGTTTTTTTTTGGAGCGAGAAGTGGCCATGTTTAGTCCAGAACCTGGTGTGCAAGATAGCAAGCTACATCCATCCTCTCTGGGTTCTAACTGGTGCTAAGTAACATGCAAATAACAACCATAATATACGAGAAAATACCAGAAGTTTCTCACCAAAACTCAAAGGACAAAGACCGTCTGTATCTCTCAGCAAGACATATTTATTGTTTTCACTTACTTCCATTAAAACGCTCCAAAAGGCACCAACAGCACAAACATCCATGAGAGGTCCACTTAGCAGTAGGAAGCCTAGCAAACAGCGCTCAGCTACAGCTGGCTGATCAACAAACCTGCCAGTCAACGTGTTCTAACTTTAAGCCTTAACAAAATTCACAAGGTTGAGATGTTTAAAAATACCTATGCTTGCTTCACTTTTCGGATCCCTTCACCTTGACAAGCTACACCTATCCTCCATGTACAGTGTATGGGTTATCCTCAGTGGCCATTCAAGAAATCTTAAGCTTCACTTTTATATCATCAAAGGTTTAGCTTGAGCCTTAGCCAAAATCAACCTCGAGGCTATGTAAGGGCTATTTGATCAAGAAGCGGAGTGAGTGCGAGTGCTCCATCACATGGGCTGACCTGAACGATCACCAGACCCGTACCCGTGAATGGCGTAGTGAAGGAAAAGAAAAAAGTCCTCAGCACATGTAATTTAAACCTAACGTGTGATAGGTTACATTGATAAGCGTTACTTGTGCCGGTCTGAGTGTGGTTTCTGCCAGCAACACCGTAGCACGTGACACCCCCTCTTCACTTTGTGCGAGGATGGGGCTGAGGTGGGATGTGAAGCTTCCCACTGTGTGAACATGATGAAACGAGGATGTTCACAAGCCATCAATGAGATGCTGCTAATCTGACTGTATCCTGCTGGGAAGCGTCTGACAGAGGGAACCACCAGCAGAGACCATCACTTGTTTACAAAGAGGTTTATGTGTATTGCGCGCGTGTTCACTGTGCAGGTTTATCTTTAAATAAACTCTGTTGGTTGTTGTTTGTGGCTTAAGAGACTATGATGCAGTAGACTTAGTGAATGGTTTAAAAACACCTCCTCTGTCTAACACTTTAACATATTTAGATTCATTTTACGCCAGGTTGCATGCAAGCTGAAACATGCAGACAGAGTCTTAAGCTGGGCATACACTGTGCGATTTTTGGCTCATTTTGAGCCGATTTTTCAGTCGTGCGACCGTTTTGGCGATCGGCCCGATTTGGGCATTCATCGTGCATCGTGCATCGTTGTGCATCACGTGGTCGTGAGCAGTGTTGCCAACTCCTCAGTAAGGAAAATCGCTATTGGCTGTCCCAAAAATCGCTAGAAGTCGCTAAATGATGTCATCGCCTAATTTGCATAATAGGTCATGCTAATGTAATTTTTTTAGAAAAAAAAAGTCACCAAGGGGTCTGAAAACTCGCTAAATATAGCGACAAAGTCTTCAACACTGGTTGTGAGGATTTCAAACCTGCTTGAAATCCTCCCGACCAAGCGATTGATGATCGGGAGCTGGTCGTGAGGTGTTAATTGATTCTCGTTACCCCACGTATACTACACGATGCACGACGCACGATGAAGGCCAAAATCGGGCCGTGAGGGTGTCACCGCAGCTTGTCACACTGCGCACGCGCAAACACATAAATGTCGGTGACAAAGACGGAGTAGCACGGCAGTGCAGCGTGTGATCTGGACACAAGCGATGGAGGCACTCACCTCAAATCTCGTGGTGATAGATCCTTCTCTGTGGCAGGTCCCAAACTTTGGAATAGTCTCCCCTTTAATATTAGATCTGCTCAAACTCTTGAGCAATTTAAATCTTTACTCAAGACACACTTTTATGCTCTGGCTTTTAACACATTATGACCCAAGCATTTTGGATTTATCTAAATTAATTAGTATTGCTTCAATTCCTTTATTTTATTGTTTCTATTGTTATTATTGTATTACATTGTTGTTTTTAATTTTATTGTTATTGTTAAGCACTTTGTGCAGCATAGACTGTTGGAAATGTGCTATATAAATAAATTTGACCTTAACCTTGACCTTGACTTGTAGAACTTTGGAAAGGTCGTATAGTGTGAGACCCTGCATCGTGACCTACGAACTTCTAACCTCTGCGAGTCAATCGTACAGTTTGAGCAGGAGCTGAATCGCACAGTGTTTGCCCAGCTTTAATCTGGGCAACTAGGCTGAAGCGTCTCAGAGGAAACAGGAGGGGCACAAAGTAAGCACACAAAAGAAAGAAAAATGGTCTGCAGCTTTCTCAGCTGTCACATGCTTCTATAGTAGGTGGCTTGTTCAAGAGATCATGTAACAAATTCATCAGTTAACAGTATTGATCCCGCAGTGGACACAACCCCGAGCCTAGGATCCTCCAATGGATCTCTGGGTCCTCAGATATGCCAGGATTTACATGAGAACAGGTAATAATATTTATACCACCTTGTTGTGGGCGTTGCAGGAAACCTGTCCAGCTGTGCAGTGACATTTGTACTTGTGCTGCTGATTTTGTGGACTTGCATGGTGCCACCCCAGTAATATGAGGTAGATGAGCAGCTTGTCTCATGAGGCGAACTGTCCTAGATTTAAAAAACAGTGTATGACCTTGATTTCTACTGTAGAGAAACCTACAGAGCTCTGATTTATTTCCTTAAGCCTGGAGGAAAAGCAGCACCCTGTGTTTGAGCACTGTGATCTGGTGCAGCCTACTTTAACTCGGAGTTTGAGATAGCACCTTACAGCCATTGACACTAACAATACCAATGTTGTATTCTGCTTGAGCCTTAAATTTCACATATAAATCTGACGAGCTCTTTAGCTCGTTAGATACCTGCTCATAGATTACGCATGCAGCCATTAGCCAATCTAGCCTTCCTGGACTGTTTTTCCATCACCTTATCTGTGCCTGTAACAATACACCTACCCACACATCCAGCATGTTTTAGATAAAATGGTGAAAGCTCAGCCTTCAGGCTGTTTGATGACTGAAAAGCTACATACAGGCAACATATGTAGGCATGTAAAAGAAATGCAAACAGACAGTTTACACCACACTGGCAGGGGAGTCATGAAATGAACATAATATATATGAAAATCAAAAGACCTTGGATTTATAGGAAATCAGTTTTTTAAAACATATACATGTTAATATTCACTGTATGTTTGACTGTGTTTCATTAAGATAGGCCCAGTCGTTAAGGAGATAGGGCACATATAGACATATATATCGTTAGCTTCATAGCATAAGTGCCTAAGTCATTTTTTGGTCAAATTGAGATTTTTGCCTAACTTTACTCCCCTACCACTGCTGCATCATCCTGTCCGTCTGAAACACAAAACACAAAAAAATGACTTAGGCACTTATGCTATGAAGCTAACGATATACTATGATCATTATAGTAACATACCTGTACTCATTTAAAAGTCACAGTTCTGATACATAGAGTAAAATATAATTAGCCATGCTAAAAGCTTCTATTTGACTGTTTGACAGAGATATTTATTTAATTATTGTTTGTTTATTTTAATCGGGGGGGTTGTTGGGTAGACTGGTACCACTGTTCTGAGGAGTGTCAAACAATGCCAGCCGGTCGAGGCTGCTGGTGTGTCTCAGTATGTCCTTGAGCATCAGGCCGTAACTGTAACTCCTCATTTTTCACTGAAAAGGGTTACTGGCATGAAAGACAATCTCATACCAACCATAACAAACACGTTGTGAGAGCCTAAACGTGACCGAGAATGAAAGTGAAAATAAAAAGAGAGTAAAAAATAAAAGAAATGATCATTTTTGTCATCACAACCCCATAGGCTTTATACAAACGATGGACATTGCCATTGTGATCGGCTGCAGACTTGGTTCCTTCTGGAGCCCAAAGTTACATATGCAGAGTTATTACCTAGTGTGGTTAGTTTTGGTGCCTCTTTAAAAATAGCGCACAATGGGTTTTTTAATCTCGCCCTTCTTCTGGATTTTTCTAAGGCTTAAACTTGATTGGAGCGCTTGACTGGCAGGTTTGTTGATCAGCCAGCTGTAGCTGAAAGCTGTTTGCTCCCCTCTGCTAATTAGACCTCTCAAGCATGTTTGTGCTATTGGTGTGTTTTGGAGTGTTTCAATGGAAGCGTCTGACAAACAGAGATGCAGAGCATTCAACAAATTTGTGCTTCAGTTTTGGTAAGTGAAGTTTTAGCATATTAATAGCATGCTACTTAGCACCATTTAGCTGATATGTGTCTCTGTGCACTTAATGTGCAAAGTTTATGAATCCTTGTTAACCAGGTTTGCTAATTTTAATCAGTATAAGGTGACTTCTGGCTAAAAGCCACTGGGTGACATCAGGGTGGCTACATCCATCTTTTATATTGTCTGTGCTTCCAGTTTTTAGACTGACTGATCTGAGCCCTGCTTTAGATTAAAAAAAAAAAAAGCTCAGTTATTTACTTTAATGTTAATAGTCAATGTATTCTTTTCCTCAGACTTTCTGTGAAACCTGAAGTAAATCTTTGTCATACCGTACAAGTAATGGAGCTAAAATGGATGTTTCTCATTTTATGGCTCAAAGCCACGCGGTTCAGCTTATTATGCTAATATGGCTGAGATCTGAAAATAGAATTTGTGAAAATTACACAATAACTCGACAACTCTGCGGGGGGTCATCTGAAATTTGGGACCCGAAAACGAGGTTATGTGCCACAAAAAATTCAGCGTATGGGTGTAGAGGCATTTCAGAAAGGGGCACAGCCAGACTGCATGAATTGCCAGATGAAAAGTGCTGCATTTGATTCCAGGGATGTGAAAACCAGGCTAACTGCTAACCTAATTAATATTGTTTCCCTCCTGTGATTTGCCAAATCAGAGAGTGCTAATTTCACCCAGCACTGCACACACACTACCTAAAGTCTAGAAAAGGGTGTCCTTGCTTCTTGGTAACCACAGCTACGTGGTGCTTATGTGTTGCTCTCGGTGATGTTTGATGCTTTCAGCTTAAAAGAAGAAATACGAGATGAGGGTCCATGATAGGTGTGTATGTTCTTATTTGATCAGTTAATTTTAGTGCCTCAAGGATTCAGAGACTTTAAAGATTATCATTATTATAATTATTATTATTGAATTGTGGGTTTACTTCTGAATCTTTTGCTGAGATGGTAAAATAAAAATAACAGACAGTAAATATTAATAATAATCCCAAATTCCTAAGTTTT
>NW_024582429.1:853742-963156 GCF_018398535.1 Haplochromis burtoni
AAAGCGCTCACGGGCGGAGGATAGTCCTCCCCCAGCTGCTATCAGGGCAGGAGATGTTCACACCTATGCGTCCAAACTGCAAATGAATCGCCCATGAGCAAAGCCGCTGCTCCAGCACTGACTGTAACGCAGTTCTTCTTTTACTGTTATGCTGTTTTGTGGATCACAAGGTTTAAAACTACTTATAAACACACACACACAAAGTAACTCCACCAGAGCGCCTATTTCGGGTCACTTTTGCTGGTCCAAGCCTGGATAAAGGAGCAGAGTTGGAATTGTGACATTAAAAAAACAATAATTGCTAAAAGAAATTTAATTTGTAATTCTAAATAAATTCTAAATGCATTTAGGACCTTTTTTACTCACTGTTCTGCCTTTTATAACTTAAACTGGATATTACAGTTGTAAACTCCCCTAGTGCTCCCTCTAGTGGCTGCTTTGTAATATGGGTTTGGTTACTTTGGGAAGGGAAAAAATGAGAACGTAAAGAAGAAATCAAAGATGGCCGTAAGTGATGCCGAAATGTTATCGTTCTAAGACCTTAAAATGTTGTTGCCTTGGACAAGATGTCTGTAAGTATGAGTGACGATAAAATAATTATTATCTTATGTTCTGTGTAAAACTGGTACGATAATTTGTACATTTGAAAGTTTTATCTTGTTAGCTTGCAGTAAGAGTGTAACAAGCTAGTTTACAATGTTAGTTCGCTAATACAGTATTTTGTACTTTCAGTTTTACGATGGTCAAAGAGAAGGCAATGGTCAGAGGCCATTCTTCAATAAATCAGCGCAAAAAGGAAAATAAATCTGGTTATTGGAGCATCGTTATCTCGCTCTCTAGCTGGTGAAACTAAGAGACTCAGGACGAGGACAGCACACTCACTTTATGTCTCTTCCACGATGTTATTTCTCTCTCCAACAACGTAGGTTACAATTACATTAGCATGACTAATTATGCAAATTAGGCTATGACGTAGCCCTGCGACAGACTGGCGACCTGTCCAGGGTGTACCCCGCCTTTCGCCCTATGACAGCTGGGATAGGCTCCAGCGCCCCCCGCGACCCTGAAAAGGATAAGAGGAAGCGAATGGATGGATGGAGGCTATGACGTCATTTAGCGACTTCTAGCGACTTTTAGGACAACCAATAGCGATTTTTCTTACTGAGGAGTTGGCAACACTGGACAGGATCTTTGTGCAGAAAGCCTGAAACGCTGACTGACTGCGACTTAGAACCCAGCATACGCATTAGAGAATCTGGAGCTTCCTAAGTGAGAAGAGTTGGTGAGAAGTTTAAACCAGGAGATCAGAAGCTGTCACAGCAGTAGATTAATGCCCAGTTTCTCAAATAATTTTTGTACTTATGGCGTTCACATCAGCTGTCACTACAAGAAATGCTAGGCGGAAGACAGAAGGTAAACGTGTGCGTGTTTGTGTGTGACAATTTGAATTTGGTCATTTACTTTTATCAGATATATTACTACCACCAAGGGTAACTTAGAATATACAGTAGTAGATGGGATAGAGGGGATTTCCCTCTCTGCTCTATGTGAATGTGGACATAAATGATTGTTTTTCTCTTTGTATTAGCTAGCTAGCTAGCTAGCAGAGATTATTATGGGTGCTGATGAAATATCTTTTGGGGTTTTTTTTAATGTTTTAAGCCCAGTCCTTTGCTCGGTGGTCCCTCCCCTCTGCTATAGCCAATATGATAATGATTACTAATTACTAAGCGCAACAGTTCTATTCTCTGCTTTTTGACAGTTACAAATACACCATGTGGGTACTCATGATCAGTGTTGGTCAAGTTACTTGAAAAAATTAATTAGTTGCTAATTACTGATTATTTCCCCAAGAAAGTAATCCTGTTACTTTACTGGTTGTTATTTTCAAAAGTAATTGGTTACCTTATTACTTAGTCACTTTTTAAAAACATGATGCACAACCTGAATACGTAATAAAGCATTAAACCTTTCAGCCCATTTCTATTTTTCTGCATAATCCATCCTATAAAATGTAATCAAATGCAAAAGTCTCTTTTTTAAAACTTGTTTTATTGGTTTTAATCTTTTAACTTTATGCGCATTGCATCAGCAAAAATTAAATTAAATGCAACAGTCTGTGACCGGAAGTAATTTGTTTAACATTTAAACCTATTTCCTACATATTCCAGCATATAAAATAAAATAATGTTTTGTGTTTACCCTCACTCTTTCAAATAGATGCAAGTAAAACACAGCAGAAAATGAATAAAATTAAAGATTCAGCAGCTCATAAATCTATTGTCACCTGTTTAGCAGGACTTTTGCCCGGTGCCCCAGCGGTCACTCTGTGAATGTCACAATTCTGTGGCAGCGTGGTCAGTGCTTGCTCAGATTTGAAGTTTAATTTTTCGCTGTAGAAAGAAGTTTTCTTCCCACGCAGAGTGTACAACGAACACTAATGTTTTTGTCACTTTTTACAGAATCAAATTTAAAGTAATTTAAAGAAAGTCACGTCCAAGCTTTAAACGCTTCATGGTCATACTCTCTCCTGCACTCCATACCATCCATTGTTGATCTGCACACGTCTGTTGCTGCCACGGACGTCGCACACTCAAAAGTCATTGTCATGAGACACTCACAAATAAAATCATGGTGGTTTAGTAACGCAGTACTGGAGCATGCTTACAGGAAAGTAACAGTGATCTAGTTACTTTTTTGCAATAGTAATCCCTTACTTGTTACTTGAAAAACATAATCAGATTACTGCCCATCTCTGCTCATGATGTGCTGCATGCTGCCTTGCTTGTTGGTGTGAATGCACTTATTCAGTTTCATTGAAAACAGAAAACCTTTTTTTCAGCAATATTTTCTCACAAACTTTTTAGCATTTTAGTACAAAGACACTGCTTCAATCTGTACCTCCTGCTGAGCTTAGATGCTAATCTGCTTCACGTGCTGCAGACAGTGGTTAGAATATTGTCATTAGTGGAGTTGATGCATCTCTGCTGGAAAACTAGGCGATAAAACAGTTTCTAAAATACTACAGTCATCTTTTCTGCAGTATGTTACAAGTTCATACTGGTGTGTATCAGATAGTATCGGTTGGTCAGTATCAGCTGCAGATATATCAGTCAGGCTTCAGTATTTATTCTCTGGATTATGAGGAGCTGTAAAGAGCTGAGATCAAAGAGATATGATCGTTACTATCCCAACTGTCACCTCTATGTTAATGCTATATTGTAAGATTGTATCAAAAATATTTGGCAGTGGTTCCACATGTAAAGCATAAATCTTCAAACTACAGAGTGGGAAACAAATGAAAGACTTTGTAAACCCCACTGCTGCTGTGTTTTGTTTTACAGGTTTTATTTCCTGTTACTTTTTTGTTGACTTGTCAGATACATTACCAGAAAATAACACTGCAAGCTCCACCATTCAACTCTGCTATCTTTTTTAATTCACTTTCTGTGGAGCAGCTGCTGGCTGTATACCTGATGATATCACATTTTTGAGTCCTCGCTCTGTGGCTTCTGGCTTTGGGAGAATCATTCACAATCGCATGTATTGATTTGAGTGTAAGAAATTCTTAAATACATGCCTCTCACTGGATTTATGGGTTGCCTGATAAAAGACTGTTGACCTTAACTGGTATGTACTGCAGTAAAAGAGAAACTGTGAAAAAGAGGAGCCTCTTGTGGGAATTGGTGTGATGTGAATTTTCAGCTGTCCTGCAAACCCCTACGAGAAAAATGCTTTAGAAAAAATTCAGATGTTTTGATGGTAAATGGTAAAAAGATCGCCCCGTTAAGGTCAAACCTCTTTGTGTTCTCTCTATAAGTCTGGGGAGGCTTCAGAACAATTAAAATCTGGCGTGACAGTTCGGAGCAAGCTGCAACAGATTCAGGAGAAAAACAGTACACTCATGAATTATTCAAAACGATTGTCTTTCAAGCGTAAAAAAGTAAAGTCTGCCAAGAATCTTTTTCTACTGACAATGTTTGAGTCAATTACAAAACACAAGTGTGAACGTGCAGAAAGCAGTTGACAGATACAATCAGATATGTACAGTCTGAGAGTGTAACCGCATAATAAACTTGTTCAGCCAAACAATCGTTTTGGGTAAACGATGGTTTGTTTTGAGTCTTCAGACACAGACGAGCTGCTGTAATTATAATCCTGTTCCTTTTCTGAAATGAAGTGAGTAAAAAAAAACAAAATCAATGGCTGTCTCAATAGAGAGATGAAAATGAAGGGAAAAAATCAATTGTATCGATGTAATCCGAGGCAGTAAGTGTTCCTCCGTTTGTTTGTCGGATAAGCGCTGAATGAAATCTTTAAAGCTCAAACAGCATGGTTGAAGTGAGACTTTCATCATCCGACAGAAATTTCATCAATAAATTGCATCAACCAAACGTCTAATGGAGCGACTCCTGGCCACAGTGGTCGGCAAACACGTTGACTGTGTTGTCATAATCTCTTCCAACAACGCTGAGATCTGCCGCACACTTTGACGCGCATCCAGATTTATCATGTGTTCATAAATTTATCGGAGCACTAAATGTAGCTCAGTCAGACAGCAGTCGATCTGGATAAGACTTCCTAAAACCCACAGCAGCCATCTGTCTCGGGAAACGTGCGATCCTTCTGAAATAACATTTTATAGATGTATGTCTTTATTGTGAAAAGAAAGGGTTTGCATAAAAACAGACAGACCAGGATAGTTATTTGGTACTAACAAAGACATTTTTGGGTCAATTTAAAGGAATTGAAAAATACAAGATGATGACATCACATGATGTAAGAAAACAATATATAAGTGCAACAAAGGCACCATTTGCATTCCCTTGTTCGGCTACGTTTGCCACCCTCAGACTGTAAATAAAAGATGAAAAAAGAGCCACTATGACATCACCAGGTTGGTGTTTGTTTTAAGACCATACCTGACCTGAGAAGCCAGTGGATATGGCTCAGTCGTACAGTAGCAGCTTGACAGTGAGAAAGTAGGTCTATATCATGGTTTACTTTGCTTGGATGTAATTGTTTATGTTAATGGTACCATAATTTAATAAATGTAAGACACAATCCCAGATACTGAGTCACAGGTAAGGTGTTTACTGCAGTCATTGATCAACTTCATTGATCATTTTCTAGGAGAATTCTATACAAATGGGCTTCTTTTTGCAGCCAGAGATGTCGCCACTGTTGACCAGTGCTAAGCATGCAAGTTTATAACACTTCTGCAATAGCTGCAAATATGTACTGCATACATGAATCAACCCTTTTCACTATTTGGTTGTTAAGTGATGACATATGAGCCCTGCTTCCAGGCCAGAACTACTCTGTGTTTAATAAGGTTGTTGTGTTTTTAACATGTTTTCATGCTTTGTATCTTGTTCTGTTCTACAGGGTGGGCCATTTATATGGATACAGCGTAATAACATGGGAATGGTTGGTGATATTAAAGTCCTGTTTGTGGCACATTAGTATATGTGAGGGGGCAAACTCCTCAAGATGGGTGGTGACCATGGTGGCCATTTAGAAGTCGGCCATCTTGGATACAACTTTTGTTTTTTCAATAGGAAGAGGGCCATGTGACACATCAAACTTATTGGTAATGTCACAAGAAAAACAATGGTTTCATTTCCTCCTCACTATGAATTTATTTTTTCTTTAGTCCGAACGTTATCCCGCATAACAAGAAGTGCAAAAATAATCATACTCTCCTCAAACTGACACCATAATGGACCGAAGAGAGCGAGTGGTCTGACTTCATCTAACCCCGTGCCATCTCCACCGTAATTAATGAAATCGCCTCACACAGACGCAGAATGCTGGAGCAGCCCGTCATGCTGATTGCTTGTGAGATATTGCCAGTGGATGCAACTCATGGTCACACCAACAAACAATGATTTTACATCACAGAAGATAATTTTAAGTGCATTATGTGAGGTGAACCTTTACCTTGAGAAAAGAATTTTAATACCCAGAAAAGTGTCTCTGAAGTACCGAGGAGTATCTTTGTGGAATTTTATTTTTTCCAAGCTCAGTGTCTTGCTCTGACTCATCCTCACTCTTATTTCTTGGTTTTAAACAACCAATGTCTGCTATGTTCAGACCAGGCAAGCCAGTTATCACCTGCACTTCCCATCTCATGCTTTCCTACCAGCAGGCACCATTGTGAGTCACTGCTGCGAGACTCTCAAACCCACAGATGGACACACTCTAACTCAGCAGCCTTGGATTGAAGCTGGCGAGGGAAGTCCCGGTCCTGGATTAAGATCTGAGACGCCAGATTGAGATGGTCTCCAAGCTTGTTACAGTTCCCGGGATGTAATTGTGATATACGATGTCTCTTACTAACTGTCCTTGATGGTACAAGAAGGAAAGATCATTCAGGTCATTCAGATGTTTTGTTGGTAAACACACAGTAGTGGATGTTTATTTAACTACAATCTACTGTGCCAAAAAAATAGACTAATATGCACGGATGAAAAATATGAAGCATGGTTTGTGTTGCAAGTAAAATTCACATTTTTGTAAAAGGCATTCAAGCCTGTAGGTACACGTTGCACATTTCTAAGTTTATATTGGCGTATACTGTGTTGAATCATTTTCTAATTACTGAGCTACAGTAAATGTCTCTTGAAGCTGAAATAGCACAATCCAAGCAGTGAGGAGGGAAACTTGCTAATTGCTGCTTATTTTCAGAGTCCTGAACTGTTTCCACCGACTAATCTAAAGTCTGAGAGGCCTTAGAGCTCCACGGGGAGTTTCTCCAGGTAACTCAGCGGGATGGCCATATCGACTTCTCAGCACACAACAGAATGCTCCCATTTATCTTGATTAAGCTCGAACATCTGTACGGCCTCGGCCATCAAAGTATCATTGAACATTAGCCTTGGTTAGCCTGCTCAGCATCCACACAAAATCTTGGGGTTCTAAAAAGGGGGAAAGGGGACATAAAATACTAATCTATACGACTGCAGGATTGTCTCCATGCTCCTGATGGGCATGTGGATCAATATCATTGATTGGTCCCACTGCTCAGAGGGGAATTAGCATTTAAAAGGAACTTCAGCTGCACCTACTGGAGGGTTTCTCCATCAAAGGTGGGACATGACTAAGCTGTGACCTGTGATCTCTGTGCTTCGGGAGAAACTGTACCAAACACTATGCAGCTTTACAGCTCGGTTGCCGTGGAAACCTCTGAATTATGGATTACTGATTGTGAAATCTCAGCCATAAATACAGGCAGGGGTAGTGGCCTTTCTGCACTGCCTTTATCCCTTTGACCCCGGATAGATTGCTCTTATTTCCCGAGGTTCACGAAGCCAAGCCCTCTTGATATCTGAAAATTAGATGTCAGGCTCTCTCCTGTGAAGCAAGAGTCATAACTTTCTGTATATTGGTTTACTTGGTTTGAAACCTTTGCTGAATGCTTTCAACTCAGTTTCAGGGCTGACATCATTAGGGTTTTATTGCTTCCAAAGCGAGGATGACTTCCTGTAATAGACAGTGGTCGGCGACTTCAGAGTCTTCTTATAAGCTGGAGTTTCCCTCTTTTCCCCTCACTTTACTTGCGTTAGAGTGTGTTCAATTTCCACATTTTGTGTAAAATACTAAGAATAATAATTTTCATGCTGCCTGCATTTCTCTCGAGACAGCCTTATGAGTTCAGGGACAGCCTTGGTATTCACAAAAAGGGCATTCACACTCAAAAAACTGATGTGATTTTATTTGACATCTTGAACATTTGATATTCACAGCACAGGTTCACCTGCTGGCTGCCATGCCCTTTAATTACAGAAACACAAACAGCCAGGTAGCATCACTGTTCCTCCTTTTCACATTTATTTTTTATATAATCAAGAATTTCCTTGACTTTAAAATCTCCTTAACAGTGGATGTCTGGCCACCCGAAACGGGGTTATTGAACATCTCTTCAAGCTTATATAAAATGTCAGAGAAAACCCACAAAACTCTACAGGGTCCTTAAAAGAAAAACAACCATAAACCTTCATGTTTATGCTTTCAGACACTGCTGACACCTATTAATAGCTTACTGTCCAGATCCATCCTCACCGTCCTCAGTTTCTGTCTTCATGGCACTGGACATGGATGGTGCTTGTTCTCTGTCTGCTCCATCTACTCTGGCTGCTATTGTCTTCATCAGTTATTATGCTATAAATAGTTTTAACTACCTCCTGTATCATGCTAATTCTTCCATTCATCTTCTTCCACTTATCCAATTCAGGGTTGCAGGGGGCTGAAACACATCCCAGCTGAGACAGGGTGACGGGCATGGTCGACCCTGAACAGGTCACCACGGGGTTAACAAAGAGAAACAGACATCTTTTCACATTCACGTGTAGGTTATAAGACAACGTTTGAATTGAACGTTAAAGTACAAAGTGGTTTCAGATCTTTTTGTTTTCCTCTGGGCACACAGAGGAAATGCAGCCAGAGCGGGATCAAACCCCTTTCTTGCCCGTGTCTGCTCTACTCTCTGGCCAACAGTAGCAAGGACAAGGACTAGCATTTGAAATGGGTTTCCAAATGGAAACTTTATGCGAAAATGCAATTTTCTGATGATACTGTGATAACATTTGGCATGCACGCCTTCACATACTGAGTGAAAATGCAGGGGAAAAGAATGACATCATTCCCTTGAACATTATCTTCTGTGGCAATAAACGTTTGTGCAGGAAAGTTACAACTGCTGAGGAGCTGGCTTTTGTCCTTTTATTAAAGTTTCTTAACGACACACTATCACTGAGGACAAAGCCGTGAAACACCCTTTTTTCTAAGTCTCAACCTAATTCAAACAAAACTGTGACCTCCATGAGAGTCTTGAGTGTGGCTGTTTTAAGCCCTTTCAACAGCAGGAATATGATTAATATATACTTGAACCTTCTTAAACACTTTTTAGGCGGTATATGTTAGCAGGGCCACCATATAGCCTGTATTAAAGGGTTATTCATCTTAAGTACACTACACAATCTTTTATATAATTGCTGGCCTGGAAGTGCATACAACACAGCTTTTATGTTTGGCAGTTCAGTGTAGGTGCCGGTCTTCCAAACAACACTTCTGATGCTCTTTGATGAAAGTTGTATGGATTCTGAATTGGATAAAAGTCTCAATTGAAACGTAGACACTGCTATTTTTAGAAGGAGAGTTTTATCATCCAGTGGCCTCCTGGGTACAAACAAACATGTTGAAATCAATCTGACCAACATCAAACACAGGACTAGAACAAGGATTTTGGTTTATTTTCAGCAATTTTAACAGTTTCTATGATTTGTTTTTATCAAAAACACTGCAAGCCCTTCCTACGGTGCCTTTTTTCAAAGTCAAAACGAGACGAATGCATGACTCACCATGGACTCATTCTGAGATAACGTGTTAGAAAATATCAAATTATTCATGTCAAGTGTGAAAATCGCCCTTTGAGCGTATTCTTCTGGCCAGTGTGCTTCACCCACTGAGGCTCGCAGTAATATGCAAAGCCACAGTGGCCTGTTAATTTCTCACCTGAAGCATCATATTCATGCAGACTCTCAGTATCAGTGCTGAAAGTGACCTGAGATCTTCAGGTCACATCTTCTCTTTTAAAGAGGCTATTAGGAATGCCTGTTAATTGATAAACTTTGTCATCTGGTAACTATTTCTCTGCAGGTTTTATTAATCTATAAACCCAGTTCTGAAAATGAGATACTGTGCAAAATGATTTGCTAATCCTATAAAGCCACATTTCCCTGACAACAGAACTCATAAGTTTATGAAGCTTCTATAACATTTCATGAAAATATTAGCTTTTCAATTCGATGCCAGAAACACACAAAAAAGTTTGAATGCGGCAAGAAAAAGTCATATTAGGAAAAAGGAACAGCTGGAGGAACATTTTGCAACTAATTATATAACTGGCAACAGCTCAGTAACATGATTGGGTACAAAAAGAGCACCTTAGAGAGGCGGAGTTTATCAGAAGATAGCAGAGTTTCACTAAACTAAAAAAAACGGGATCTACAAACAATTTCAGAATAATGTTCGCCAATGAAAAATTGTCAGGACTTTGAATATCTCATCATCTACAGTACAAAATATCATCAATGATTCTGAAAATATGACGCATGACATAACTTTTCACCTTATCACATTAGTTTGAAAGCACATTTGCACCAAAGAGCAAACTCCGCTAGCCTCGTTGAGCTTTCTAAAGACACAAAATTCAATTTAATTTCACAAACTTGCATCAGCAGCTAAACAATCGTCACCTTGTTTTTAGTGCATAAGAATCTTTGCTGGGACAAAGCATCAGCTAGCCAAACAACTTGTTTGTATGCCCAGACAGCGCTCTCTCTCTAATATATATATATATATATTTATGTGTATATATATATATATATATATGTATGTGTATATATATATATATATATGTATGTGTATATATATATGTATGTGACTGTAAATACTATAAGTAAAAATTACACTAGGATTCCTTTTATGTGTAGACATTGTTACATTAATGACATCGTGGTTTTTATGGAGAGTCCAGAAAATGGCTGGTTTATCCAGTGTTATGATAATGATTGTGAATCCCTTTTGCCTTTGATGTACAACTATACCCATTTAAACCTGAGTACACAGAGCTGTATGGAATAGGAAATAAAGCTATGTAATATCAACAGAGTTTTCGTCTGCGCGAGTACATATTGTAAGAGTCTGCATTATGGTCGTGGCGATTGCTTTGCCTTGCGACTGAAATCCAGCGACATTCATGAGAGATCAGGTGAGAATGCAGCCTATTCTTATTCCTGACATGTCATTCAAAGATGTTTTCGATAAGATCACCTTTATTAGTCCCACACGTGGGAAATTTGTTTTGTTACAGCAGAAAGTGGACAGTGCAAAGTTACATAGCAAAAATGAGAAAAACACTGGGATAGGATCAGATGATAAGAATAAGAGAGTACACAATAGAATAGAATAGAATAAAACATGAAAAGCAACGGTCTTCATTCACACACATAACGTGTCCTTTAGTGTCTCTGGCCTAGTGCACTGGATTGTGGAATTAGTGAGTCTAAATCTCCTAACTCGTCATCTGTCAACAAGCTGCTGCTGTGAGGAGGCGTGTTTTAACCCAAACCAAATCCTGACTAAGTGGCTAAACCAAGCCAGGTGAGTGAACAATGAAATCCAGTTTAATTCAATTCAATTTCATGTAGCACGAATTCACAACAACTGTCGTCTCAAGGTGCTTTACATTGCAAGGTAGAGACCCTGAAATATAAGAGAAAAAATTCCAGCAATCAGACCATCCCCTATGAGAACACTTTCAGCAAGTGTAGAAAATGCCAACTTATGCATGTAAAGTAGAATCCATCTTGCTTTGCTTTCCTGCTTTGTGCTCGTAGCTAAAGCCATCGTCTAGTTTAGAGGAAATGGTGTTCAGGTTGTCAATAGATTCAGTAGATAGAGGGTTCTGTCATGTCCTGGGTTTCTGATCCTAGATTTTTAATTTTGACTTTCAAGATCTAATTATGACCTCTGTAAAGACTGTTATGTTTTTGGTGACGTCTCATTTTGTCTGTAAACACAATTGCATTAGTAACATTTAGGAAAGTCGGACATTGAACCCAGTGGGTGTTGAACTCAGGGCTGCCTTTGTCATCAATTCTGTTCATAATTTTTATGGACAGCATTCCCACTGAAACAGTTCTCAGTGAGAGAGTTAGATGGATTGGGGCAGCATCTGCCGTGGCGCTGATGCTGTATTAGTCCGAGAGAGCTGAGCACAAAAGTGAAGCAGTCTATTTTTCGGTGGATCTACGTCACTACCCTACATATGGTAACGAGCTCTGAGCAGTGACTAAAGGTGAGATCGCTGATACAAGCGGCAGAAATGGGCTTTCTTTGAAGGTTGGCTGGGTGGCCTAGGTATGGGGAAAAATTAATATATATACAAAACACAATCCATTTCCCTGCAAATGCTCCCAAGCAGCTTAGCTGCCTTGGTTTAGTTTGTTTTCTCTGATTAGTTCTTGTTATTTAAATTGTTATTTGATTCTTAGTTTGCTAGTTCTTTACATTTTCATCTGTGTGTATCTCCTTAGTGTTTTTATTTATCCGTTCTTAGTTCTTCTTTTATCCCTCAGTGTTTCTCTTTCATCGCCTTTGTTAAGTTCCTTCATGTGGCTGAGTTTCCCTGATTTTGTATTACTTCTCACTTCCTGCTTCCTTTTGATCATCACTTTTCTTTTGTGCTTCACATTTACTTTTACTTCCCCCTCCTTGCTCATTGTCTTTGATTACTATTACCTGCGACTCGTTACCCAGCTGTGTTCACTTCCCCTTTAATTGCCCTCTAGTGTACAAATGGTGATGTCTTTCCTTTAGTCTTTGTCTCAGCATCTACTAATCTCCAATTGTGTGTTCACTGTAATTGCTGGCTTTTGTTTTGCCTGTTGCATTGTGAATTTTGTATTTTTGGACTGTTTCAACTGCCAGGTTAAAAGGTGTGTTTGGAGTTAACGATGGCCTGTTTCTGAGTCTGCCTTTGGGTCCTAATTACTTGGTTCATGACAGCTTAATTCAGTCACTTACATTGTAAATATATGTCTATTTAGCCTTGCAGCTTGCTTGCCTTTAAATCCCCTCAGACTGTGCCTTTGTTCCTATTTTGTGCTTTCTCTGCACCTCGATTTCTTAGTCTGACTTAATTTTGATCAGATTTAAGATCTGACTGAAGTTACAAGCTGAAGCTAGAAGATGATAGATGATAGTCAATAACCTCTAGCTGAAAGGGGGGGTTTTGGGGAGTTTGGGGGGGTGAAACGGTCGAGACTGTCTAATGACTGCCCACTTTACCCCATGATTGGACAGGGTATTCACTTATTGCAAATATCGATTTTTGATTTACAACACTTCATGCAGATCTGCTCTATTCTGGCATGAATGGCCTTAATTATGAGTTTGAGAGTGAGAGAGAAATTGAAAGAAATTGCACTTTTTTTTTCTTTCTTTCTTTTTTTTTTCTCAAAAATGTGTCCACCTGCTCACTGAATGTGCCGTTGAAGGAATGACAGTATTTTCTTTCTAATATAGAACGCACCAAAATAATGAAAACCACTAAATAACAATCAATAGCCTCTCTGGAACAACAGTCAACCTAAATTTATCCTCTCCAATGACAAAGGGTCTTGCAAAAATCTTACGGGTATAATTACTGGCCCCTTTTAGGACCTTCCAGCATCTCCACCTTGAACTGAAACAGCTGTGAACCCAGAGACCACACGCAGTCAGATCAGCAGGCGCATGGCATGCTTTGTTCTTTCTCCAATTATCAGACTGAGAAAACAAATCTGTCAGAAATGATACGTGGCTGAGCTATTGATCTGTTTATACAGTCCACATCTTTTTCACTTTCCCACAGAATCTATTAGCACTGCTTGCCTTTCTCCATCTCATGCCACAGCAGGGGAGAACAGTGCAAGCCATTTACGTCATGAAGGTCCAAGGACCACTGGAGGCCAGATACCTATTCTCTAGCATGCAGGAATCAAATGTGTTATGGGCTCTATTTTCATTTGAGCTGTATGAATAAACTAGATGGCCATGACCATTAGGCTGCTCCTAAAGAAATGACACACAGAGTGAAGGTTGCATCACACCCTGATGGTGAACTCTAGTAAATAAAATGTCCCCCTATTTAATAGATGTTCACAGTTTCAAGGTGTATAGCAAACCTGTTAGTATGTGTTCTCTTTATTCTCTAGAATTTCTTAGTCGTTAAAGGTAACCTATTATGCTTATTTCCAGCTCCAAATGTGTACTATTAGGCTTTGCTTGATTCACAGCTCAAAACGCTGGGCTTCAGTGCTTTCCGAGCTGTTTTAGCCTCGTTCACTTTAAGCCAACTTTCGTCTGACTGACTCCCCCCTCATGAACAAAGGATGTGAACAGCAGGTGGGTGGTTGCATCTGTGCTTGCAGCCAAAGCTGTACACTCCCCTGAAGCATGAATCATGCTTCTTTTTTTTCAATAAATACCATCAAAGTGACTCAAATGAAAAAGTAGGGGTATGCTTGAAAAATCTCTGATTGTCCAACGCGCATTCTTGTGCAAGATAATGAACCCCAAGTTACACCCAAAGTGTGTGTGTGTCAAATCTTTGTGGGGACCAAAATCCTGGTCCCCATAAGTTTGAAGGCATTTTTGAGACTTAAAATGTGGTTTTGGTGTCAGGGTCACAATTGGGTGGTTAGGTATAGGGATGATGTCTCTTAGTTCTCTTTCATTAAAGCTTTAGTGCAGCGGTCCCCAACCCCCGGGCCTCGGACCGGTACCGGTCCGTGAGTCGTTTGGTACCGGGCCGCGAGAGTAGAGGCTCAGGTGTGAAATGTCTGGTTTTCAGCGTTAGAGTCTTTTCACGTGTGTTATGAATAAATCTTCTTTTTTTCGGTACCGGTACTAGTTTTATTTTGTTGTATTTATCCGCAACACCTTAAAGGCCGGTCCGTGAAAATATTGTCGGGCATAAACCGGTCCGTGGCGCAAAAAAGGTTGGAGACCTCTGCTTTAGTGCACGGTCCTAGGGGCCGACTGGATCATCTAAACTATCCCTTAAATCTCCTGTTCAGTTGTTCTGCTCCTCCCTCCCTCCCTCGTAGGTCATCTTTGGGGTTCCACTGTAGTCACTCCCATCTGACTAATTGGTCCACATGCTAAGTTATTGTGAAGCTCTTAAAGTTTTGGGCTATCAAAAAGAGTGGTCTATGAAAAACAAAAATTCAAAATATATTATATTATAACCCAAAAGGTAGACAATCCCCCTACACCTCTGTGGAGGGGATTTAGCCTCCACAGAACAGTGTTTTGTTTTTTAAATGTCTTTTTACTTTATTTTGTGCTCTTGAATCAATTGTGAGATCATCCACTTCTTGTTAGTATTTACAACAATCCACACAATTTCATGTTAGTTATGATTCACACTGCTTTCACACTTCTATAATACACATGCACCAGTGCAGGGAGATCTGTCTTACCTGTTTGGTACAATTATTTTGATATATTTTATAATATTATTCTAATATTCTTACTACAAAATGAATTATAAAAAAGAATACAAAAATGATAGAGCCTTGTTTAATTTTTTTGTGCAATTTAAGTGCAGTTTGTTGGCTTAGCAATACATCACTGTTCTTCCTCAACTCTCGGCTGCCACTTTCTCTCATCCTAACACCGCCGATCCTCCATAGGTTGACATACGGTGGGAAAAACTCTTCCAAGGTCTCTATTCCGTCTTTCCCTCCTCTTTCCTATCCACACCTCTTCATAAAAAAAGAAAAAACAGGGTTTCTTCCAAAAGTACTGTGTGAATGTGGGTTGTACTGTAGAGTGCTCTGAGAAATCAATAAGAGTGGAAAAGATAAGTAAAGGTATAAATGCAACCTGTTTGTAAAATACTTTATGGGTTCAGTCTATAAGTTAGCGTTTTATTAATGCCTGGCTGCATGTTGGGCTCCCTGAGTGCTACTGCGACAGTCAAACCACAAAGGCAAACCTCATAAATGAAAAATTTGAGTAACAAGTCTTTAACTTCTTCAACAATCAAATTAAACCCAAAACAATCTGAGAAACAGTTACGCACTTCTGAATTAATCAAAATGGACAATAAAGTTTTCATAAGCATTTCTTATTTTACTCGCTTCCATCAAATGTGAACAGTCTTGTTTGTTCCTGCCATCTGGACCTCAAATGATGTGTTCGTGTGAAGAGGAAGGTGGACTGGTGCAGGCACAAACCAACCTGACATTTTATTCTAATGTGTTTCAAGCAACAAACTCTGAGGCTGAAAAATGAAGCCAACGCCGAAGTATTAAACATCGCAGTTCTTCTAATGGCCACCTGGAGCTTGCTACAAAAGCGAGTAAATTCCCCTACACTCCCATGTTGAAATACCCAAATTTGGAACAGAAATAATCATGTTTGCAGACAGGTAGAATAAATTGTTTGGTCTTGATGTATCAACAGTTTTTCGGTGGGTGAATTTTCTACCAAAGCATCTAAGCTGGGTTGAAGTAAACATCGATAATTGCGCCCGAGGTGGAGGTAAACCTAACTAATTTGAGTCACTGACCTAGATCCCTTGACTGTTTGTGCTGTTGGTGCCTTTTGAAACCTTTCATTGACTGTCTGACAAAGAAATACAGTTTACTATTCAGATAATCCCAGTTTTGCTGCACAGAATTCAAGGCTCATGTTTGTATGTTACTTTCACAAAGCTACTAAGAAGTGCTATCTGTGCGTTGCATCCATACACGTTGATGGATGCAGCATGCTAATGAAGCTAATTAGTATTAGCACTCCAAGTACAGCAGCAGTCAATACTACAATGTTGAGGCTGCTGCAAATGGATAACGTCATGGCAGCAACATGCAGCTGGTTTAAGTCCGTGGCTGATGCTCGATAACAGATGCTGAAGCAGTATTTTTTTTTCTTGATTACCTGCAAATAAGTAATATATGCATATGTAAAAATTATTAAAGCTGAACAGGCAAAGACAATTTGCCCTCACTTATTCTTAATAATACACTATTCCATGTTTGGGTTGACTCTAGGCAACTTTAAGTTATTGCTTTTGCACTAAGAGCTTATTAACCTATACTCAATATAAAATCTCCCCCACTTCAGATAGTGTTAGGACTCTGTATAGATATGTATGAAATTTGCAGGAGATCGCAGTGCATGGTGGAGCTGAAATGGATGAGTTTTTGCAGGTAGAGGGGGATTAGATGGGTTTATTTTCCCTAGATCTCATTGAAAACAGTGCAGGGGGATCACTGAAATGAAATCTGGACAGACACGTCACAGAAAAGTAGCAGTGGACAGCAGCATGTACTGACAATTTGTTGGTTTGGGAAAGAGTGGAATCCTTTACAAAGTAAATGCTTACATTTCCTCTTAATTCATTTATCATTACAGAGCACTGATATGTAGCATGGTGTTAGTGGCTGCTGTTTACCTTTCAGAAAAACAATGAATATCACATTTCCTCATGCATTTGCAAAGGTGAAAGAGCCTTTATGCTACAGTTGCTTGTATGCCTCAACCTCTGGGATTACTCTACAAAAAGCTGTAAATATGCAAAGCAGATTAATTAGTTTTCCAAGGTGACCTGTGCAAAGAAAAGGGCTCCATGTGTCAATAAATCAGTGATGTAGTACCTAAAATGTAATTTGTCTGCAGAGGAATGAATATCTGCACAGTTTTATTGATATTTGCTCTGGAGTTAACGAGGCTCTGTGCGTGGCTTCATTGGCCAAAAAGTATTTCTGTTTAATCCACAGCCTTAAAAAACCGCAAGGGTTGGAGTTGTTAGAGCATCTTAGTTCTGGTGGCTTTAACCGGGGGGCGTGCGCGCTGCACCTCAAAGTCCACAGTTCATTTGAATCCCATCCTAAAGCTCCTGCCAAACCAACAAACTCAGCGTGCTGACTCAAGACGAAGCTTATTAGCTCTAATCCCTGGCAATGCTCTCTGTTTGTATTATCAAACAGGATTAGACTGATACCTGTATGTTGGTTTACCAATATACTGGCTCAACTTTTAACTTTTCAACACTACTAAGTCACATAATCTGCCTGTGATATGAGAAGTCTCTCTTTGACCGCACGTCTCGGAAACCTGGAATTATATTTTGAAATTGCACGTAATTTTATTTTACATTTCAGTGTTATTTTTTAAAAAAAACACAACAACAGTGGATCTAAAGGAAAAGCTGACATAAAGAGTCTCAACACCTCCAAGCAGGGAGACCAGGCATCATGCTTTATGTGGGACTGCACAGCATTTGCATCCCTTGTTGATTGGACCACATACTGAGACAACGTTCCAGTTTAATTGGCTCTAGTTTTGAAACTGAACACTGCAAATCTAAGTCTGTCTTTTATTCAATGGCTAAGAAGAAAGCAGAGAAGGCTCTCGTCACGGGTCAAGTGTAGGTTAACCCATCTCGTCTTTTACTGCCTACACTGTACCCAATGGAAATCTTTACAAGGTCACCAGCTATGCAGACTACAGCGAAATATGATGAAAAATATCTCAAAGAAAACAAAATCCACAAGAACCAGGAAACTGCTCCGAACTGAGCAAAGCAGTTATTTTTCACACAGTGAGGGAATATGAAGTGACGTGACAGGACACGTGGGTCCCACGAAATACATGTGGCTGGAGAATAGATGGTCCAGTCTTGGGAC
The DNA here is from genome assembly GCF_018398535.1 of Haplochromis burtoni. Taxonomy (NCBI): domain Eukaryota; kingdom Metazoa; phylum Chordata; class Actinopteri; order Cichliformes; family Cichlidae; genus Haplochromis; species Haplochromis burtoni. Next base: position 871,988 of record NW_024582429.1, read on the forward strand.
GCGTCTTTGCTGAGCCCCACAGATTAGTGATAGTTGAAACATAACAGTTCAGTTCAGGTTTAACTTGGACAATGTTGTTGTTGTTGTTGTTGGTTGGTTGTTTGTTTTTCAGAAGGGTTTTTCATGCATTCATTAGAAAATGCTGCCAAAAGCCTGGAAAAAAAGCGTTTGATCATATTTTAGGGATAAAACAGTTGTTAAATAAGCTTCTAATTACAAGAAAAAAGCCCAAATTCAAACCTTAAGTTCATTGGATGTACATGTTTATTACAGAATTGGGGAATTCACCCTTTAGGGGATTCATACAACTTGTGATTTTAACTACAGGTTTGGCATTGTCCCATTCTTACCTCAGCTCGTGTTTTATCATTCACCTTAAACTCCATCGCTCTACGTTCTGCTTGGTCTTTTGGTGGCTGTTTCTCTTCATCTTATGTGTTCTTGGCGTATCCTTGACCTGCATCGGCGCCTCAGCACAGTCAACTGCAGCTCATGTCACCTTCGTAAGACCGGGTCACAGATTCTGAGCCAGTTAACCTTAGTAATGTTAGACCAATCGAGAGGATCATGAAGATTTGTGGTCTTAACATCAACTTCAGTGGGACTGCCATATCATTAGTAGTAGTATTATTGTGAGTACTACATTTGCAAAAATCAGTTAAATTATGTGCAATGATACAGTGAAATTCAAGCCCAACAAGTAATCAACTGTTAGAGATGAATCCTGATGTCTCAAAGGAAACATGTCTACTCTATCCAGCTGTAGTGTTTTGACATAAAGTACATTTAGGCTACGTCCACACGTACCCGGGTATTATTGAAAATTTTTATTTTTTCTGTGCGTTTGCACCTTTCCTCTACATGTAAACGGCGTTGTCGGTCACTGAAAACGGAGATTTTTAAAAACGCCTGTCAGGGTGGATATTTTCGAAAACTCAGTTTTTGCGTGTGGACGAGGAAAACGGAGAAAACGCAGCGTCAAAGATGTGCGCCTTTTTTGACGTCACACTGTGCGCCACGTTATTGTTTCGGTGAAATGACAAAATACTGTTACTTGTACTCTCTGCAGTGTTTAAATGCTTACATATACACACACAGTTACTGTCCCTCCACACATACGACTCGGCTATGCCCCATCCTTGTTTACTATTTCCCACGAGGCTTCTAGACTTCTGATTGGCTAACATTTCTCCACGGTTAGGAATATATCGCCACCTGTTGCTTTGGCATGTTCCTAGCAAATCTCAGTTTTCAAAAATACCCGTGTACGTGTGGACGTAGCCTTAAAATCACTCATGTGCATTGTTGTTGGGCTTCTTACAGGACTTGAGGTTTGGTTGCCTTGCAGGCCACCAGTGTTGGTCAAGTTACTTGAAAAAAGTAGTTAGTTACTAATTACTGATTACTTCTCCAAGAAAGCAATCCTGTTACTTTACTGATTACTTATTTTCAAAAGTATTAATTACTTCATTATTTAGTTGCTTTTCAAAAACATGATACACAATCTGAATACGTAACAAAACAATAGACTTTTCAGCTCAATTCTAGTTTTTCTGCATAATCCATCCTATAAAATGTAATCAAATGCAAAAGTCTCTTTTTTAAAACTTGTTTTATTGGTTTTAATCTTTTAACTTTATGCGCATTGCATCAGCAAAAATTAAATTAAATGCAACAGTCTGTAACCGGAATAAATGTGTTTAACATTTAAACCTATTTCCTACATATTCCAGCATATAAAATAAAATAATGTTTTGTGTTTACACTCTTTCAAATAGATGCAAGTAAAACGCATCAGAAAATAAATAAAATCAAAGATTCAGCAGCTCTGAGACCTGTTGCGCTTAAATCTGTTGTCACCTGTTTGGCAGGAGTGGGGTGGGTGGAGGTTTGCCCACAGCGGTCGTGTCAGTGGGAGGATCCGGGGGTTTCCCTGTGAATGTCACATTCCCGTGGCAGCGCGCTCGGTGCTCAGATTTGAAGTTTAATTTTTTTGCTGTAGAAAGAAGTTTCTTCCAACGCAGAGTGAACAGCTGACACTAAGTTTGATTCTGTAAAAAGTGACAAAAACATTAAAGTAATTTAAGTATGTCTGAGCTTTAAACGCTACATGGTCGTACTCTCTCCATCACTCCATATTATTCATTGTTGATCTGCACACGTCTGTCGCTGCCACGGACGCCGCGTGCTTGTACATCATCGTCATGAGACGCTCTCACAAACAAAATCACGGTCCAATAACGCAGTAACGCAGCGTGCTTACAGGAAAGTAACAGTAATCTAATTACTTTTTTTGCAATAGTAATCCCTTACTGTAATTGTTACTTTTTTCTAGTAACAAGTAACACATTAGTTTTAATGCGTTACTGTCCATCTCTGGCGGCCACAAGAAGACCTTTATTGTGCCTTAAGATTTTTGATTCTGTGGAACTTTATGAGATGGGTGTATCTTTTGGGATATTCCCTAATTTGGAGTTTTGATGAAGTCAGTGGAGAGTGTCGCCTACTGTATTTGTCCAGTCTGAGTATGAAGGCCATATCCCGAAAGAATCCACTCCCATCAGGACCGAAATATTTCACCAACAGATAAAGGTCATCTTTGTACTGATTTCCAATTACCCTTCCTTTAACTGACCCAAACCAAGCATTTCTTTAAATGTATCTGCCAATCGTATATTCCTAAAGGTCTGATGTGTATTGGAATTTGTCCAGATCACTTAATGAATCATAATAAATCATTTCAAAGATGCTATAAATGCGGTGAGTCACCCTGTCTTACACAATCTTGCACAGCTACTCTTATTTAAATCGATTCCTTCACTCCATCATACAACAGTCATTGCTTTTCTGTCACATAATATCATTTCAGCGTGAAATATCAACAATGGGGGGAAAAACGGATGTATTTGCACAAAACCAGGATTTAAAAAGTTTATTTCTATAGTGTTTCTCACAGGGATGAAATCAATTCGCAGTAAAATGCAACAAAAACGTGTTAAAATAGAATAAAATCATAATAGAAACAGTGATATAAATATATATAATAATCTACGCAGAAGTCCTGCTTAAACAGGAAAGTTTTCAACTAGTTTTTGAAGGACTCCACAGAGTCAGCTAAACGTAGATGAAGTGGCGTATGTTCCAGAGTTTTGGTGCTGCAGACTGAAAGGCTCTGTCAGCCCTGGTCTTTAATCTTGTACGAGGAAGAGCTAATAAATTTAAAACCTGCGAATGAAGACTGCAAGCAGCAGAGAGTTTATACAGCAGTTGAGATAAATAATCTGTCTGTGAAGGGCTCTGTAGGTAATTTAATTATTTAATCTATTATTATTATTTTTTACTTTAATTTAAAGGGAACTGCAGATGTAAAGAGCATAAACCAGGAGTAATGTAATGTCACTTACTGGAACATGGTGGATCTGCTGTGGAGGCCCAGTAGAGAAAGAATTTCAGTTTTTATTGTGAGCACCGGCGTTTCTTTGTACAATGAGCTGACCCACGCTGCTTCACTTCTAAAGTTCATGGCTCAGCACGCCAACATACCATTCCTGGCTTTGGATTGAAGGAGAAGGAGAAAAAAACATTCATAAATATTAAAGCTTGATTAAAATTTAGGACCTCTGCTCCTGCTGCTGTCTAACAAATGATTAACCCTAAAACACTGACTCAGTTGAGATGACTCAGTTGCACAAAGCAGATTGTATTATCAGCTTCTTATTCCTCTCTTTCTGTCAGCAAAAACTCACAGCTCCGAATGAGTAATGAGGATACAGTTGCTGTGTGTAACTGTGTGCCACCTTCTTCCTTTGGGCACGAGCATGTGTATCCTATGAAGCTGAAGGGAACAGAACCTCAGCTCCTCTTAATGTTTGTTCCACCCAGGAATAGCCAACATTAACCTGAGTGTCACACAGAGGTGAGACAGGCTTCCTCATGCCGCCGGCAACTCAAGCACATGAAATCACAGAAAACAACCAATGATCAAGAACAATTAACTTGATTAACATTATTATGTATCAAACTACCCATCAGATTTATTTATCTATAAACTGAAGGTCCCAGGAACGCTACTCTGGATCGTTACAGTTAGCCTGTAGCAACACGATGCTAGAAAAGCAAGCAAAACGATTGGTGTCCAGGACAGCTATTTAGCTCGGACATTTCTCAAACGTAGGGATCAGACGTCCACACTAACACTTTATTCTGCAGTGCTTAGTATCAAACGCATTACAAGACCAGCTCTAAATCCTTTGCATGTTTCTGTGTTCATCTCCCAATGCTAGCTCATTACAGCAAGAAGCAAAAGCAAAAGAGCCACCACGTTGTGGTTATGATCAGTTTACAGGTTAATTAATGTCAGCATGTTGAATTCTCAGGGTGGCAGACCACTAAGTTAGGAACTGTGAAACAGACAACAATATTATACTGTAGCATATTAGTGCAGTCATCCAAACACATCAGGGCTGCACATCCTTGTAGCTTTATTAGGTAATCTTTTGACCCTTTTACATCCTCCAACCTTTTGGCTCGTGCACAAAACTTTATGTTCAAAAACACGTTCAAATGAGACACGGTTCTTTAACTTTTGTCTAAAATGATATATTAACTCAATCTCACATCACATCTAGTCTGCAGGCCTGCTGGTGGAATATGCCCTCAGATGACTGAGATAAAGCCCATCTAAATAGGCCGTTTAAGAGAATTAGGCACGTCATGATCACAAGCACTACATGGAACGGGCAATTAATTCCTCATATGTCAGTGCAAAGTAAAAGAACAAACTAAGTTCATTAGTAAAACATTGAATTAGCTGATCAATTAACAGCTCGTACTGTTTAAAATTTCACTAAAAGTTAATGACACAGCAAGCCCGAAGTCCAATTCTAAGCCACATGGCAGCGCTGCCCTCTGCTGGATCATGCTGCTCATTGCAAGTATAGACAAGCTTCATGTATCAGCGCCACATGATGGTGCATTTTAAAGAGAGGACAGCAGTAATCTAATGAAACCAGGGAGTAGGTGCAGCCTTTGCTAAGTAGAAACAGCCCCGAAGAGCCGTCTTCGTAGCTGAGGAGCTCTCCATCGAGCGTAATTGTGTTAATGTGTGAGCTCGTGTTCAGATCAATGGCCACATAGTGGCACTTGTCTTTCCAAAAGAGCGCACGAAGCGAAGCAGACACAAATGTAATATCAGGCCAGTTTAATGGAAGCAGCAGCATCAGATTGCAGCGACACCCCTCTGACGCTGTGGTCCCCTACACACCCGAGGTGCGAAATCTCAGAAGCTCAATAAGAAGACGACAAAGGAAAATCCCAAATTTGACCAAATTTCTAAACGATTTCCTTTACTTTCACAGGGTTAATTTTACTACACAGATCTCATGACCAGTGAACAACTTGCAGATAATTGCTCCAGGGTACTTAGAGATCAATACTGTACCAACATAACCGTCAGTATTGGAAAGCTTGCTGCATCAATCTGCCTATAACAGAGAGCCATTTCCTGCCCCTACTCTTCTTTGTATGGAAAGAGTTCAGGCTAGTAAGGCAGATATTTTCCTCTCATTGTCCTGTCCTGGAAAATTTGAGGCTTTTTTTTCTGAAAAAACAAAAAAAAAAAGGCTGTACTGGAGCTGTTTATTGAAGTTTTTGTGAAATCGTTTTAGAGCCCAATGGAGCCGTGAGTCTGAGTGGTTTGGGGGGAGTCTATGGATATCCTCTGGGGAAAGAAAGCCAAGCACCTCGCCCTGCATGTAATATCAGGACAGACCGCCTGCGATGGTAGAAGATGGTAAGGGGATGGTGGTCACAGGGTTCTCTTGAGTAGGTGGAGATAATGTAGGAGGGTGGGTAGATGTTTGCTAAATCTGTATGGCTGTATTTTACTGGGTTCTCTGGTCAGACGGTGGGCAGAGATTTTGTCGGCTTCTCCTTCAGGATTTGTGATTTTTCACTGTAACTTATTGTCAGTTCTTCAAAAATACAGACTAAGAGACTTGATCCAGAATTCGAAGGTAGGTGTTTGTTGACTTGTTTGCTCCTTTCCTGGGTGTGGACTCGTTTCCAGTGGGCAAAGAAGCTGTTTGTATTTTCTTTAGAATTTCTGATTGCAGCATAAACTTCCTCATTGTACTTTTCTGGATTTGTTGTGACACACAGAGTGTTTTGCTTATTGCAGTAAATGTTCTACAATATCCTTAGTAACGTTCGTGTATAGGAAAAAGACACATCCTCCCTTCCAGATTGATTTTTATTCCACATTGCTTCCATACAGTCAGCCAGGAAGTCATGCCAGGGAGCCCAGAGAACATCCCCCTGGGGGAGTGCACGCTGTCCCAGTCCAGGGACCAGCTCACACCCCCGAGCCGCACGGAGAGCACCGTGTTCAGCCTGTCCCGCACCGAGTCAGTTTGGACTACGGAGAATTCCCCCAAGAAGTCTGAAGTCTTTTGGTTCCCCATCCACCTCATGTCTACCGGGGGCAGCTTCCTGGCATGTGGCATCATCATCAGCGGCCTTTACTTCGCTGGCCACTGCCGGAAAGTCACCAACATCCTGGGACCAGCCCTGCTGTCCATTGGATTGATGGTTTTTGTGGTGGGCGTGGTCCTGATTCCTATTACCAAAGAGAACAGGAAGCGGTCGAAAATGAAGAAGCCCCTGAGTTATTACAGGCCTCCGGTGTTTAACCTGTGAGGGCTGTGATGTTTTTCAGCACAACTATGTTTGGATGTAATTTCAGGAGAAACGTGGAGAGCACTCTGAACTGAGGCTAATATTTTCAGCTCTGTGGAAAATGATTAATAGAAGACTGTTTGACAACAATTATGTTTATCTCTCTGGATTGACGACACTATCGAAGTTTCTAGTGTGCATGATGTAATTTCATTAATAACAGCGGCTGTTGAAAATAGGATGAGAGCGCATGGACAGGAATGCGCTGCAGAAAATGCAATTATTTACACCTGCACAAACAATTTAGCAAGAAGATACAAGGCAGTAAAGTGTCCTTATGAATATTTGCAAAGAATAAAATAAAAATTATGCAAAGACTGACCGTGTCAGTCGAAGTCACGACATCTTCTTATTGTCACTTTGTGTTTTACTGTGTCCAGCTGTGTGTGGCTGTGAGTGTTTGTTGAAAGAACTACAAGGAAGGATGCTTTGAATCTAAATGTATTCATCCTTGAATTATGTAAAGAGTGACGATTTGACTGGTGTGACCTGAAAGCACATTTACATAAGATTTCAATATTAGGTAGCAGCCAATTTAAAGTAACCCCTTCACAGCCAGATTCCACTGTAATGTGCATTAAATATTAATTCCTTCTATCCACTGAAAATGCACTCTTTGGGCTAGCAGTGCAGATCATATTTAAAGTAACGATAATCAATATTTGTATATTTGCAAAGAATCGTATGACTGCTACAGAAAGGAATCACTCTTTGTAATGAATGAACAACGATTATCACCAAACTCCACGGTTCCCCTCGGCTCCCAGAAGCATTTTAGCCTCTTTAACTCCTTTGTTTGGTTTACTGTGTTGGTTCACTGACTGAGCTCTCATTTGTGATGACGGCAGGCAGCTTCAGAGGAAAAAGCTCCAAAGACCTGTGTGAACCCTTCCAGCGCAGCATTGTTCACCACAGAGAGTCAGACACAAGCTGAGCGAACACAATAAAGTGTTTTGCAGCCATGAGGCAGGTTTCTAACGAGAGCAAAGCCAGAGGTAATGGAAGAGGAAATATTAGATAGAGACACGTGTGCAAATATCTGGTAACTCACTCAAATTTGTTCAGAATTAAAGTATTTAATTTATATGTATCATTACATTAAATTCGAATGCCTGCTCAGCTTAAATATTTTTATTTAATATAACGACCACAGCAGATGTCAAATAATCAGAAGATGAAAATGTTAGAGAAACTCTGAATATTTAATTAGCAGAGACATTTAAGTTTGCAATCTTTGCTTTATTTAATCAGGATTATTTCTATTTCAATACCGATACTTGTACTCTATGTGTTGAATCTGAAACAATGCAATATCTGTAATTATTGAGCCAGTGTTTTCATGTGTCAGTCTGCTTGTGAATTAATCTTTGAGCAATTATTTATACATTTTGTCATACAGGTTACCAGGTAACACACAAGACCAGGAACATATACAACATATAACATCTAAAAATAAATGTTGAACTAAAAAAAATACTAAAATACTGATTTACACAAGTTGAAGTTACTGCAGTAGTGATTACTGCACCTCCAGTCATCAACATAAATCAAGTCTAAATGTACAAAATAACAGTGAAGTTGTTATTGGTGTGTTGCTACAGGTTTATATTGAGATATAGACATATAAACCTTATAGACATTTACAAATGATCCTCTGATGTAATCAGAGTTTTATTTGCAATAAACAGATTATTAAAATAATTTTTTTTAATCCAAAGTTCATGGTCTTCACATTTGCCTTGGATATAACAATACAAACCTTTTGGTTTTAGACAACAAAATTGCTTTTTGAATATTTCACCCTTTTATAGAAACAAACGGATTAATTCATGCTGAAAATAATCATTATTCACAGGCCAGTAGGATGCATTCATAATGTCAGAAGCACTGTACATGCAAAGTGTTTTCAATTAGTGCCGTTATAACTTGAACTTTAGTCTTTGAAGCTTGTTAAATTTTTTGATTATATTTTATTATTAATGCTTTTGACCTTTGTGTTGAGGAGTTGTTCATCCTTTATTTATTTATTTAAATATAATGCAGAAGACTCCTGCAAGTTAAGTGCAAAGACTCAAATCAAATGTAATAGTTCAGCTGAAAATCAAAGGTGACAGTGTTTTAATCATTATTTCAGTTATGATGCGTTTACATTTTGATTTTTGTGAAGAAGCGGTTTCAGGTTTTTATTTATTTAGCTGTCGTTACTCAGTTACAACCACGTCTGTCAGTGTTCATGCGGGGCGCAACAAGTTCTACTACTCAAGTTCTGATTACTCAAAGTTAACTTTAACTTTCCCTGTTTGGAGGTTTAGAAGTGTTAGTAAAAATGATTCAATCAAACATGTATGTGCACATACACTTATCGCAATGTGAGGGGAAAATAAAAGTCAACTTGAAATCCCTTTAAAATTGGAAATTAAAGAAGGACGTGGTAAACTTTTTGCACTCTAAAATCAAACTAACTGAAAATTAAACAAAAATGTTTGGGGAGTTAGCAAAACAACCATGAATGGAAAAAACACCCGAAGAAGTTCTAATCCAACATCAGCACAACAAATAAATACACCTGCTTCTTCCTGATATTCACAACATACACGATGGGTACATCTGTATAATTTGACAGCCAAATATTATGCTAAGGAGTCTTGTGAGTCCTGCATTATTTGCATTGCCCAGACCAGCCTGCGAGATCCTGGACTCTAACTACAATTTTGAATCCTTTATTAAATATCAATAAATATCAAAAACGAAACCTGCCTGCTGTATCTGCTTCCTCTGTCCCCTCACCACGTGGCAGATGTCTGCTCCACCTGGCTGAGCGCTTCCTCATAAGGGGTCTTTCTAATATTTCACAGCGCGCCTACAGTGAAAAGTTCCCTGAAATGACTGTTGTTGTTGTGAACTGGAGAATTCAGGATGTTTGACTTTTCAGTGTGAAAAACGAGCAAAAAGGAAGTGTGCATACGTGTGTGTTTGTTTTGTGTGTACACTGAATGCACCTGCGTGAACACATTGTTTATTTCTACTTTAAGGCGGGGCGTCTCTCTCCACAGGTGCGCAGCCTCGGCTCAGGTATAAAGGATGAAGCAGCTTGCCGTTATACAAGCTTGAAGCGGCTGTGATCTGTCTAGGATGGATGCGATCAAGTGCATCGGAAACTGCTTTCTTATGTTTCTCATCGCCGTCGTGTTTGACGTGCTCGGCGTGATCCTGCTTTTAATCGGGATCTTCGCCAACTTGCGCATCAACGGACTCTTTTATGGCGACTTCTTGATCTACACCGGCTCCCTGATCATTTTCATCAGCCTGGCCTGCTGGCTCATGTGGTACGTGGGCAACGTCCAGGTGTCGGTGGATGACGGCTGTAAGAAGAGGAACAGCATCGTGCAGCTGGCCAGGAAACTATCCGAGAGGTTAACCATGAAGCTGAAGGGAGGGGAGGAAAGCATGAAGTGTGTGGAGGATGAGGAGAGCAGCCATGGGGGATCCTCTCCACACAAAGCCAGCAGGGTGACGTGGGGCAGATCCACCGCCTACTCCAACGAAGGCTACGATACCTCATCGGACATCCCTGACGTGGAGAGCAAAATGGGCAAAAATGACACGACCTGATGTCATGATGAGTACCTCCATGTTAAAATGCGCATCTGGCCGCTTTATTGTGCCTCTTTCTGGAGCCTTCTGTACAGTATGCAGAGAAAGAGGGATGATACTACTGCAAGTTATATTTTCCAGGCTTCTCAGTCAAGCCTAGATGGGCATTATGTCTGGACCTGTTCTGTCAAACATGTTTAAATAGGCTGTAAATCACAATGTTAGAAATACTGAGGCACAAGGCCCTTTATACTCTGTTCTTTCTCACTGAGCTTATACTTTGCTTTTCTGGTCTGCAATTTCATATTAATGACTTTGTACATTTCCTGGAAAGAATTCGCCACCATTTGCAGGGAAATAAGAAAGAGAGTTCACTCGAGGCATTCTCAGCGAATCAATTCAAAATGAATCGTGAGTCCTTTTCAGTCGCAGCACAGCGGGGCACTTTAACTTGAAAATGTGTTAAAGCAGAACTTTCTTTGTTCTTTCCAGAAAACTTTTAAAAGGAATGATTAGGAACGGTGGATCTATATAAGATAAAACACGACCTGTTGTGCTGTAGCTGCTTCAGGCCCCAGAACCTCACTGGCCACGGACTCTTTAGAGTCTTCCAACTAATAGTTTGCAGTAACTCTTTTTATGAATCACCTATTGTGACCCACTCTCTCCCATTTTGTTGAGGCTTTTATCTATTAGAGCTTATTTTCAGCTTGTGTTGCAAATTTAATATGTAAAATTGTGCAATAAAAAGGAAAGAATTGGGGGAAACAGTGAGGGCATCAGGGGCCCTGAGCAGACGGACAGCCTTGCAGCTAGAAATACAATTCTGGATGCTCAATGTTTATTTATTTATTTTTGCTTGTATAAAAAAATGAACATTAACATTCATTTTAACAATTGTTACAGATTTAGAGTCTAAGAAAATCAGACTTTTTTTTATTTGTATTTTTTCTGTACCTGATTGTAGATTTAATATAAGCTGGATAAGCAGAGAATGCACAGATATACCTCTGAGCCACAGCTACAATTACAAGGTGAAAGGACTGATTATTGATAGCTCTACATTACTTCATTTTTTCCACTTTTCCACTGATAACTAGACATAGTAAAGATAGGTCATGTTTGCTGTTTGCTTTGCTGTCAGTTCAAAACAAACACTGGTCAGACTGGTTTGACTCAGCAGAACGGTGATGGCAAAGCAAAGCTAGACAAGGCGTAACTTTACTTTATAGCATTTTCCATACGCAGATATGATATGGATTTGTTTGGGAGAGTACATTTCTGATTGTACGTTTATATTTATAGATATGTTTGGGAGCAGCAGCCTCTGTTTGATCCGGAGGTTCAAGTTCCACTGACGGCACACCTTATGCAAACGCGGCCTCTGCAGGGTTCAGTTGATCAAGCACTGAAATGGCTTCTGACAAACAGAGTCAGTGTGACTGACAGCTCAGCTCGCTTTAATCAGAGCCGCGGCGTTACAGTAAATAAAGCTGAATCCGTCTCCGCTGTGCACACTTCCTCTAACAGTAGAGAGGACAGCGAGTCAAAGCCGGAGACAAAAAGACAAATAGTGGCAGCATGACTGGTCAAACAAGGTACTCAGAGAAGTTTCCATTACGTGCATTTCCTCTTTGCGGCTGCACTTTATAATACGTGTCACTATTGTCGAGCTGCACGAACCGTGAAATATCAAATAGTTGGAAATGCTTTAATGCAGTGTATCCACCCTGCAGAGCTGCTCCCAAGACAAATACAAAAGGTAACTAGAGTATATCTCCAGGGATAAATCTCTAGTCAGTGAGACTGAAGCGACGAGGAGGCTCTGAGCGATCTGATAAAAGATGCGACGCCTCGAATCGCTTTGGTTTCATTAGCTGAACAGAAAGATCCGGGGTCCCTGAATAATTACTGCAAGCTTATCACCGTGTAAACACAAGCTCGGTGGCAGCTGATTATGAAATATATGTGCATAAATCTGTCACACTGGTTTGAGACAATGGGTTGAGGTGTCGCAGTAATGACACGTGGAAGGTGCAAAACAAGTCAGCCCTTCAGAGGAATGAAGGCGTGCTGTGGGGTTTTAAAGATCTGTTAATGAGCAAAACCTGTTGTTTTGGTTTTTAGACCAGTTTTCCCACAAAGCTCTGCTATGAAAGAAATGTAGAGGTGTGCTGGATAAAAAAAAGAATGTTCCCCAAGACAGGAAGCACAGACTTTTCAGTCTCATCAGGCCTTCAGACGACGTCCATCTGCCCGTCTCATCCGTCCCGGCTATGGAGCCAAATAAGTGCAGCAGCACATTCCTGGCGCTGGCTTTGATTTTTGACATCGTCGGCCTGATCCTCTTCTTCATCGGGATCTTCGCTCCGTTGAGCTTCTGGGACTTTTTTGTGATATCTGGACCTTTGCTGATCTTCCTGAGTCTGATCTTCTGGATATTCTGGTACATGGGGGACCTGACTGTGTCTGAGGAGGAGCTCAACTTACCCAAACATGACATCCTGTAACTACAGTGTGAGTGAAACTGGACTGAGTCGTGTCTGGGCGAGCTTCGGATCACTTTCAAACTGATCGCACGAGCAGGTCAAACTGAGCTGACTCTGTGGTTCTCTGGAACTCATTGAGGTTTTGTGCTTTACATCCAAATCCGGCAAAGACCAGGAGCACATCTGACTACTCCCAGGACAGAAAGAAAACTCCACCATTTGTCTTCAGGCTAAAAACAAGTTTCCGGCGCACTGGACAGCAGCGATCCCCACACTTTGATGGAAATATATTTGACAGCACTTTCATGCATTTAAAAACTTGTGCCAAGTTGATGCATTGTGCCTTATTTATGTCACTGTTATATCTGTCTATATATTGTGAGTTTATATTTATATTTCAACCTGACTTTGCACATTCATGTAAGCCTTTGAAACTAGTAACTAAATATGCTCTGGGATGACTGACGTGTGATCTTTGTGTGATAGCTCCTCAAACTGGCCAAACTGGCACTGTGGGTTTTGGGTTGGGGTTATTTTTAGTTAGATCCACCCAGTCTAAACGCTCTCACACAAAGAAATGTAAGTAGAGAGGTCAGAAACAGCGGCACACCAGCAGCTCATTTAAAGTAGTTTACCTTAAAAAGAAACAGAAATGCGCAACCTGAATGCTGGATTCAGTTTACGCACCGCAACAGTCACTAAAGGGAGTGAAACGAATACTCTTTCTCCGCACCCAATTCTTCCCAGCCTTAATCAGCACTCAAGGCGCCATTAGCTCCCTCAGACATGCGAACTGTTATTAATGTGTCCATTTGGTTTCTGCCCCTGAGAGAGGAAATGGAGAAGAGGCATAATGGGTCTCTCTCTCTTTGGAAAGAGATGGAAACCCCTCCTGCTCAGCTGCTCCTCTCCCCCCGGGGACACCACCTTTTCTATTATGCTAAAATCCCAAAGTTGCCTACATGGTATATGTTGTTGCAATCTTAATCACAGCCACACGTAACACAATCAATACTTGCACTTCCCATGTGACACGCTGTTTATGAGGGGGTAGAATGAGGCCATGAGACTCAAATTTCAATCCTGGGTGGTTAGCACAATATGGTAAAGCATACACCGCGTCAGAGAAGCGCCTGTGGTTTTAAAGAGCTTTGTCCAATATTTTCTAGCCATTAGTGGACGCCACTTCCTGGATTGTAGCGAAAACTGGCCTGACTGTCACTACGGAAAGTATGACGAGCATAAAGATCAGGAAGAATAAATTTGTCTTTCGTTTTTCTGCCGTGGTTTCTGCTAGGCGTCAATGAATCATTTTGAGTCCATAAATCATGAATTGTAACCTAATGTTTGAGAACTATCAATTACTGAAAATCTCTGTTGTGTATTAATGTATTATCAGATAAACATCAGCCCATTAGGAAGCTTTTTTTGATAAGCTGCACTCTTTGAATGTTGTTATTAAAAAGCAGATGGATGTCTGTGTTGGCGGTAGGCAGATAAATCTTTCTTTTGGCAGGCGATGAAGTGATCATAATGTGTTTATTATTTCTACTTCTCCAGCCTAACAGCTTAAAATGGCTGTTGGCTTCATGATGTCATCGTTTCAGCACCAGGGAAGGTGTATGTCTCCCCCCAGTGGTCAGTAAGGTTTATGTCCCTGGTTGGAATATTGTTGACACTACTGCAGAACGGAAAAGGAAGAAGAAATGAAACCACATGACCTCGTTTTTGGAGAGAAAGTGACCCTGTATTTATTTTGATTCTACTTACAGTTGAGTGCAGTGAACTGGCCAAACTATTCTCTCTATTAAATCTGTGGAAATAATATTTGTGTTTATGAGGTGAAATACAGCCTATAAATCAAACTGTTTGAGTTATTACACTTAAAAGGTGGAAATTTACATTAACTATACTGTAAAATTACAGCTGATTATGTCTTTAATCAATATATAGTTAAATAAAAATAAAAATCATTTCTTGTGTTTGCGTCATTGCATTTGTACAAAATTATCTCAGTAAAACCATTTTATAAAATTAATTTTACATCTGATTTTACTGTTACGTACACCCTGCTAGGTCTGGGTTGGACCCCATTTTTACTTTACTCTCTGGATTGCTTTGATTCTTCGTGGCATAGATTCAACCACCATCACACTGTTCCTGCAGATTTGCCAGCTGCGATCTCTGATGTGAATCTCCCGTTCCATCGCATCCCTACAGCGCTCTGTTTCATCGAGATCTGGTGAGCATGGAGGCTATTTGAGTACAGTGAACTCATCGTCATGTTCAAGAAACCAGTTTGACTTAAGCTTTGTGACCTGGTGTGTTGTCCTGCTGGAAGGAGCCATCAGCGTGGTTATGAAGTAAGTAAAGGGGCCCAAGATGTACCATGAAAATACCCCCGACGCATCACAACAACAACCACCTGAACAAATGACACAAGGCAGAATGGACCCATGCTGTCATGCTGTTTACGCCAAATTATGAACTTACTATTTAAATCTCACAGCTGAAATTGAGATTTACATTTTCCAGTACGCTTTTCTGTAAACTTTGGTGGTAACTAGTGATTATTTCAGTTACTGTTGAGCTTCATATCAGCTCAAAGCAGACATTTTCCTCAGACATCTGGCATCAGCAAGGCATTTTTCTCAAAGAACTGCCACTCATTGAATATTTCCACAAACCATTAAATGTTCAACAGTTTCTAAACTACTCAGACCAGTCTGTCTGACACCATAAACCATGCCACGCCCTAACAAAGTGGCAGGTGCGCATGTATAACGTGTACACTGGAATAAACCAACAGGTGAGCCTTTATTTATTTTTGAGGTTTATTTAAAAAGGTTGCTTTTCTTTGTTTTGGACATTTAAAAACAAGAAGGAATTGACCCTGAGTAACTTTCAGTCAAGGCAAATGCATTACCCTTCCAAGTGTACAAAAGCATAGTATTTTATGTGGATATCAATCTCCAACCTGTTGGAAATAACCAGTGAGAACCTCTAAAGTATATGTTTTCAACAAACCTCCTGTTCCTGTTTAAATATCTTTATATCTGTCCTGTACATTTTAGAATTTCACCAGAGCCATTTAGATGTTTCCAGAGGTATCGGTGTTTAAAACCAAATTAAAGCCACCCCCGTTTACTCTTTCATTTGTCTAGTTCCTGCATGGTCTAAATGGTCCTTTTTATTTATTTATTTTTATCTTTTTTATGTCTACTTAATCTTTACTATTATTTCATTTTATTTCTACTCCTTTTACCTCTTTTAAGCAAGCGGCAACAAAAAACCGCAGTTCCTCTTTTGGCCACATGAGGCTGCTATAGCAGTGAGTCAGACCCCTCAGACTTCCATATTAAAATGTTCAGCTTTACAGCACAAACAAATATGTTTACAGCATGATACAAAATATCTGTCCTTTATGGATAGGTTGCTCTTGATAAACACTATAAGGAAGATTATTTTTTATAACTCAAATGTGGATGATGAAGCTAAGCCTTGATGGTATTTTCCATAAATCTGTTACAAGTCACAATGACTACATCAGTTTTTACTTGGCCATTGTGTCTCTAGCAGTTTCTCTCCATGTCCAAACCTGAGTATAATTAAAGTTTTATATTTCTTTGAAATCTTCATGAAGTTAGCCATCTGGGCACATGTAGCTGGTGCATCGTAATGTAAGGATGTTTGCACAACTGCGGAGTTCAGATGTGCGTATGTGTCAGTTTGGGATAATGTGGGATACGGTAAGGTACTATAGATGTGTAAAGATCTGTACAGTCTAGCAACTAGCTGTGAAATTAACAGAAATTCTCAGTTTTCTCCAATAGTCCAGAAGACAACACCTTCTTCCTGTTTTTACTTTTGTTACTCCTGTCCCAGACACATCTGGCCAATCAGCAGACTGAATACTCAAATGTGGTCTGCGGTGATGCATGTCGGTTCACTTGGAGTTCAATTCCATTTTTCTCTGTGTGAAAACAAACCACACCACAGGAGGAAAAGCTACAAATTAAAAAGAAATCATCGACTGATTTGGACCAGAGTAAACAAACTATAGGTGTGAAAACACCCAAAGACTCAGTCACAAAAAACAGGAAGGCATGCAAACATCTACACGGGCCCTCTCACTCAGTACAGTAATGAAAATGATGTTAAACAGACCCTTGCATACTCACAGGTGTGACAGGTGTCCCCATGCTTGGCCCATTGACAGTCTGAAAGATGGATGTAGCCACTTGGATGTCACCCACTGGTTTGTGGAGGAACCCTGTTGCTGAGCACTTTTGCTGTTGCTGTGTTGGTGTTTTTGAAACTGGAAGTGAGGCGTGACAGCTGGATCTGAGTCTGACTGACTGGAATTGAGTTAAAAAGCAGTTCTGACTCACTGCAGTCACAGACTGCTTTGAGACTGTTTAACATAATGCTGCTACTGATTTTCTTCTACAATTTTCTTTCTGAAAGACAGCGGGTCAGGTTGTAATTGTCTGGGGGCCGGTGCAGGGCTTATTTTACGTAGCATTGGTGGCTGCAACTTTAGTGCTGCGATTCATACTGGTTTCAGTGTTGCTTTCGTTTTTTTTTTTCATTGATATATAACAAATCTATCAAACCTCATAAAGGGAGAAATTATGATGAGCATCCAGGCAAGAGGAAAAGATCACAGAGGAGATTCGTGGAGTGAAGGAGAGGGCTGATGTGACAGAGGAGGATGGTGTGAATAGGGTGAGATGGAGGCAGATGATCTGCTGTGAGAACCCCTAAAGAACACAGCCGAAAGAAGAGCAAGAACATAGAAGGTTTTAACGTACAAGTACAGATTACATTGCAAAATAAACAACAACAACAAAGGGGAAAAAAACATAATTGATGCAACTGATGTTGGCATTTGGTGCTATATTTCAATTTTTAAAAAAATAGACAAAGCATTGGGAAAACGAAGGGTGGACCCAAGCGTACAGCACCACACAAGTACAACAGCTGTAATTTTGTCTCAAGCAACCCCCAAAGTGAACGACCCAAAGTTTACTTTAGCCTCCTGATGTTCTGTGATATGCCATCCGGGACTAAAGGCTATATTATCAAGTCCACAAAATAAAACTGAATCTTTATTACTGCATAAACGTGGATTTCCAAGCTTTTTCTCCTTCATTCTCGATCATCTGTTTGCTTAAACTGCTGCAGATTCCAGCATTTTCCTTTTGTTAAACTTTCCCAACACTCTGACCAACTGTGTATTCAAACCATTGATATGTTAACTAACCTTGGCTTTACCTCGTGGATGCACCCACAGGCTGTTAACACCTAATTATCACTTCGCACCTGATCAGATGTCTGACAGAGACATTGACTAGTCTCGTGCGCGCCTGTGCCAGCCACTGTTTACAAACAAGTGGCATGCAGATGGAGGGGTCATTCACCTGCAGACCGTTACAGCGCGGGGCTACAAAGCTCCAGCAAACCAAAATGAGGTCTGCCTGTCTGTGATGGCCGCCAGATGTGTGTACTGATTACAGAGCGTAACTATAATCACTTAAAAATATATCTAACCTCATATTACAAAGTAACAAGATGCTGCAAAGGAAGCGTTGCGCAAAACCAGGCGTGGATTCTGTAGTGGAGGAGGAAGAGAAACGGCGCATGGTGGCTTTGCGCTGATACCGCTCGCAGACCGTGCCGAGCTAAATCCTTCAAACTCCCACAATATAAGCGTCAGATTCTCGCCCTGGATCCTCGATTAATCGATTATATCGACGCACACTCGCAGATTATAGATCATCGGTAGAGGGAGTGATTGCTGCGACTGATTGCACGTGTAGACCCATCGATCCGCTCCTTTGCTCGTTTTTCGTCCCCCCGCAGCTTGCAGCTCTCCACCCAGCCATATGGGCCCCTCAACCGACCTTGAATCGGTCCTCGGATTAATTCTCGCGTATGATTGGTCGGAGACGCGGAACCGCACCAGCTTCCCTGCTCGTGATTGGCTTTTAGCGCTGTCAGTAAAGCCATATCCTCCCCTTGCTCGATTTGGTAGCTAGCCTTTCTCTCGGCGGTGGGTCGGAGCCGCTGTCCCTGGCCTCGCATGTTCCCCTTTAGATTCCTGTTTTGAATTTGATGCCCCTCTTGTAGTTTTGCTTTATTTACACGCGCCTCTGAAGGACCACAGTCGGGCGTCCGTACTCCAGTGCTTTAGTTGCCCCCTGGTATTTTTGGCGTTTAGAGACTTTAACCCGAACATGGCTGTGGTGAGCGGATCGTCTGGGCCGGTTGCCCGGCTCGAGGGCCGTGAATTCGAATACATGATGAAAAAGCGCTCTGTGACCATCGGCCGGAACTCGTCGCAGGGCTCCGTGGACGTGAGCATGGGCCACTCCAGCTTCATCTCGCGGAGGCATCTGGAGATATTCACCGACGACAGCACCGGAGATTTTTACCTGAAATGTCTGGGTAAAAACGGGGTGTTTGTAGACGGAGTGTTCCTCAGACGGGGCGCCCCTCCTCTGCAGCTACCACGAATGTAAGTTACCCCTCTCAGTGAACATGTGGGCTCCCATCTCCAGCAGCCAGGCGGCTAAAGTTAACAACATTGGGTTTATGTAGGCTAGCAGTGGAGTCGACAGCACCACGTGTTTTAGCATGTTAGCAAGAACCCCGCATCCTGTTCCCAATGCCATTTTTCTTTGTTGACATTTTTGTTAGCAGCAGTGTTATTTAGCCGCCTGCCTAACTACCACATTTCAGCCATAGTTAGTTAGTTAACCTAGTTAGCTAAAAAATAATCAACTTAACTCGTAGCTACGGGGACGCTGTTGTTGACATTGAATGGTAGTGTTTTTTTCTCTTTCTGTCACGTGGACACCCTTAAGCGAGAAATGCATTCTCGTGATACTGTAAACATCCGTCATTTCGGCCATGTCAACACGTTAGTTAGCGGTTAGCTGTAGCCTCCCTGTACTTGTGAATGGAGCTTCTGTTTGACCCCTAAACGTAAACAAACCTGGCGTCCCCTCCCTGTCTGCTCACAGCAGCTCAACCTGCAGGACCTTTGACCTCGGTCCGCACATATGGAGGTCATGACAGCTGTGTGTGCCATCCAACTGTTAAACACGAAATTCACGTCTTTTCTGACATACGTTGATGTCCTGAGAGGCTGGTTTCCGAGTTGCAGGTTGTAGCCTGCTTCTCGCCATTGTTTAACTATTAGGCTTGATGACGTTGTTTTCTTGTGAAATACTCTATCAGCCAGACCGGGGACAGGTCTGATTGGTACTTCAGTTTTGTTTCTTTGTTCCGGTAAATCCCTGTATGAATGTAGCCCATGTTGTTTATACAGACACACTTATAGGTAAAAAATTTTAAGGCATTATTTTTTGGGGGTACTGATTTGGCATTTTCAGAACTGGTGAATTGGCTATGAATTATTAGTAATTATGGAAACTGATAACTGGTATAAGGACTCGATACACATTTCCAGTTAAACCACTCCTCAAAAAAATTATATAAAAGTAATATAGCAAGCTTAAAAATAATATTGCCTTCAGTCTACTAATATAGAAATGGTAGGATAGGCTGGCCTCCAAATCATAGGTGGAGCCCAGCCTTCACCAAATGTTACTGCAGGAAAGTTCATTATTCTGGATTTCAGTGTAATGGGGAAGCTGTTCAAAAGGAGCGTGGTTGTGGAGCTGCATGGTCACATTGTGATGTCTATTGCAACTTCATTGATAACTGCTACCTTACCTTTGAGCACAGCTCTGCTGAATGTGCTATTCTGGGCTCCGGGCTTTTTACCCGTGACATGTACTCATTCTGACAGAGTTGTAGGAGCTACACTGCTGACCAGCCCGGATTGGGGACAACTGTCTGTTTTTCCTTTCTTTTTTTTAAATGCCAAATATTGAAATATGTATGCCAAAAACCAGCCCTGACCAGGAAATAGCCATACCAGTAAATCAATGTTTTAAATGCTCAGTTATGGTTTAAAAAAAAAAAAAGTCATTTATTGTTTAATTTAATTGGCCAGTTCCCAAAATGTGCTAGTTTTAACGATCATTCCTTCATTTGTACTGATTCGGTTTTCATAATGGTGTCACTTTATTTTGTCATGTGATTATTTACTTTATTTACATTTTTTTTCTACTGATGAATGAAATCTAAAATATATATGGATTTTAGAAATGAAGTATTTGAAGACATCACCTCGAAACGTTTCTGATCTGTGAAGAGACCCAACAATTAAAATAAGCAATATTTTAATTACTATCCGAAACTCACCTTCAACATAAATATTTGTTGCTGGACACCCTCTTTAAAATTTCTATACAATAATATATGTAAATCTCTAAAACAATTTGGTAAACTTTGAAAACTATATGTAGAGTATTAATTTTTAATTTTAAAAATTGCAAGTTTGTAAAATGTCTTAAAAATGTGCCGTTTTTAGTGTATTGTATTCAACCCAGATTTTTCCAAACCTTACCTGTGCTGAATACCATCCATACTATAGTCAGTAAAAAACATAATTAGATAAAATTACAACCAAAACTAAAACAAATCAGTTTTAAACAATAAAAACTAGACTGAATTGAGTAAACCCAGTCTGGAAAGCAACTGAAACTAAAGCGAATTTAAAACAAAATGTCAAAATGAAATGATCAGAAAATACAAGACTAAAGAACTTTTAGTGTGATTTTATTTTGGGTGTAATTTCAGCCTTGTAAGAAGAAGAGAGGGAAAACAACGATACATATTTTTCCTTGAACAGAAAGTATTCAGTCAGCCTTTTGCGTGTGATTCGGTTTAAAGAGGAAAAAAAAACCTCCTGGTTTCCATTTTGCCAAAGCAGTTATCTGGGATTTAAGCGTGCCAGAAAGTGTTTACAGTTTATTCACTGCAATGTCGACAAGCCTGCAAACTTCTGCCAGCTCTGGTCAGACTTTGCACACTGCTCTCAGCTATTGTGCAATATCTCAATATGAAAACACGTTTTACACAACACGGACTTGTTTTGACTTGAAGCAATTTCCAAATTGTCCTTTTGCAGAAAAATCTTTTCTGCAGGCATGTGTTTGAAAGCTGAATACATTTCTGCACTGCTCTTTTTCGGCAGCATACAAAGATCAGTGCATTCCCAAATGTAAAAGGCCTACAAGGATCAAGGAAGGAACAGCAGGGGTGTCAAATTCTCATATTGATCAGGCCAACTGTGAGCTTATAATCGCGGTTAATGCGACTTCCATGAATGGAACACCACCGAGCTCGTGCTCACGTGTTTTAAAAGTAACCTTCATGTCACAGAAGACCCTTAAAAGAGCCTCGCTGCCCACGATACGACGGGTGTAGCTGAGGAAGCAGATTGACAGCATGAGAGAACTCGTAGAGCCGCGGCTCAGGGGACAGGTCGGTTGTATTCCAGGGATTCCTTTTTGGTGATGTAAACGGAGTGAACAAAAAAGCAACAGCCTTCCCTTTCCCATCCTCCCTCCCCCTTCCCTGTCCTCTCCCACACCCCAAAATTCACTCCAAGTTGGTGCTCTTCCTGTCTTCTTTTGTTTACATTCTCTTGTGCAGGCTGGGTGGGGGTGAACATCAAGCGAAAGTCTTCAGCGAAACCAGCTTTGTTTGTTGCCGTCCTCACAGCTTAGCAGCGTAGCAACTGAGCATTTGGAGTTGAAGCCTCATTATTCACACAGAGGAAAATGAGAAATAAAAAGGCTTCTGTGATTGCATGTTAGGAGGGGGGTGTTGGATACCGTAAACAGCTTTCCCCTCTCTGAGCCTCATTCAGACTGTGAAAATGGATATTAGAGTAGCCGAGGTGATTAGCACTTGTTACTTTGTGTCTTGCAAACAATGTCATTTTGTTACCTCTGAAATTAGGCCACCTCTGATCATTTCAAACAACACAGAAATGTTTGATATTTTTCTAATCTGTTTATTTAGTCATGAGCAGAAATGACAGATTGATTCTGATTGGATGTTAACGTTTTTGTTCATTACCTAAAATTCTTCGGAACATATTTGAAACTTACCCGCTGGTCCTTAAAGTTTATGTCACTACTGTGTCTGTGACTGGCAGCAGTTTGTCTGGTAAATGTGACGATGTGTTAAATCCTCTCAGCATAGTGTTTGTGGCCTGCGTTCATCCTTTTTTGAAACTCTGTAATTTTACTTGTGGATCAAGAGTGAAGTAGCCCCTGTCACCACAGTCCTTACATACCTTGTACAGCGTCTGGGTTCATTCAGTGCACTTCAGAATCTTCACTGCACGTCGCTGGAAGCTGATGATAAATGCGTCTGTTGAATGCTAATTGGTTGACATGTGGGCAGGAAGGGGAAGGGAATGGGAGGACTGTGGGGCGGAAGTTTCCGAGATCAAAAAATACAGAATGAAAAGCACAGACAGTGGCTGCAGTGAACATTTGAAATTCAGCTCTTTTATTTTTTTATACAGTAGCTTCGCTCTTCTCCACGGCTGGCTGATGGACCAACAACAGCACAAGTACGAGAGGCCCACCGACTGGTTGTTCCACATACTTTGCTCGCTGCCTCCATCTCTGCAGGTAGACGGCCCATCCCCCGACTGCTAACGGATAGCAACCGAACTTAAATTCCTCGTAAGCCAACTTTCATCAGATTGGTTACCCTTAGCAAGCAAAAAATATGAACAGCAGGTAGGTGGGGGTTTCGAGTCGGGCAGCCAGAGCTGTCATCATATTAGTGATAACCCTCACTAACATCATACAGAGCTAAAAGTAGGACAAAAGTTCATTTTTGGCTCCAACAAATAGTAAGCACATTGACATTGGCGGCAATTTCTGTTAGCAGCCACAACTGGAGCAGTCTCAATGTATGACAGGGGGGAAAAAAACATTAATGGTTCCATTAATGTATAAATGCTGTTATAGCGCCATGGAAACCTGTTGTTATGTGGTCAATGTTAGTGCTGTGGAACTAGGTCAAAGTTCAGAGTCCGGCTGGATTTACACTTCTGCGGGAAATCTGTCCCAACTTGTTGTTACCAGGTCCTCGTAACCTTACATCACAACTGTTAAGTTATTGTTGCGTGGAAATTACAGCGTAGGGTTAAAAGGAGTTTCGGGCTACAACTTAGATTCCTTGCTGCTGCATAAATTATGTGACAAACTTTCCCGACACGTGCCATGTACGCTAGCTGCGTGTTGCTAGTTTTTCTACTGCTACACTTTTAAAGTTGTGCACCGCGATTATTAACAACAAACACTGGTTGCTTGGTTAGAGGCTTCAAGACGTCCTTAACATGTTTGCTTAACTTCACCCCCCAACTGGTCGCGGGAGATGACCGCCCCTCCCTGAGTCTCGCTGTGCCAGATGATTCTTCCTGTTAAAAGGGAGTTTTTCCTTCCCACTGTCGCTAAGTGCTTGCTCATAGGGAGTCATTTGATTGTTGGGGTTTTCTCTGTGTTATTGCAGGGTCTTTACCTCACAATATAACCCACTGAGCTGATGTTGTTGGAATTTTGTGCTGTAAATATCATCAAATTGAATTGAACTTTGGTCAAACAGTACCTTAAAAATACTCCCACTGTAAATTAAGACATTTGTTAAATTATCAAAATGGTTTCCTTCTATACTACTGCTACTTTCTGACCGTTGATTAACCAGCTGATTAATGGCCTACCTGTGCAGTATAGAAAGCAGAATAAGTATCATATATATTTCAAAATGCAGCAGTGTTCATTGACAGCAGGATGGTGTGCAGCGAAGACAAAGCAACCAAATTATTTTTAAGATTTTATGATTTACTGATATATTTAGCTTTCATTGTTCCCACCCTGTCAGTTGCTACTCGCTGAAAGTGTCTGATGTTTATTTAAGGATCTTCTATATCTTTAACAGATCTACAGGGAAGGCACAACCCTTCCTGGAAAGGGTGCATGAATAATCAAAGCGTCCCCCCTCACCTCACCAGCCAGGCTCCAAAAAGTGTTTCAGTCTCCTCCTGTTAGCGACAAAGCTAATTTGAGATGTAGGTGTCGAGGATAGAGTTCTCTCAGCAGATGCCAGCTCAGTGAGGGCCTGGCAGAAAAAACCCTGCTGTGCCTGGCAGACTTCAGCTAAGTAAAATGTGTCCCTGCACGGTCTCCAGGGCGTCAGGCAGCCATTTAGAAGAGTTCTTTCTAATCAGACTGTGACTGCTGCGAGACCTCCTCCTCGACTCTTTCCCTTCATCTCCTCTCGTGTACGGCAGCCGTGAAGCTGCTGTCAAATCCAGAATCGTTTCATTAAAAACATCCACTTGAAATCTTAGTTTCTAAGATTTTTTTTTTTTTTTTTTTTTGCACGAACTTGAGCGTCAGTCATAACTTCACGTTCATAGATTGCATAAATAGTAACTGCAAGGTTTTATATTTGTCTGTCTTTGCCTTGCTTAGGTGGCTGCATTGTTTTCAGTCAGAGCGCAGCTTAATGGTGTATTTATTTCCTGACAGAGTGTCGGACCGCTTCCCATCCAGTGTGTTCTTAGTCTTACTTCCCTTATTTTCCAATTTCTGTGTCAGTGAAATTGTCTTTTCTTCTTCTTTCGTCCTTCATAGCTGCTACAAATCACAAATGAAAAATTTTCAATGCAGGTGCTAGGCAACAGCCAGCCGGTTGGTGAAACTGAGGTAATCCTGGGCCTCGGTGAGGCCTGCGGTTCATCCGCCGACTGAAACGGCTTGTTTTAGCTCCTCTTTTTAATCACTCGCTTGTGATTAAGCTGCCCCTCGAAAAAAGATTTGAACAGTGGGTGAGTGGGGCTTCTGTGCTCACAGAGCTGTCTGACTGGGAGCCGTTTGGGTCTCATTGGGATTTCTTGTACATATGTTGAGATTTGGTAATGTCCAGTTGGTGCATCTAGTTCAGAACCAACTTTTAAGCATCAATAACAGAGTTGAGCAACACAGTGGTTTTCCATGGCTGGGACCTTACCTATAGAGATTTCCCTCATGTATCGAAGACGTGCCTATTAGGCGACTGGTGAGGCTGTTGGCCATTGATGTAAGTTAATGTATGGTTTAAATGTGACTTGTAATCTTAAGCACTAAATACATCTGAATACATTACTCTTGTTGCATTAACCAGGCAGGTGTGTGTTTGTGATGGGCTGAAATGAATTGGACAAAATTTAATACGTTATTATAAAAAATGGGATCTACTGCAGGTGCCACTCCTGAGCTAGATAAAGACTGAATGAACCAACAGCAAGAGAGCCTAACTGTGATACCACAGTTTCAATAATAAAACTTCAGTCTTTTGTTGAACACTGAACGGTTTCCCAAAACACCTGATTACTCCTCGGATGATGTTCAGCAGTATAGGGACGGATGTTGAAAAGATTGTATTGATGCCATGTCTTTATCAGTTCTGGATAACTGGTGTAACTGTTTGTATTTGTATTAGTTTTTTGAGGTGTGTAAAAGCCCCGCTGCCACGATCAAAGGAATTGGCAGCCTTTGATTCCCATGGACTGGACCATCAGCAAAAGCAACGTTGTTATTATATATGTATTTTTGTAATAATGAAAAGAGCAGCGATAACCTCGTTCACTAAGAGAAAAACGGAACATGTAGCAGATCTAACCTTGAATCGAAGAGACCACAGTCGATTGAACACTTCCTCATTTGACGATGCACCAACAACAATTTCTGCATTTCCTGCAGCGAGTTGGAAGGCAATCTGGGAAAATAAATGAAGGCTGCAAGGAAGCTGGATAAAACAGATGAGTGAATTAAGTCCCACACTGTTTGCATATTACATGTGGCTGATGTGACGGTCTTAAATAACTTCCTGAGCTATAACTGCTGGGATTTTAATTAATAATTACCCGTCCAATATTTAGTTTTGTTTTATGAAGCAGGCTTTCGTGTGTGCTGTGCAAACTGTGATTTTCATGATAGTCACTGTATGGCTGTGTAAGGCGTATCCTCAGAGTTCTCGGAGGATCTCAGCCCATTCATTGTTGTCAACTCTCACACCCACAACTTCTTTTTTCCCCCCCAGACAGTTTGAGGGTCAATGACACGCTCATTCCTTTCCTGTTCCAGCAGCACTCTATAACATTAGTCCCTCTTGTTCTTCATATGCAGTTTTGTATACGTTGTGTAACTGTTTATGTAAACCAACACTCAGTATTTCTGTTTATCCTGTAGTTTAAAATAAAAAATCTGAAAATGAGTAAACAGCTGTGAGATCCACAGCTGTTGGGATTTCTTTAGATCTCCTATATCCGCCAGTCTAAAATTCACAACCTCTGGACCACACCTGTCTGAATCTTTGAACTCCTGCTGCTGCATCATGTATACAATCACACACTCAGCTGTGCAGTCTGCCTGTACAAACCTTTGTGAAAGACGGGGTCACGCTAAAGAGTTTGCTGAATTTGAGTGTGGTACTGCAATAGGATGCTGCTGTTGCAACAAGTCTGTTAAATTTCTTCACTCTTAAATTTTTTCTCTTTGCAACAATAAAACTCAGAGTTGATCGTGGAATGTCTGAGGACCAACGCAACTCCACCAGCACTCTGACTCTATAAGCGCAGAGCGCCAATCCTCCGCCGGCATCGGCACAAAAACTGTGCTGGGAGCGTCATGGCTTCATGGCGTGTGGCTGTTCGTGCTGCATCAAAGTCATTGAGCAACAGATGAATCGTTAAATGACAGAAAGTTTCTTTTTCTTTTTTTCTACTTATTTCTTACAATTTAAGGAATCGCATTGACAGATTTCTTTCATTTGCTACAGCAACATTTCCCAATCATGTTTGTAAAAGAATTTGAAAATATTGAAGACTTACTGTTGTAATTGTGCTTCTTCTTATGTTGTGATCTGTGCGATTCAATGTGCAGTTAAAACTTCTGTTCATTGACAGACGTTGGCGTGCTTTATGTGTAAATGAGTTTGAGCGCTGTATAATACCTCACAAACCTCTAAACCAAGAATGTCAGAGGTTCATGTCACCTTGAATTACAGTTTTCATTGACAGCTGCTGAGTTTTTAAAATTCTGTGGGTTCCCTGTTTTGCAGGTGCACGTTCAGGTTCCCCAGCACAAACATCAAGATCGCATTTACGGCCCTGTCCAGCGGGAAGAAAGTGAAGCGAGAGGCGCCCGAGTCCCCCGTGAAGCCAGTGCAGCCCCAGATCTCCCCGCTGACCATCAACATTCCAGAAAACATTGCTCACCTAATGAGCCCTCTGCCATCGCCTACTGGCACCATTAGGTATTCATTACTGGAAATGATGTATTCAGCAGTAGATGTGGGATTGAAGTCTGAATTTTTTTTTTTTTTTAAATGGCTTAAATATGCAAATTCTAATGTGCCTCACAGGTGAATGCTGGGTATTTAACCAGAGTGCATATTGCATAGATTTATGCAGGAGAGAGGCGTGTTAATAAGAGAACCCTGAATTTAAATGTGGGAGAATTCAAAAAATGTGTTTTTAAAAAAACTGAGTTGACCCGACACAGGCAACGATGGAAAAGAGTTAAAACTGGGACAAACTCTCTTACGTGTAAACAAACTTGTATGTTTGTATGTACAAGAATTATTTTAATAAGCAAAAATCAATATTCAGTCAATTTAACTGAAGATTACATTAGTGGCTGATCCTGGATCAGTGCACAGGGTTATAGGACGCTCTCCCACGCTGCCTTAGTTTACCTTAAGGTCAGCTGACCTCGACATGTTCACTGTATATTGATCAGCTTAAGCTTAGTCCTCCAGCCACAGGGCTCGGAGAGGAAAGCGGATCCATCTCACACTCAGATCCTCTCAGCCAGATGGCTGCTTTCTTCTGACATGTACGCCATCTGTAAAATGTAAACATTAGAGTGGTCTGCTGTTAAGAAACAAACATTTAGGCCGACGCTCGAGGCAGCAGGTGCTGTATATGCAGGGGTCGTGAGGCAGTGCATTTTTGTTTGGTGCACCCGCATCTCCAGAACCAGACATGAAATATGCAAATCATCCTTTACATTAGGCCTGTTCGCCCCCTGGTTTTTCACACTGTTCACCAGATAATTAGACTTGATTAAGGTTTTAAAGCTGCGCTGCTTTAGGCCTGATTGTGGTGATTGCAGTGTTCCCGTGCGATCTGGGTGGTAGAGCGATTTGCATAGATGTCGTCGGAAAGCGTGTCACTGCAGCAAAGACTGCGGATGAGCAGAGCCAGCGAATGTAGTGACACCATTTCTGAAAAATACCAGGCGCTTATGTTGAGGTTTAATCCAAACATAATGTTGGCTGTTTATGCTTCAGCATAAAATCTCCTGGCAGCTGACTGTCCTCTTTTGTTTTGTTGCTGCAGTGCTGCTAATTCCTGCCCCTCCAGCCCTCGGGGTGCGGGCTCCTCAGGCTACAGGATGGGTGGTCGCATGGTGAGCTCTGCAGAACTGCAGCTCATAAACGACAACTCCCAGCCTGAGAACGATAAAGAGGCCTCTGGAGGGGACAGTCCCAAGGTGAGAATTCCCAGCCCGCTCCAAACTTCAGCCTTGCTCCAACATTTAATCACTTATTTCACTTTCCTGCGTCACACTTCACTTCAGACTATGTAACTCATTCCTTGCTAGATATCTTTTATGGATAACATGCAATAGGGCATGAATATGGTTCTTGAAATATAAAATTATAATCCTTTAACTCAAAATGCAAATTATTATTGATGTTCTCCGACTTGTGTATGTGTGATGTGTGGTGATTTATAGTGAAACAGCTTGAAACAACCTTTTTATTAACCTGATGGCATCTGAATGCCTCCTGGTTCGACCCTGAATTAGTATGTGAGTGTATAACCTGCGATGCACAGTTCGTGCTGGCCTGCAGGCTCTCTGCGGATGCCCCCACGGGATCAACCGTTAGACTTGAAGCCAACAACCAACTGTTGCATGCCTCTGAAAGCAGATGGTGAGAGTGATAAAGGCAGCTGCTGGCAGCCATTAACGGTCCTTCTACAGGTTCACCTATTAACACCTGATGAGTTTAACTTGTGACCAAAGATTCTCTTTTGGTCATCTCAGCGGCACTAAATGGTGACGAGCTTTTAATTTACAGCTTTTAAAGCCGCTGCTGTAAAAGAAGCAAACATGAATGTAAAGATGGAAATTAAGATGAAGACGCTGTGACGGTCAGATTAATGAGATTGAAGCATTTGTCTCCTTTTCTCCTCCTTCTTCTTTCTCTCCTCCTCCTCCTCCTCCTCCTCCTCCTCCTCAGGGCTTTTGTCAAACATTACCAGCAGCTGAGGTTATTTTGCAGCCTGCAGCTGTCTCTAGTCTAGTTTCTTGCATACCTTCAGCATCGGAGCTGAAATCTATCACGACGCTCCGTCGCTGTGGGAAAAGTGGCGCATGTCTGAATGACAGTCACTTTAGGAGAACCAGCAGTGTTATGTATTCATGTCTGTTGAAAGCTTGCTTCATGTGCGCTGCACAGGTAATTTGCTCTGGTGTCTAAATCTGCGTCCTGTCCCTTCCCCACAGGACGACTCCAAACCTCCGTACTCCTATGCACAGCTGATAGTCCAGGCCATAACGCTGGCTCCGGACAAGCAGCTCACACTAAATGGAATTTACAATCACATCACAAAGAACTATCCTTACTACAGGACGGCAGATAAGGGCTGGCAGGTGTGTTTCTTTGCCTCAGTGTACAGATTCCTCAGACGCGGTCACACACGTGACCTCAGTCATCAATAAGTAACTCGAGACTGTTCTCTGTTGCAGAACTCGATCCGTCACAATCTGTCTCTGAACCGTTATTTTATCAAAGTGGCACGGTCGCAGGAGGAGCCCGGCAAAGGTTCATTCTGGAGGATAGACCCGTCCTCGGAGGCCAAGCTCATCGAGCAGGCCTTCAGGAAACGAAGGCCGCGGGGCGTCCCCTGCTTCAGGACCCCACATGGACCCCTCTCTTCCAGGTTTGGCTGCGTCCTCCCGTGACAAATTTAATGGTACATTTTAGCGGACATGGTGTGATTTTTCTCATTCCAACAACTCCTTCTGACTCTCAGGAGTGCCCCGGCATCTCCCAATCACTCAGGGGTGCTCTCTGCGCACTCCAGCGGTGTCCAGACCCCTGACAGCCTTTCCCGAGAGGGCTCCCCAGTTCCCCTGGAGCTGGAGACTTCCTCTGCTCCCACCCCAGTGTCCACCACAGCAGTCCAGCCCAAACTGGCAGTGATCAAGGAAGCACGCTTTGCACAAAACACACCAGGTGTGAGACGACACTTTGCGCCACACATACTGACTGCGCGACTCTTTTCTGTTTCTTGTTCAATGTGTTAAAACTTCTGTGCACCTCGATTTTTTGCTGTGCCAGGCTCGCCTGTTAACAACCAGCCGGTACTCATAGCAGTCCAGCGTCAGTTACCTCAAACCATCAAGCCAGTGACTTACACCATGGCCTCCCCAGTGAGCACCAGCACCTCCCAGCCCACTGTCCAGACTGTCCACGTCCTGCAGCAGATCCCCGCAGGGTCGCTCAGCCCCGCCACTGTCATCGCCCAGCCAGCCACCATCATCAAGAGCGAGACGCAGGAGAATGGAGAGCACACGGAGGTCAAAGGTGAGCCAGCAGCTAGGGCATTAAATTCTCTACAAGGAGTGTTTTGGCTTTGAATTTTGTCAGAGTGAAATGTTTGGCTTCTAACCCTGCTTCAATTCTTCACCATATTACACAATATTACCTTAATCCAAGACTTGGGGATGGTTTCCCGAAGAGAGATTTTCCTCCTAACCATGTAAAATAAAGATTTCCTTCATCAGTAGTAATAACTGTTGTTAATTTATTACTAATTTAAAGAAGATTTTGGCGAAATATTGACCTATAATGAAAAGCTGAGCAGCGAAGGAGGTGCCAGACTTCAAACAAGACATGGGCGCCATTTTTACTAGCTTGTAGCATTCCTACAACAGGGGACACCCCACTGTGCCCTGTGGGCCCGAAGATGCCGAGGGTCACCGTGATTAGCCACATTGAATCTTTTTAACTAATTAATAGGCTGGATAATTTAGTGGCTTTGCTCTTAAACTTTTATTCTTCCACAACTCGGAAACAAAGTCATGATTAAAAATATGATGGACTAATATAAGCGACCAATATTTAGACGGTTCATGAAGTTGTGTTTAATTTGAGACCCTTTAATCTGCAGGGTTATCTCATTATCAACAGCTAAAGGCTCTGATTTCATGTTGATCCAGTTCCAGCAGTTTCTAACACGCGCTTTCATTTTTAGCTCATCCAGTCAAAGGATTGAGCTCATGTCATGGCAAAGTGTCCATCTGTTTGTTCATCTTGGCTAGTTGTGCAACACAGTCAATCAATGACAAGAGAATCTAAAGTAAAGGAAGATTTGCATTAACCTGCGATGGAAGCAGGTAAAGTTTAAGTCTCTACACAGACTTGTACTGTGCAACAAAATGAGTAATCATAATAAAATGACAGGAAATTAAAGGAGTTAGTAGCAGAATCAAGTTTAAAAGACTAACTCTTTCCACAGGAAGACATTTGAGCCCCGCGAGTTTTGATACCTCAGTAGTTTCTGGGTTTTTCCATGAGTAGCTGCAGAGACCACCATCACTGACCTCTGATGCAAACACACTCGTGTTGTTCTATAAGCACGTCTGATATGTGACAAACTCAACTTCAAGGGTTACTCCTAGTCTGCTTCCAGGAGCTAAAGAGTTTAGCATGTCAACCAGAAGCTTGGAAATTCAACAATCTTGTATTTATTTTCTGTGACAATATTTCTTGAACCAGACTTCACGTCTTCCAAAGTTTCACTTGGTTAAAAGCAGCAGCTTTTTAACCAGTCATTCAGCTGCTGCTGCCATTCATGGTCGCAGTATTTTTGAATGCATCAACTTTCTAATCGGATCAAGTGATCTGATTAGAAAATTTCTCAAAAATGTGACGGTCTAATCTGAGATTCTGCCTTTTTTTAACTTTGACAGTTGTTTGAAGTCACATGATCAAACGTGTCATGTTAAGAAAGGTAAAGGAAGTGTTACAGGTTGAGGGGAAGCCCCAGGATTTGGCACAGCTTCATGAAAGTCACCTCGGTGTTGTTCTGAAAACATCTCGCTGTTTGCTGTACCCCAAACACCGAGCGCCTCAGCAGATCTGATCGCTTGCACTCTGTGTTTGTTTGGTGTCACTACACTGACTGAGCCCTGCTCATACCTCATTCTAACACTTGTGATGAGTTTCCACCACTAAAGCCGGTGTTTGTGTTTGTGTTCCTCATCCTCAGTCAAAGTAGAGACGGTTCCTACCATCACCTCTATAGGTCCCTCCAGTCGGATCATCCAGAGCTCCCAAGCAGCCACCCCCCTGCAGACTGTTACCATAGTTCAGCAGGCCCCCATGGGTCAACACCAGCTGCCTGTTAAGGCCATCACACAGAATGGCACCCATAGCATCACCACTGCCATCCAGGGACCCTCCAGCTCAGGTGAGACGCAGGAACACTTAGCAGGGACATCAAGGCTGGTTCAAGTCGAGATGTTTTAGATGCTTAGATGGAACTGAGACATTATTGCTTTTACGTCTGGTGGTGTATGGGGTATGAAGCTTAGAAACAAGCATGCTCTCTTGTTGCTTTTGGTGTAATGTGCCAAAATAGCCACTGGACATTTAAGCAACTATTCTTTTCCTTCTGGATTTTGACATCTGGATGTTAGAGGACAAAATAAAAAATAAACTAACGCTTATTTTACTGAAACCTGTTAAATCATCTTTATAAACACGACCACAGCATCTAGAGGGAGAGATCCCTAGTGAGGCCTCCAATCAGAATAAAGCTTGCTTCAGGGGAGGGGGAAGTGGGCTGGCTTTCACAAAGGCTAATAAATGAGAACTATTTTGAACAAACCACACAAATTGAAGTTAAACACGAGATCCAGCAGCAGCAGCGTCGCCACAGAGAATTTTTCTGCCTCCTCTGGATCTGAAAAGGTTTTTGGTGTGCTCACTTGTGGCAGCTGATCCAAACCACACATCCCACAGGCCTTCTGCTTCTAGATGTTATTGAACCACAGCTCAACAGTGAAGTGTTTCCTCTTTTAACCCTCGTCTTCCTGCTTGTTTCCCCCAAACAGCCTCAGCTGTGGCAAGCCCCCTCCACTTGCTGGCGGCCCACGCCTCCGCCTCGGCCTCCCTCCCCACCAAGCGGCAGAACGGGGACCAGCCTGCCGAGCAGCCGGAAGCCAAGCGCAGCAAGTCTGAAGAAGAGCCTGCCCCGGCCGGCGCACCAGATTCAGTCTCGTCGGCAGCTAACGACCAAGGCAGCCAACCCAACTAGTTTGTTTCCACACGCAGCGCGCCGCCACCACCACTCGCTCCCCCTCCTAATCCACAGTTTCTCTCTCTCTCTCTCGTCCTCGTTGTTAGTTTTGTTTCTCCTCCTCCTACCACAGCCGCCCGAGGTGCCAAACGGAGAAGATTCTGTTCCTTTTCATTTTGGATAATCTTGTTTTACACCATCAAAGATTAACTAAAAAAAAATTGTCTGCCCCTTTAAAGACTGGAATGTGGGTTGAGAAGAAAATATAGGAACGGGACAAAGGTGAACTTGTAGGTGTCCCACCCCCCTGAGCCCCTGAAACTGGAGAGTGACTGAAGCGAGACCACAGGAAGCCTTAACAACAATTAACACTTAAGAGCTGACCTTTGACCTCAAGTGATCCCACTAGGAGAGGCCCTGACTCGGCTCAGGCTGGATGCTGCCTTTCTGCCGCGTCTACCTCAGAGCGGATCGGAGACTCCGGCAGCCAACAGAGAACATCTCTCCCCACTGACCCGTCGGGAAGCGTGACGTGACCAACCAACCAAGCGGCGAGCGCGATGAGCATTCAGTGGTTAGATTTAAAAAATGAATTTAAATTAGACTTTCAGAAAGGGATCAACTCGGAGCCAATATTCCTGAAACTCTGGCAGCTAGCCTCTCATGATACTGACCTTCCTTAATCGCAGCTGTACGTAG
Source organism: Haplochromis burtoni (assembly GCF_018398535.1). NCBI lineage: Eukaryota > Metazoa > Chordata > Actinopteri > Cichliformes > Cichlidae > Haplochromis > Haplochromis burtoni. Next base: position 906,809 of record NW_024582429.1, read on the forward strand.
ATATGCAGTATTTTGTTGTTCAAAATGTGGAGCGTAGGGTCTTTGTTTTTGTTTTGTTTTTTTAAACTGTGTTTTCACTTACCTAGAAGAGAAATAATTTAAAGGAAGCGTACAAAACGGTGAGGTCGGTGACATTTCGGTAACCAAGATAGAAATCTCACTTTCGGTTTTGTTCTTTTTTTGTTTTTTGTTTTTTGTTTTTTTTCTGTTCAGTGAAACAGTAACTTTTTTTCATGAACTTTATTTCCCTCGTTCTGACATATCCGTATGAAATTGCTTCGTTACGCCTACATATTTTAATACGTGCACAGATAACCGATATAAGCATATGAAATCTCCTTGTGTAGTTCCAGATGTTGACCTTGCATGTGTCCGACAACAGATGTTGTTAAATGTAAATTGAAGAGGAAAAAAAAAAAGACTGCTTTGTCCCAACCAGACCTGCACTTAATTGAATGTTCGTGTTTTATTTTCCCTTTTGTTTTTTGTTTTCTGTTTCTCCTCACACCTCTTCCTCCTCCTCCTCCTCCTCCTCCTCCTGGTCCTTCTCGGCTGTGTTGACGTTGTGGTGTTGGCTAACCCGCCCAACCCCCCCTTTTGCTTAATTAACTTTTGCTCTGTTCTGGCGACCCAGCGAGTCTTTTTCCTTTTTATTTTTTATTTTTTTTCTTCCTGATTGTACATGTTTCAACCAACAGTAAAAGGAAACAAATGTTTGTTCTGCTTCAGTGGAGAAATGCTTTTTGGGGTTTTTTTTGATTTTTTTTTTTTTTTTTAAATAAATTAATTTAACGTCCTTTTTTTTCCCCCCCTTATCTTTTGCTTCCGTGGTGCATCTATATAGTGTGTGTGGTTCTTTTCCCCTTTCAGTAAATGGTAAACAGTGTGGTTATAGTTCCACTCCTCCACCAGGGGGCAGCATTGGAACATCTTTAAATATGTCAGCTGGTGAGAAAAGCATGTTTATCATGTTCTCTAACATATTAGTGCTCAGTTGGTGACCTCATAAGTCTTGAGCCACCCCTCCTTTTTTGTTGTTTTTATGTTAAGAAAACGGGGAAATAGGTTCCAACATCCATTGAAAAACAATATAAGACAAAAATCAAGTTGTTCATTTGACCAAATTAATTCTTCACAGCACCACAACTCTTTCAGACAGCTTCCTTGTAATTTAAGTACTCATAAGGAATAGCTCTCCAGGCTTCACTGACATTCAGCCTCTTTGGATGTCGGCTGCCTTTTGTTCCGTTCTAAGGATGATCCCACACTGCTTCAGTAATGGAGGTCCAGGCTCTGGAAACCAATCAATGACTGATGGTGTTCTACTATGCTTTTGTTTTCCTTTTTTCTATCCAAGTACACTTTCACTGCATTTTCAGTGGGTTTGGGGTCATTGGGGCAGCTCTATTTTTAAGCCTAAAAATGTGGATGAAAGTCTGACAGATCTCTGGGTTCATAATTCCATCAGTTTTGACAAATCTCCAACACCACTGACTGAAATATAGTCCCAAACCATGACAGAGCCTCCATGTTTTACAGACAGCTGTCAGGAGAGCTAGAACAAACACTGACTTTTGCACCTCTCCTGACTTCATCATCTCTCTAGACCTATTAATTCTTCTTCAGTCTTCCACTTGTCCCGTTTCCTCAATTTTCTATCTTTAAGGACGTGCTATACACAGATGTCGGAGTATGCTGTTTGCTGTGGACTTCAGAAATCACCTTGTTGGTGAAAATACTATTTTTATGTCTATCAAACCCAAAAGGTTTGGGGGGGATGTTGACTTTTGTCTCAATCCCTTAGTCCTTGAATAATTCATAGTTTACTGTTAAGTGGCTTAACAGGACAACTCCTGAAAATGATCAGGTACAAGGACTGGACTGAAGATGAGTGAAAAGTAGCCAAATCTTTGAAAGACCTTCAGAAAGCCTGAAGAACAATTACGGAAGACCACTCAAAACAAAAAAATTAAAAGAAATTAGACGTTAGACTTCATTCGAAAACTGTTCCTTGGAAGCAAAATCTACAGAAACGAAAAAATCCATCAGAAAACGTTGGTTCAGGTTACTTTATTTGGGGGTATTTGGTTTACAGTATGTGTCTGAGCCATCCTCACATGCACATTTTCCAAAGGAACAAACCGGTAAGGTTAGTATAACAGTGGAAAACCAAATTATGCACACAACATCATATTAGAAAAGCTTTTACGTCACCAGAACTCTCTTATAAAGCAGTCTTCTGCACTCTAGGACTGAAATCCTCTGGAAGGAAACAACTGACACTTGTGCCAAAAAAGTGTTCAGGTAACCGCGGCCCAGCCACTGGTGTTTTTGCCTCTTGTACAGAGATGTTGGGTCAGGCTGTGGCACACCAATCAAACCCTGATAAGAAACAGAAACCACAAAACTGAATGCACCGTGACACTAAATGAGGTTCTGAAGGGCACTGTATTACAGAGAGCTAATAATATGAAGTCGGTCAGAAATTAGCATGCAACCTTAACCTTATCAAAAAGTATTTGATAAGGTTAAAGTTATTTAAACCACTCCAACTTTAATTATACAGTTCCCAGTCTGGACAGTGGTATCCTTAAAATGCTTCAATAATTAAAGACCAAGATGGTTCTTTCAGCAAACACATGGCAACAGTGGAGAGGAAGAACGTCCTGAACAGAACTATTCTCAGAGAAAGACTGCCAACTACTGAAGACTGAAGGGATAACTCCAACCAGGATTTAAAATCTGGGACTCTTCACCGTTTGGTCTTAGAACTGAAGAAGCTTCTCAGATGAAACGTCTTCAAGAAACTTAAAGATGTCCAGTCGCTTTTTTTTCCAAGCTCCTTAAAATACTGAAAACGGAAGATAAAAGTTACTGGCATGCACTCTGGACAAGGAGAATAACTAAAGGATGGTTCAGTGTAACCTGAACTCTAAGCTTTAATCATGAAGGAAAGTTGGAGATGAACCAGGAAGTCCAAAGAAAAGTATTTTTGTTGTAGGATGGTGGATGCTGTAGCCTTTTCCAAGATATAGGAGCCCGGATGGTAAAAAGATCAACAAAAGGGCAGGAGGGGGGGGAGATTAAATCATGTTGCACAACCAAACAAAAAATTTGTGACAATATTTTGTCTAAGTTTCTGTTGCCAAGGATAAAAATTTATAACATAATTTAGTGCAGCTGAGTCAACCTTTGGGTTAGTTTGTTTCCAAACGATATTAAAAACTAGGGACTCCGTACACCTGATGTACAATACGTGACGTTTCCAAGAACAAAGACCACATTTGAGCCATCGCACACATACTGTAGGTGTTTTAGGTGAAACCGAATCACAGACCGAGGAATAAAAATTCCTGGTTTATTAGACTAAGAAGCAGCAGAGCTTATAAAACATCTGCTCGCTGATGGTTTGTTTCTGTGTCGATGTTGTTCTGACGCCCAGGCAGCGGTGAAACAATTATCCTGTCTGCGCCCTGCAGAGTTCCCACATTCCTCCTTTGTGATGAGGAGCTAAATTAAGCCGCTTTGTCGAAGGTGTTTCCTCACTTGGGCTGCCTTGTACTGTCTGGTGTAGACAATGCTGTGCAAAAACACTTTGTATCCTCCTCCACGGTGCCCAAACTAAACTTAACTGTATTAGAGAGAAATTGGGTTTCTAGCAAGACACTGATGCAAATATTTGACCACAGTCACTCTGGGATTACATCAAAATAAAGACGGGTTTCTGAACAGGATATATGCACTTTTAAAGACACAAAAACACTGAACAAAGTTGAACACTTGAGGCTGGTTCCTAAATCAAGTCAATCCCCACAATGTGGTTTTGCTGTCATGTGACTGATAACCATCTAAGATTAAACAAATAATCAATTTTAGAGGTTTGACAATCGAAGTGATGATGTAGGGTCTGGTGAATAAAACCCTACAGACGCAGACGTAGAGACCAGTCGGTGACAGCACTATCAGCCCTACTGGCTGGCATTTGGTTCCTCGAGGTTGCTGCCTGTCATTCTCAAACAGGATCAAACACCAAAAGCATCCATACGACTGTTTTGGTCGTAGCAGATTGCCAGATTCAGATTCATCAACATAATACAGTTGGTGGTTATATCATGTCAGATATGGCAGACAGCTCTCAAGCAATAGGTGCATAACATCATATGAGAAGTTTTGAGCTTATTATCAGCTCATGTTATGATTTTTCAATAGCAGATTTGTTCAGGGGAAGTTATTGGTAGAAAAATCCTATCTGAATGCAAATGCTAGTTGGGTGTTTCATCAGCTAATATAAGCATACTATCTTATGGGCAGAACTACTCCTTTTAGCCAATAAATCAGTCATAGCCAACACATAGTCAAATCTGTTGCTCAATCCACAAATGCATTTTCCTCACAGTTACAGCTACAGTTGCCTGAATCGTCACATCTGTCAATTGAAGCAGCCTAACTTTACACCTTACCAGCATTCAAAAGGATACACTCACACACTCTGCAACTCATAGAAGCCAAAACGTTTTTTATACAAGACTGTAAACATGTTTTGGACCCTCAACAACAGTTTAGGTCTCTTTGCGTTAGCTTTGGTTTTAGCTCAGGATATTGCTGTTTGGCATAAGCGCTTCTCTCTTAGGATGTGTGACATAGTGTACATGCAACAGTGCAACACGAGAGTGCAGGACAGACTGACTGCAGGTCACTGTGTGTGTCATCAGTTATGTGGAGGTTGTATTTTTTAAATTTTTAATGTCCTTTTTTATGACTCGCTGGCTCTCTTTCATAAATTTATAAGAATTTAACGATTCAGATTCCAGGAAGCGGTTCTCTATTCCCATTCCTGCTCTTTCACAGTGTCTTTTGTCGTGTCTCCCTCCCCTCAACCCGAACCGGTTGCAGATGGCCGGCCCTCCTTGAGCCTGGCTCCGCAGGAGGTTTCTTCCTGTTAAAAGGGAGTTTTTTGTTCCCACTGTCGACCATGCTTGCTCATAAGTGAGTCATCTGATTGTTGGGGTTTTCTTTACATTATTGAAGGGTCTTTATTTTACATATAAAGCGCCTTGAGGTGACTGTTACTGTGATTTGGCGCTGTATAAATAAAACTGGATTAATAAAAGCATCTCTGTGCAGTTTGACCTGTAAACAAACACATAAAGAAACAAAAACTCTGAACTCCGGAAGGTTTCAACTCCAGAAGAAGATACGCATTACTTCTCAGACTTCAGAATAACAGAGTTATGTAACGACTGCAGCAGCTAACGAGTCTGCTGAGCTGATGATGAGGCTCTGACCTGTGGCTTCAGACAGGAAAAACTGTACAGCAGAGTCTCTGTGGAGCCCAAAGAGCCTGCTGGCAGACACCATGTGGAGAGTAAGAAACAGCAGCATTTAATACACTGGAAGGAGATGGCGGGTGGGGGAAGATTGGCATCATGAACACATTTGTGTTGCCTCCACTGCTGGCTGTGTAGGTGGTGTCTCCATAGAAACCAGAGCTTGTTACGGCTGCCTGTATCGAGTGTTGATACTCTGGAAGCTGGAGGAGCTTAGAGAGATGATGAAGAGGGAACCATCTGCCCAAAAACAATCCAAACCACCAACACTCTGGATGGTTGTCTCAATGAAAGTTGTTTTCCAAAGTATCACATGTAACACATCAGTTTCCTAAAGACATAACTGTTAACAGGCACTCAAACCTAAGGAGGTAAGGAGGACACTTCGTATTCTGAGAAAAAAAACAAACGTTTTCCTGGTCTCTAATCCTCTGGTTGTATCTGGTTTCTAGCTTTTTAAAGCTGCTGTTTCCATAAGGACGTCTCCAGACAACAGTGGAGGATGCGAGGGCCAGCAGAAAGTGGATATGGCTCTTTCTAGCATGTCAACATAGGAAAAAGTATACGAAATCAGAAACAGACACGTCAAGAGCGCTCAGTCCTGGTTACACAAAAATCCCTTTCCACGTGGATTTCCTCTTGTGATCCTTCTATTTTAAGAAGCCAAATCCAATTATTTGGTAATTATTTCAATCCCTGTTTTGTCATCACAGAGAAAAACAAGCCTCTCAGTCAGCTGAGCAGAATCCGTTTTTATCCACTGGGAGCTGTGGTTACTGAAACCAGAGCTTGCTCTGATTTACTCGTGCTGTTTCAGTTGTTACTTATCTCTGTAGTGTGTTGTTCTAAATTGAAGATAATGATAATTAACAACAAGGCACATGTTTTATTACTAATTTTTATAAAATTTACACTCTTAATGTTCCAAATCATAGTGTATGTCCTCTTATCAGCCTCTTAAAATAAGTTCTTTGTGGACAATGTGTTTATTGTAATATCATTTAAGCTAATGAAGCTTAAACTTCACAGCAGAAATATTCAGCAAGAGTCACTTTTCCTATCATGTCATATTATTGCTGCTTATATAGAATTATTTTGTTACAAACGTTAATTTAAGAGTTGTTTGATATGCTACCTGTCATATGCAGCAACAACATAAAGACAAAGCAGAAGAAAAAATGCAGTGTCTTTTGTAGCCACTTGACCTTGGCTCCCAACGTGAGTTTGGGGAAGACTGATGTTAAACTTACATGGCAGTACCACTGAAATAAACATATTTACAGGCTAGTGCTAAAAATGGTTTAGAGTTGCCCAAATATACATGTATACCTGAGTATAATGATAGAGGTTTGCTGTGGATCTAATAAAACACCTGGCTGACCAGCTCTGCGCTAACCTATCACTGTAGCTAGCAGCACTCATTTTCTTTGTGCTAATAATTGATTAATTATGTAAAATAAATATTGTTTTACACCTTAAATAAGTTAGTTCTTTGATCACACAAGTCTACAAGCATTACCATTTAGAATGATTTTGCTATCAGTAACATTAACGGGGAACAAAGCTACAATTAGCAAGCTAGCTATAGCTTACATAGCGAATGTACCATTGTAGCATTAGCTACATGTTGCTGGTATCCTGAGCAGTTTTTATAGTAAGTCCCTCCCTGATTGATTAAATAAAACGAATTACTGAACAGCCATACATGCAGACGTTACAATCATTATAGTAAGATGAGGTCTACTGTTTTGAAAGTGAGCTAACATTTTTGTAAAATAAATGCCACGAAGACTGCATTGGATGAAAACTGTGCTCAGTGCATCAACCATTTAATCATTAGTTACTTTTCCTCCTCACCCCCAAGTGGTCGCAGCCCTCCCTGAGCCTGGTTCTGCTAGAGGTGTCTTTCCGTTAAAGGGGAGTTTTTCCTCCCCGCTGTCGCCAACTATTTGCTCATGGGGGTTCTCTGATTGTTGGGGTTTTCTCTGTATTACTGTAGGGTCTTTACCCTACAATGTAAAACACCCTGGAGTGACTTGTTTGTTGTTATTTGGCTCTGTGTTTTTTTTGTTTTGTTTTTTTAATTGAATTGAGTTGAACGAAACGATTTCCGTGTTCTGTTGGGACCAAATTTTCAGCTGTCACAAAAAAGATGTGGAGAAACTGACTATTAAGGAATAAACACATTTAATTCAATCAAGACAATTTGTCCCTCACATCTTAATCAGAAAAAAATGACACAAACTAACTGTATGTGAACAAACAGCCAAGATTTAAGTGAGAAACTGAGCTCTTATTTGTGCTCTTACTGACCACATGATGGCAGTGCAGAGCAAAGCATGCCAACTAGCACTCTTGGTCCACAAACACACACACACACACACACACACACACACACACACACACACACACACACACACACACACACACACACACACACACACACACACTACAACAAGTGCTGGACCAAACAGTAGTGGTCACAACACCGCACAGCAGAAGTGCCTCCTTTGGTGAATGTAATTTTTTTTTTCACTCTCTCAGCCTCTCACCTCCCTGACATCTGATGGCTGATGCTGAGCAGCAGCCATTTCCGTAAGCAGTGAGTGAGGAGAATGGGGATAGAGGGATGAGAGCTTGATGGAGACAGAGTGGGAGAGTTAAAAAAAAACACAGCGAAAGGGAGCGAAAGAGAGAGATAGAGAGATGTGGGTGGTTTTGAGCAGAGAGGAAAGATGCTCTGCTCTGGAAGGCTGTGTGGGCGTTCGTTGCCGGCGAGTAGCTCGGGGATGAGCCAAGCCGCCTGTGACCCTCTGTGGAGATTTTAACCCCTGGATAACAGCTGCTCCGCACCTGGCCTGGACCAGATCCCAGAGCCCCAAACATGCAGGACTCCCACAAATCTCAGTGTTTTAAAAACCTCTTTCACAGCAACAGCAGGAGCAAATAGATGCTAAGAGCACTCAGAGGTATTTCACTGAGAGGCCTGACACACACAGTGCTCTGATGATGTTTACATGCAAATGAAATGCTAAATAATATCGCCATAATACATATGAGGTGCTTCGGCTTTGTGTCAGCTTCACGAGGACCATCCTTTTGCTTTTCTTTGACCTCATCTCTCTCTGTGCCGTGTTTTATCTCTCCATCTCTGGTGGATTGTGTACTGGGTGACCGTTCGCTCTGGGTGAAGAGGTGCCTACAGATCATCGAGTGGTCTTGAAAGCATCACATGAGATCCTCTTGGATGCACATCAGAGGCAGCTCTTGTGGTGAATTTTATACCAGAACATTGCTTCGAAAAACAGATTGTTCCAGTTGTAAAGCAAGAACATAGAGACACTGAGCAAACTGTGTTGATTCTTCAGCCTTTTCTAAAATTATCAGTGCGTGTTACAAGGTGCATGTGTGCAAAATGTGTAGATGCACAAGTGTTCATGGCTTGTATCCTGTCATATAAATCATGTTTATATTAGATAGTTGACAGAAGAAATGTGGTGATTGAAGCAACTCTTAAATCACCCAGTCTGAGAAATCTGGAAATCTTTGTGGAGACTTTTGCTCTATAATTTTAAAGATTGTATGGACATATTTTTAACTCATATTTTTGTCACTGAAATTGTTTTAAGGGAAGACGCTTAAATAATTTGTTTACTTTTGCGTTACTTTGTAACACAAGTCTGAGGTCATGGTTCTCAGCCCCGAATCAGGGAAGTGATCACTCATTTTTGTATCTCCTGTACAAACTAAAGTCCGCATTAAATAAATAAATGAATCAAATAAAAATCAGAATGTGCAATACCAGAGAGATGCTCTTCTTGTCATGAGGTTCATATGAGAGCTGGACCCAAAAGCAGACGCCATGCACTCGCTGAGAACTATGTACAAGACTTTATTTACGAGGATAAGAAGAGTGAAGCAGAAGCTGGAGGTAACGGGACAGCTTATGAGGAGGGCTGTCCCGAGATAACCAGGGAGAAACAGTTACTGGCAGGTGAGTAAGGAGAATCTGACAAAGGTGCTGTTGGCTTACATGCAGGGCCAGGCTGAAGAGCTGTGGGGAGAGTTTCCATGGGACAGGGGCAGTACAGGGGGAGGAATGGTTCCCTGAGTTGCCAAGAGCGTGAGGGCTGGCAGGATGACAGGCAGGTGAAGTGACTGGATGATGATTTCCTTAGTGAGAGCTGACGACGGAGGTGGAACGAGGAAACCAGCGCTGGAGGAAGTGAACAATAGCCGGTGAGTCCAGGGCGAGATGGTACGGAGACCTGTGCACGAGGGAGCAGAGTTAAATTCGAAGACAGGACGAGGGAAGAGCGGAGCCTAGACGAGGCCCAGTTACCAAAGTAGGCTGTAGACTGAACGAACTGGCAATGAGTAGCTTAGATAGTCTTCCTGTAACTGACCACAGAATGACCACAGCAAAAACTCCTCAGCTGCTCCCACGGACCATGACACCTCTACGAGGAAGCGATTGGCGAAGGAGGGAAAGAAGAAACACTTCCAGGCTCAGTACGGGGGAGTTATCTGCCTCAGCTGATTGGCAGAAGAAGGGAAAGACAAAAGAGAACTGAATAACTTATACAAAGAAAATAACAATCTTTAGTGAAACAGTGACGTCACTCATCTGCAAGCATTTTAAACCCTGAGGTTTTTCATCTCGGTCAGGACCATCTGATTATTTTGGAGCCAGAAGTGACCATATTTGGATAAGCCAATGAATTTTTCTGAAAATATATTTTTTCTTTCATTCATGCAGTAAATTTGTCTTGTCACGAGCTGAGCAGGTGTACTGTGGGTTGTTGTGTGGATGTGGTCTCAACTCAATAGTCACCACCAGCAGTGCATAACATGAGGAGTGTGCTTTTTCCATGCCGCCATTTGGGCTGCGTGTGCGTGGGGTGTATTTTATCTATATCTTTGTCAAGCACACAAGCAGCAGTTTAGGATCTTTGACTACAACACATGTTCAGCAAATCAAGATATCTTTTCCTTGTCTGGGTTCAGTTACCCTACAATCAGCAGCCAGGCTATAGGCGGTCACATGATGATGGTCATTAACTTGATGAGGGTGGAATATTTTATGTTACAAAAACACAGAGGCTGAAATGAAGGCGGCCACTGCAGCCAGTGCAGCAGCGTGCATGTATGATAGCTGAAGGTAGTGTGCAGGTATTAGTATGGTGTTAAACAGCACTATATCATTGTGCGCTTTGTTTATATGATTTTACAAAAGTAAAATCAGGCCTGTTTTGAGCCCGGAGGGAAAGCCGGTAAAAACTGTGAGTGTTAAAAGACGGAAAGACCTGAGTCTAATTACAACTGCATAATTTATTAAGTTAATATGCCGGCTTGTTTAAATATGTGTTTAATGTTTAACGGCATCATAAGTTATCGATCATAAAATAGCATACGTCAGACATAACCACAGTTTAGGTGTGCCGCATAAGTTGCCATAGTTGCTCCATAACAGCTTCTTATAAAGTATGAATGAATTGGTACTGGGTCTGAAACGGGAGGTCAGTGCAGTGAGGAGGCGACCTTTGTGGTTAACAAAATACTTTCACTTCTGTCTGGAATGTACTTTGTACTCCAGTCAGAGATGTCACCAGATGATGGTGACAAAATGGTGATAACATTCTATAAAGAGCATAAAAAAGCAATAAAATGTAACAATGTTGCAAGTAATGCTGGAGAAAGATGTTCATCTTGGGATTTAGTGGTGAAAGTTATTTTTGCTTAAGTTTATTGTGACATTAAGTTTTCTCTTAGTGCTTAAGCTCACAGCTGCACAGTACAGCTTTTAAACTTTAAACTGGATCCAGATGAAAGGTTAAAGATGACAGGTCCGCTGTGCTTGATCCGTCGTCTAGTAGTCGCAGTTCCAGCAGTGTTAGAGACGTAGCTGCAGATCTGAATACTTTGCAAATATAAAACATATTCGTAACTAACCCACCGCTCACCTGAACTCAGAAAACACTTCCCTCGTGAGTTTATCCGGTTGTTCAGTGATGACGCGACGAATCCTACTTCCGGGTCTAAAGTAGTCTGCGTTTAATATGGCTTTTGTGTTGTTAACATGTTTAATGTTATGTATTTTCTTCTATTTGATCTCAAAAAGCTCCTAAAACAGTCAGTGATCCCTGTTGACCTCCCTTGGCTTTTATTACCGCTAATCATTTATTTAAGCTCAGTTTTTAAAACCTTAGGATGTAACTACAGCCCAGCCCATGCAGCAGTATATGAATGACTAACCTCGTATTGTGGATGGATTATCTCAGTTGTTCTCCTGGCTGAAGTTTGGTCCTTTTACAGCATCCTGCCATGCGATTACATTTGTTCCTGACCACCGAGAACACTCACGTTAACTTTTATCGAGTGGAAAAAAGTTAGCTTGTTTATATTATGCTAACATAGCTGTGTCGCTAGCGGTCACGTAGCACATCATTATATACCAGCTAGCCCAACTTCAGTAACCCTACAAACGTCACTGCTGTTTAGTTTTCTGTCTTCATTTATGTTGGAAGTGATAGCAGAGCTGTACGTTTTAATTTGTTTCCAAAACCCCGCAGTCAGGACATGCTATATTGTATTTAGATAGAAGCTAGCGAGCTAACTTCCTGCTAACTTCTAAGTCCGTTAAATGTCATAAATTCCGTTTTCATGGATGCCTGGATGTTAAACTCAATTGTTACACCTGGTAGAGCAGAACGCTGATCATTTTATTAAAGATGAAAGACTTTAGACAATTTTTCAACTCTCAGTAATGCCACAGTGATCGTTTGATATATGGACCTGCAGCGGAGTTTAGGCCCAGACACGGCTAGTGACGTCAGACTGAACAATCGGATAGGCTCGGTCACATGTTTCAGGGCACGCCGAATAAAACATTTTTAGGGATTTTGGCTAGCCATTAAGCATGTGGCTTCACAGTCGGATCCCTCCCTCCTTCGTTACGTCCAGTTTTAACCATCCAGGATGCCGACGCTCAGCTCGAGGCCTCTCAACACAAGCCAGTATGTGGTGTCAGCGTGGCTACGTCCATTTTTATACCGTTTGTGGTTAAACCTGGAATTACCTCGCTAAGCTCCTAATCCTGTCTGACCCACTTGAGTTCAACTTGGGCTCTGTGTGGCCCTGAAACTAGAACACGTTTGAAACCTGTGTTCGGGGGAAGGTCTGTTTTCTGCATGTCTCACCATCTACAGTACAATCCCCGAAAGCACATTAAAATATTTTCACAGGAGCTGTAAAGGATCACTCTGCTGCTGCGTTCAAAGGTCTCAATAGAGTTTATTTACTCAGACTTCAAGGAAGAATCTGCATCATAATAGCCGCTGCTGTGACCCGTGAACTGCTTGGTTTTATGATTATATTGGCCTGCCTAGTACACTGATCTCATGGTGGATTTGCTCTACATCTGCTGCCTCTTGATTTTCACTGATTGCAGAAATTTAGAAAGCCCGATGACCCCTCGTGTTCCGGAGACATTTTCATTAATTCACTGTTTGTATTTAGAGGCCTGTGTGTGCTTCTTTAATTACCAAAGTGTGCAGAAAACATGATAACAGCAGCTTTGAATTACGCTGAATGTGTGAATGTCAGAGCATTTGGCTTTTGAAATCATCATGTTAATTGCCATCAGCAGTTAAATGTGTTGACAAGGAGCAACTGCTGGTGGAGACTGATTAAGGGAGGCAGACGTTTATTTCGTAACACCGAACAGACGACAACACGAGATCTCATGTCTGCTTGGCCTGGTAACAAGATCCCCATGCACCAGAACACACTGAGGACTGTGCGACATCGGATATTAACCTCGGGGAGAGATGGTTCGCCTACAAAAAACCCCTGAAAACCCCAAATTTGCCTCCTCTGCCCCCTGGAAATGTTGTAGAGATCCACTCAGCCCTGTGTGGAGTTTATTTAACAGTCAAGTCATTAATTCAAGCTGCTGTGCAAGAAATACAGCAATGATTATTTTCATCTGCAGAGAGGTTTTTATTCTGTCTTTGGTTAGATGCAATGCTCCTGATATTTTATTTATCATCACAAAGGATATTCACAGTATCTACAAGCGCTGTCATTTGAAAGAGTCAAGAAATCAGGTACAACTAGACGGGGACGCTATAATCTTTCCTTTATTCCCAAAAGTAGTTTCACAAAAACAGATAATGGCCTACTTTTTACACACACAAATATATAATCAGCCAATCACATGGCAGTGATTCGGTTTATTCACATTAATCTGCTGAAGTCCAAAGGAGAAAGGTGATTTCAAGGGGCTAAAAAAAAATATTAAGATATCCAGTGAATAGAAGTTCTCTGTAAGGAAAAGCCTTGCAGATGTCAGAGGTGAACAGTGGGCAGACAGAGGGCAACAGTAACTCAAATAACCACTCGTCAGAATAAGCAGAAGATCATCTCTGAATGCATAATGTGTTAAGAAGAGGAAAAAGGTCGTCTAGCCTGATGCATCTTAATTTCCGCTCTGATATTTAAACTGCAGGGTCAGAGTTTGATGTTCACAACATGAAAGCAGGGCTGGTAATCACACAACACTCCCCTGTTCACGGTGATTTACCTTCAGATTTGAGTGTTTAAATGATCTTAAAGAAACTCAGATCATATTAGTATGCACCAAAATCTATTTGTGTGCCTCTTTTAACCAAATACAAGCTAAAAGGTCCACTTAGAGTAATAGATTTTGAGTGCTGCATCAAACAAAATATTCCTATGCCACTAGTGCCAATTAAGAAGGAGAACATTTTAGGAGGAACTGTAGCGGATTGAAAAATTTTAATGCATAAAGTCCAGAGCTTTAATAATTTTCCGAGCTGTTTTCTTCCTGCTTTTTAATTACAATCTTCACTAGTGCGACTCTGAAGGCTCTTGAAGATAATTTACCAAGGCCACGTGAGAGGCACTGCGCCGCCGGCTCTCTAACCTCCTAATTGGTCGGTGTCACTCTCTCACAGCACTCAACTCAAAGATGGAAAGCCTCCTTTTAGTTCCCAAGGAAACAACGAGGCCACTTTTCACACTGCAGCAGGCTCTTTTTCAGCTCCCGCCAGCATAGAGTTGTGGGCTTCCACACAGCCAACACAGACAGACAGAATGTTTTTCAATCAGAGATTTTTCTTTGAGTCATTTAGCTTTTTTCACTGAGATGAATAAACTCCAAGTTCTTAGTAAACAATCTCATCCTGCACGTAAGACTTCCCGTTGCTGAATGATCACATCTCCCTCCACGTTTCCATTTTATAATACTTACTTCATGCTTGCTCGTTGCATCATGTCTCCAGGACTTTCTGATGGTGGCAGCTTTTGTAACCTGTTATGAATGTTATGAATAATGTGTTGTCATGAGGAAAATGTACCTGCACACCTGTGGCTGGCTGTGAACTCTGCAGATGTGCAGGCAAGTCACTGTAGCTGGAATTTAAAAACTTTAAGACAAGATCAAATCTTAGCCTTGGTTATGAAGAGTTTTCCTATTTAACCTGGGTGTGAGGAGAATGAAGCCATGTTTGGTTTAAGATAGGGTACCTAAGTTATTCTTCTACAAAAACAAATATCCAATTTCAATCTAAATATATGCAGATATATCAGAAAATTCAACATCATGTGCATTTTCATCCAAAACATACACAGATATTATCATTAGGTTTAATGGAGGTATTAATTCTACATTAAAGTAACCAGTAACCAGCAGCAGGATCCATATGAGCATCCCCCAAAGCAAAAGTTGTGCAAATTGTGATGGTTTTTCATTCAGTTATCTTCAAGAACTTGAAGCACTTACAATTTAACACCACACATGATTTTGTCTGCTTTTTTTAAATGAATGTGAGGAAGGTTACAGTGTCCTCATCATCTAATAATTTAAGCTCTTCACAGGGAACTTGAAAAGCAGCTGAATCCAGCGTGTGCTCTGTGATTTGGTTAGCTCTTTTAAACACAACCACTAAATAAAGAGGTTTCAAAGGTTTTTGTTGGTGCAAAAAAGTATCTAAGATTACTTCAGTTATTTAATTAATTATCTAATTAATTCAGAGCCAAAGCTGATTAAATGACTAATGATTAAATTTAGGGTGGTGTATGAACATGGAGAATGAAAACAGATGAGTGAAGGTCACATGATCTGTCACTTCTCACAGCCGCTGTAGGTCAGGGTCGGAACGTAGATCAACACTTTCACATTTAGCTCTCTCCACCACAGCAGACCGGTGCTGCGTTTGCATCACTGCTGACACCACATCAGCCCATCTGTCAGTCTCTCAGTCCACTCTCCTCTGAGTCATCAACGAAACCCAGAGATACTTAAACTCGTCCACCTCAGGGCAGCAGCTGGGCATCCCTTTTAACCAAGAACCATGGCCTCGGACACTGACAAGCTAATTCTGAACTGCCCCTGTGTGAGCTGTAGGTTGAAGCCAAAAGAACCCCATCACCTGAAAAAAATTACATTTTGCTGTTTCTTCAATTTCATGTTCTTTTATTTAACATTTTCTTTTTCTTTCGTATTCACTCGCTGTACCCACGTCCTCATTTTAGGTTTGACAGCGTTTTAGTAGATAAAGGTGAATGGCTTGGACAGGAATTGATCTGCAGTTTGGGGAAGGCCAAACACGGGGGCTGGCAGATCCCCGTGTACTAAATAAAAGCAAAGAGGTTAAAGAATTGAAAAGGAGAGGGAGGGTGGGGCACATAAACAAGAACGAACAGCTTGTAGAACTGGGGGAACATATATAGATGAGAACCTATACAGAAGGAGAGTGTTTGGAGGCGTGGTCCCGCTCCTGAAATTCAGATACTTTATCTCCAATAGTTTTAATTTGTCTTCTTTGGGATGTGTCGCCAATAATGATGAGTCTGTCTACAGGCAGGAGGTAAAGAGCGTGGAGAGCTAGTTCAGTGGTAACTGTATCTGCACACGCAGTTCAAAGTTTGCATGATCCGCTGCACGCAAATCTGTACGCTCGGAAACTAACTGTTCATTTCTTATATTTCCAATTTTCCTATTTATGCTGCATTTTAAATATGTTTCATGTAAATGCATGCACTGGAATGACAACACAAAGTATATGTGACTCCTTTCTGCAAAATAAACAACACTGTATATCTCTTGCTTTGGATACTTAAGGATCTGTGGGACCAAAATCCAGATAGACAGAAACAATCGTATTGAAATGTGTAATTCAATTTTTAGAGTTTTATGTTCTGCCTATAACAGAACAGGTACTGTGACAGCAAAGCAACAGTTACGATTCTGAGATGATTAGAGATTTTTATTCTACAGGGTGGGCCATTTATATGGATACATTTTATTACGGTGTATCCATATAAATGGCCCATCCTGTATTTTCAGGTCTTACATGACTGACCTGCTCATGTTCACATGCAGAGTAGTTGAAGGTGACTTACATAACCACCTACAAGCCATCATTTAACAGCAATAAACCCGTGAGGTCACAGCGACTGCTCGTAATGATTAGTGGACTCTCCGGAGAGGCTCCGATCAATACACTTCACTCTATTTTGTAATGATTGAATAAGACTGATTAAAAAGCACTGAATGTTTCCTTCAGAGTCTCAGGCCCCCTTTGTTGAGACCTGAACTAACTGGAGGTTTTCATCATGGTCTTTGTCACTTGAATGAAACCAACATTTGTTTTCAGCTCTCAGTCTTGATTCAGTCTTCGTGTTACCATTATTAATCTGGATGAAAGGCACTATCAAATTAGTATCCATTTAATTGTGAAAAGGGGAGTTTCTTTGCTTTTTTCATCCTACAGGCTAAATAATAATTTTCAAATGATGTTAGCGCAGCTGCAACCTCTTTATTAAAGAAGCAATCAATTTGTCTAGCAGAGAGCTTCTGTGACTTCAAATTTGTTTTTTAAAATGGCCAAAAGAGAAAACAGTTCCCGTAAAACCTGTAATGTTAACCAGTATGTTTGTGAAGGTTCTCAGTCATCCAGGTCATCGTAGTCTAAAGAGCTTAGAAAGAAAAGCGTCTGGACTTCTTTTAGTTTCCTTTAAGACGTTTCACCTCTCATCCAAGAAGCTTCTCAGTTCTACAAGCAGCTGGTGGAGAGTCCCAGATTTAAGCACTATGGGAGTCTCCCCAAGAGGGTCATGGACCCCTTTTTGATCCTCCACCTAATCACACGAGCTAAGTTGTGAAAATGGGTGTAGGTCACAATCAGCCAGGGTTTCGGGTGAACCCATTGTGAAGCCTAGCCCACTCTATCATGTGATTTCCTGAGGCCAAATAGCCCTGGATGTGAGTGGGCGTTAAGGCGTCTGGAAGGGGATCTCTAAACTGCATTATAGATGGCAGACAGTTGGTGTCCAGTTGGTAACCAGTGCAACCAGTGCTCCAACCACAATTGAACGAGACGTGAAGGATACAGCCCACAACTAAACAAAAATGATAAGTGCATCAGTTTCTAGTCTGTATTTTGCAATTATTACTACAAAATGCAGACAAATTACTCGTAAGTATTTTGTACCAGATGATGGGTGGACACCATCTCTCATGTTTGGTGGAGGAAAGTGAAGGTTTTCGATGCACTAGTGGTGATAAAGTAAAAGTGTGATGATTCTGATGTCGACTTCACTTTTTCACTGTTTTTTTTTAGAATGAATATTTTGGAAAAACACAACAGATTCAGTGTGTATATAAGTTACAAGTTTGGATTTGGTAAATTTGGAATTTTGTGTCATTTTTTTAACAGCGCACTCGGGCTGTGATGGACGTTTGAGTGAAAAAGTGAGGGAAAAGGAAGATATGTTTTAGGGTGTGCCCTGCTGATACAAATAAGGATTATATGAGCAATGAGCATGTGAAGTGTTCATAGCTTTTCAGTGAATATTTGTATTCTTCCAGATGTTTTTACTTTACAGAAAGG
Organism: Haplochromis burtoni; assembly: GCF_018398535.1. Taxonomy (NCBI): domain Eukaryota; kingdom Metazoa; phylum Chordata; class Actinopteri; order Cichliformes; family Cichlidae; genus Haplochromis; species Haplochromis burtoni. The sequence goes on from NW_024582429.1 coordinate 925,053, forward strand.
ATTATTTCCACCAGACTGTAAATGATTCCGTTAAATTGTGTCATTGTTTTCATTGTGTTTCCCTACGGTTCACTGGTATGGTCTCCGACCAAACTGGTTATACAATTTCTGGTCAGATCTCGAACGCATTCTGGCCTCATCTGGGCTCGCCACACCTCTGGCGCTGGCAAATGTTATGTGGGCCCAAATACCAGAACACACTCGACATTGGGCCAATATGAGATGAACCTTGGCCTGAGCCGAGGCAGCCACACTCACCCAGTCAATGGTGTCGGTCAGGGTCAAACGCAGATCAAAGAGAACTGCAAAGAGTTGGTCACATTTAGGCTGAAAAATTGATACTATATATGTATAGAGTTACTTTGAATGGAGGAGATCACTTCAACAGCCTCTGGATACTAATTCATTCATTTTTGGCATCAGAGACTTACTGACATCAACTGACATCATGCTGAAGAAATTGGAAAGTGTTTAGGCTTTTGATGCCGTTTCATATTTGTTTGGTCTAATGTTTGAGCTTTTGTCCGTAGCAGCAGCTACACAGAATAAGCTACCTCCCTCATGGACATGGAAAGGGGATGCTTGCCTTTGTGCTTAGTTCCTTGATGTGAATCACCTGTTAATAAGTTCTGTTTTCAGAAAGCATATAAATACAGGCAGGTGTTTGCTGGTCTGTTGTTTTTATTTCATTGAAAATAATGAGGTTAAAAGGATTTAATATGTTGTAAACACTAAGGAGGTACATAGCTCTCCACTCTCTGACAGATGTATAGGCCTAATAGCCTTAATCTGTAGTATGTATGTAGTCTTACATGCAACACTCAAAGGCAAATGCCATTTTTTTTGATAAATGGTCTGATTTAGTCAGTACTTAACATCATGGACTCATACTTCCACAGTCACTGTGCTTAATCCATTAGTCTGTCAGTGCACCCCAGGGTGGCTGTGGCTACAATGTAGCTTGCCATTGCCAGTGTGTGAATGTGTGTGTGAATGGGTGGATGACTGGATGTGTAAAGCGCTTTGGGGTCCGTAGGGGCTAGTAAAGCACTATACAAATACAGGCCATTTACCGTTAGTCATCATGACATCTACCTTAGTTTGAAATCAAAAAGCAAATTGAAGGTCAAGCCAACCCAGGCTTTTGACAGCGGGCAGTGACAAGCTGGTAACCCTGGGACGCCGGTCACACGGAGCCTCAGCCAACTGTTTACTGATCTATTTTTAGCCAACCTTGCGTACACTCACATGCATATATATCGCTGTTAGATGCAAATTGCTGATGAAGTGTCCTACATTTCCCTCTCAGACATACATATTACAGCGTCTCCGAGCTGTGCTACGTGACTGATTCTGTGTCACTGCAAGAGGAGCAGCACAGGAAACACCGACTGTCACATAAAAGAGTTGTGCAACACCTTTGTCTGAAACATTTCACATCCTGTATATGGGTTAATGTGTGACCTATTTTGAGCCAAAGGGACGCAGTACAACACTTGGCCACTAGAGGATAATTTGAGAACAGCTCCTGCAGCACTGGGCTCACACTGTCAAGACATAATTGGCACATTTTCATGAGGACATCATAGTAATATAATAGTGTTATTTACACTAATCCACACATATCTGTGCAAGTTGTTTTATCAACGAGGGCATAGTTACAATATTTGCAGCACTAGCTTAACTCAGTTACTAAGAATATAGCAAGTTCACAAAGTCTAAGCTCCTGTGTTGTGCCTGTCTGTAAATCTTTAGTTTCTTTAGCTGTTTATGCTCCAGCAGAGGAGGTCAAATCAAAGCTAATGGTACAACACAGCTAAGTGACCATGACAGCACCCCCCATTTTGGACTCGGCTCTTAAGCATCGCTGAAAAAGTTCATCACCAGTAGTTTGCATGCTAGACGCCAACTCTCAAACTATTCTCCAAGAGACAGTGAATATGTGAACAATTCAAATTAATTCAATTCCATTTTCTCCGTATAACATTAAATCACAACAAGTTACTTCAAGGGCACTTTTTATTGTAATACAGAGAAAAGCCCAGCACTCAGACGACCCCCTGCTGAGCAAGCACTTGGCTGACAGTGGGAGGACAAACCTTTTATAACAGGAAGAAACCTCAGGCAAAAACAGCCTGCTGATGGCCTTTTTAATTCTGTTGGCTGCAGCGGTAAGGTACAACATTCTGTTTCCAGTTTGCACCAGCCTTTTTCAAGACAGCTCAGGGGGTAAATAGTGCGTTTTGGCAGAGAAGTTGGCATCTTTCATGCAAACCATGGGCAGTCACAAGGTTTTTGGTATCTACGTTGCAATCGATTTTTCAAAGCAAAAGACACTCACCACCCAGACAGGGAATACACATTTTTCCCTGGCAACTGGAGGCTGCTGGGGGTCATCAACCAGTCTGTATGTCAGTGTGGCTGAGGGCTAAGTTACCAGCTTTCTTAACCGCAATCTGTTTAGGAACTTAGCTTGATAGCCATCTCAAAGCTAGTTGATTTGTTCCAACAAAGGTGACTTGTTTTATATAAAATCCTAATAATTAAAGGAAAATTTGGTCAGTTTATTTTACAAATTTAAAGATTGTCCAACCAAAGATTCTAGTAAGAATCTGGGGTCCAAAATGTACAAATGAAGAAACTGTTTATTTTAAAAACACTAACCCACATCTGTGTTTGTCTGGCGTCCACGTTGGGCAACTTGTTGCATGTTTTGGCTCCATGTGCCAGGGGAAAGGTAAAGGTCTGACAAACCTGAACTTCATTACTTTCTTTGTCAGCCTTACACTGCAGAAATGGTTTGTTACCTGTATGTGTAAAGCAGCAGAAAGAGAAGAAAACATTTTTAATGTTTATGACACAATGCAACTTTATTTGTCACCTCGTGCACACGGAGCAGCCAAACATCAAAATGCCCCAGAGTGAAATTCCTGTTTCTACCTCATTTACTAATTTATGCTGTGGGCAGCTTTTTGCAGAATGAAGCACAGAAACATCTTTCAGTCAGTGATGAACTTCTTCTCATTCAAACTTGGCATTTATGTCTTTGGGGAACAAACTGATTAAAAGTGCATATTTATTGGAAATCGCATTAATTATCTTTAATACAAAACGTAATTTATGGCTCTAGTTAATCACTGAATTAACATGTGAGGCATGTTTAATGTCACTGTACTAATAAATGACGCCAATACAATACTTACAAGTTTTTGTTTTGGGGGGAAAACTTTTGGGGACATTTGTCTTAATTTGCAGTACGGTTGCTGTTTGTTTTCTCCGTCCTGCGTGTGGTTTTCTGTCTTGATGACAATGACGGGGAAGAAGAAAACGCCCTTAGCAACAAGTGCAACATTACAGCGTACCTGCAATAAACACAACATAAACAAAAGGTAGAAAAATAGCTGGAATGCAGAAGGGCGGGTACTCGGTCAAGGAGTGTACTCTGCCCAGATTGATGGTGTGACACATGTGTGAGGCCCTGTTTCTGTGAACTGCATTCCTTGTGCAGGGAGGCCTCCAGGATAGGGGCTTGCTGCAGTATTCTTGTGCCTGCCTGTTTAATCACATTTACAGGGGGATACAAGCAGCGGATTGGGATCGGCAGGCTTCCTGGACCGAACTCAGAGCTCACATGGCAGGCCATGCTTGCTGCTGGCATCTTAACCACAAAGGCACGCCTCTTTTCTCCTAAATGCTGACTCAAACCAATGCTTAAACATGTCCATCACTGCTCCACCCACCTCCCGATGTCACTCCACCCCTCCCACAGTCCACTTCCTTGCAGGATTCCACTCCAAGTCTTTCCTCTAGCTTGTTCCCTACATTGAAAGTAGGTCACTGTTTGCTTTGTATTATTCAGCAACTGGAATGATTGTGTGGTGAGGGCTCTTGACTGTGATCTGGGTGACATGCAGCCAGCCAGTGGTGTGCAGGGCAAGCGAGAGAGATAGAAGGACCCAGCAAGCAATAACAACATACCCCAACTGATGAATATGTTTTGCAGTGGGAAGCAAAGTGAAACTTTCCCATCAGGTTTGTTTTCTCATGCTAAAACTGCAAGCTCAGTACGAGACCTCTCCACCCACATCAGGTTGTAAATTTCATGCCACTGAGGAAACAGATGGATCCTTAATGAGCAGTCGTGAGGAGGACGATGAATAAATAGTAGCTGAAGCTTTAAGCTGAAGAGCGGGGAGGTCACAGTGGCAGGGGTCACGAAATGTTTTAACGTTAAAGAGCATGTGAAACGAAGTGAGACCTCTGCAGAAATGCACACTCATGTGGACAGGATGAACTCGCGTCGAGTTCATTGCCTCCTCGCAACACGCCTGGCGCAGCTTGCAGTACATTCATAAAACCTGGCAGGAGTTTGGTCTGAGCGTGTGCAGGTACATGAGGCATATCTGTGCCCACTCGGTGTGAAATATTGTCCGTTTTCTGGCGCAAAATAAGCCCCGTCCGCAGAGGCTTTAGTCTCGGCTGGGATCCTACCTGGAATGCAGGACTGTTACATAACCAGGAGGACTTTGGATGCTCTGTGATTGATGTACTTTTGTGGCATGTTATTTAGGACTGGCTCCAGCAGTGACACGGAGAAAGCAAAAGCACACAATAAAAAAAATGACGAGCGGCACTGTAAAGCTCTGTGGTAATATTAAGAAAACGTGTTATCGAGTGCTGAATCACTGCTGATCTCAGGCTTGGGGGCATGCAAAAATGACCCAGGTACAAAAGAGCAAAAGAGGAAAAGGTTTATGTGATTTCTTATCTGCTTGTTATGCAAAACATTTTTATTTGATGTCAGCCTTCCCTTGGAGCAGCACAGAGCTACCGCCTGCTGGTTCATTAAGCCCCTGACTGTAGTAATAACCATTCAGTTAGTAGCTCTTGGCTCAGGACAAGAGTGGCTGGTGGATTTGGGAAACATGTTTGGTTTTCCATCATTTCTAACAACATTAAAATAGTATCGGCATTTAAATACAATGTGGGCCATTTAAATGAATTCATAAAGGACCCAACTCATTAAAACAGTACATTCACAACACTGAAAACTAAAGAATTTAGCATCATCTTTTAGGATTTATAAAGCATCACTGGATAAAAGTATGAACCTTACATCATATCCACAGTTTTGTGCTCTCTTGGACCGGCCCCTTCTTCTTCATCGTCTTTTTTAATGGTAGCCTCGGATTATCTCTCTCTACCTCACCCTACTCCTAGCATCTTCCTCTGTCACACCCATGTCCTCCCTCACAACATCCATGAGTTTTCTCTGTGGTCTTTACCTTCTGCCTGTCGCTTCTATATTCAACATCTGCTGTCCAACATACCCACTATCTGCCCTCTGCACAGGTCTAAACCATTGCAGCAGTTAAAAAGCAACTTTAACTCCAGACTAAACTCTCCCTCTGATGTACTCATTTTTAATTCTGTCCATCCTGGTCCCTCCCAACTTCTTAACACCTCCAGCCCTGTGTCCTGCCTTTTTCTTAGTGTCACCATCTTCACAGCACACATCATAGCAGGTCTCACTTCCATCTTGGAATACCACAATAGTACTTACAGTTTCTCTTCCTGTTTACGCCATGGTATAACAGTTTGAGCCCACCTTCAGTGCTGCTGGCCTTGCTTCCCTTCTACACTCATCTCCCACCTTCCTCCTATAAGCTATCGCTCTTCTTTAACGGATCATCCCTACATTTAAATTTCCGACTGTCACCTCCTGACCTCTACGTTTCCTTCTCTCTCACTGCCTCCTAACACACCTTCCCCCTCTCCCCTTCAGCCAACAGCAGCACCGTGTTGACCATCAGCACCGGAGGCGTTTGTTGTTAATACCTGAGCGCCGATCGATCAGATATTGAATTCTCGATTCTTGATTCTCATGTTTGACTTGGTAAAGAATTTACACTGGATCTCCTTCCTAATGTAACCCTTCCCATTTAGATGGCTTTAAAACTGGCACTAGGAGTGCAGGGGTCTGTCCCCCTCTACCTCCTTCTTATGCACTGCTGCTTTTCATGTGAATATTAGTGCACACGGCTGTACACGAGTCTCCTCAAAACCACGCTCAGTGTTTCCTTTACAGTTTTCTTCTGCACTGCGTAGCTCCTATTTATTTCTGATTAAATATTCTGATATTCCCCCTGACAGCTGGGAAAGGCTCCAGCACCACTGTTTCTGTGAAACATATAAGAGGAAGTGAATGGATTGATATAGTTTTAACATCTGCTCATTTAAAAAAATCAGTAAATAATTAATAAAGTTTTTAAAATAAGTTTTATATATTTATTCATATTCAAATGATATTGGAGTAGAAGTACAAGTACTTTATTGTTCTACATCACATTCAGCCTATGGTCCTGATTATGATCTCATCCAGTGATGTTGGCCATTGTAAGAATAACAATGCTCTAGAGCTCTATAATTAAAAGCTGTTATTTTCATCTGCATGATGTGCAGCTACTGTGGGACGGCCTAAACCAGCCTCACAGTATACAGGGATATAGGATATACCAGGATATGCCGACTCCACGAATGGTATCAGCAGAGCTTCTCTGGGACGTAATGCCATGATTTTATGTCTTTGAGTTTGTTTCCTTGAGTCAAAGCATGAAAAAAAGCCAGCTGTCCGCATAATTCTAATAAATTCTCTTACTTTCTTTATTTCTTGATGCGGCTTGTTCCCATTTTCCTCAGGCTGAATAAATAACTGCCACTCATGCTGGCTCTCCTTGCATTCATGATGTACGCTGCCACAGTGTTGATGCCATTGATGAAAAGCCCAAATACGTCCCAGCACTGAGCCGTAGGTGTCAAATTGAACCGCTGACCAGAAAAAAGAAAGCATATGAGCAGGAATAAATGATCTGTTATATTCTTGCTGCGTTTCTGATCCTTTCTTCTTTTCCTTATTAACAGCTGGAGATTACTGATGTTTTTTGGAAATCTGTCACACTTCCTTCTTAGCCTGATAGAAACGCTTCGAGTTTGTGGCTCCTGCATTCATCTTTGTAATTAATCTTAATCCATTAAACCTAAAAGTATGAGTATGAGTGTGACTTCCTGCAAGAACATTTATCTGGTACTTTCCTTAAGTGGTTTCTTAAATACGGGAATTCTTTGTTTGTGTTTTATGAATGATTATGAGGAAAAATGTCTAACCAAACTGGTCTGTATGTGTGGGTGAGATGACAGGTGTGTTATGTAAGAAAACCAGACAATGCCGTGATTTGTTAGAGTTGTTAGACTCCGCCATCCCACTTCGCATCCCTTTTATTTAACGCTATTAAAGTAGAAAATGAGGAGAATTTAAGTGTAAATTCTGGCTTTCAGCTTTGATCCCATACTTCAGGTTTCAGATTCTCATTGATGTCAGTACATGAGACTGCTGGTCAAATTCTTCACTCACAAAAATTAGATGAAATATTTTCATATGAGCTGCCTCTGTGGCCGAAGTAACACGTCTGAGAAAGTGAACAATGGTAAAACAAGGAAGAGGAACAAATAACTTTGCTCTTTGTTTATCGTAAGTTATACTATGCAGTTAATCCTACTCACATTCCAGAACTGTCTGAATGTGTTTGTCACCTATTCAAACTCTGACTGCACAGCAAAACACTAAAGAATGAATTTATACTCAGTCCTTCAGAACTGCCTTAGCTATTCTTGCTATAGCTTCACCAAGGTGCCTCAAACATTCAAGATTTTAGTCTATGTTGACATGAAAACGTCACACAGTTGCTGCACATCAATAACGCAATCTTTCTCTTCCATCACATTCCAAAGTTGCTATACTGGTTTGAAATCCGGTGACAGCTGAAGCTATTTGTGGACGGTGAACTCATTGTCATGTTCAGGAAAACCGTTTGAGATTATTTTAACTTTGTGGCTTGGTGTGGTTAGGTACACAGTGGATGCAGTTAGCAACAATCCTGAGGGAGGTTGTGATGTTTAAACGATGGTCAGTTGATCCTAAGGGGCTCAAAAGTGTGCCAAGAAAATATTGCCATACCTTTACACCACCAGCAGCCGCCTGAACCAGTACAAGCAGGTTGAACCCTTTCATGCTTTCATGTTGTGTGTGAAAAATCTGGATTCTAGCATCCACAGAAGAAACTGAGACTTACCAGATAAACCAATGTTTCAATCTTATGTTGCCTAATTTTGGTGAGGCCATGCCAACTGTTGCCTCAGTCTGCTGTGCTTAGTTGAAGTGGTACCTGGTGTGGTCTTCTGCGGCTGTATCTAATCCTCTTCAAGGTTCAGAGATGCTCTTCTGCATATCTTGGGTGAAATGATTGATTATTTGATACACTGTTTCCTTCCTATCGGCCAGTGTAGCCACCTTAGTGACTTTGTCACTATATTTAGCGAGTTTTCAGACCCCCTTAGCGCCTTTTTTTCTAAAAAGCGACTAGCAACAAATCTGGCGACTTATTGGAGACTTATGATGACTTTTTGACATGAAAGCAAGTAGCTATCGCTCTTACTCTCAACAAGCAGCAGGTGCTGCCGTGGGCACCTCGCTCGTTCCAAAGCACTCACAGGCAGCAGATAGTCCTCACACAGCTGTCCCCCCCAGCTGCTATCAGAGTTCACCCCTATGCGTCCAAACTGCAAATGAATCGTGCATTAGCAAAGCCACTGCTCCCGCGCTGATTGTAACGCAGGGCGGGAGCAGCAATAAATGTATATTTTTCTTTGTCTAAAATAAATCAATGCACTAAAATACATCATTCTAATCATTGCAAACTTAGAAATCAGATGTCCTTGCAGAGCCTTAACTCCATCTTGTATATCCAATTTTGACTAAAGCCGTTCTGGTGAGGCTTGCTATGTCCATTTTGATTATTAATGTAGTTTGTTAAAAACGTTATGGTTAAAAATAGTCTTCTTTCGCTGTTACTTTTTGTGGATCACAAGTTTAAAACTACTTAAAAAGACACACAAAAAGTAACTCTGCCAGAGTGCCTATTTCGGGTCACCAATTATCCATTGTCCTGTGACCACTGGCATCAATGAGGCATGTCCTGCCAAGAACAGCCGCTCACTGGATAGTTTCTCTTCTTCTCTTTAAACCCTGAAGATGGTCACGTGGGAAAATCCCAGTAGATCAACAGTTTCTGAAATACTCTGCGCGCGTCTTGTTGAAAGTCACTTTCTACCCCATTCTGATGCTCAATTTGAACTTATTTTTAGTGCCATAGCTGCTGATGGAAGCCATTTTAATTGTGCTCTAAGGGGTGACCTGTTTAGTTCTTAAGTTAAGTACATTTGTTTCAAATCTGTATCATTTTATATTGGAAATAATCACAGACGTACCAAACTAGCTAGCTAACCAGGGAACTAGCTAGCTAACCAGAGCTAGCTAGTTTGTTACAGCTAGTGTTAGCTTCACAGCTTCACACCCTCATATCCAAACTGAAATGCATGCATCTAAAAACATTGTTTAGTAATTAAGGTTGATTTGTAGGATGTGTAGATTGAAAAGGCTTTGTGCACTTTTTGGGTCCAAATGAGTTTAGTAGGAACGTGAGCGTTTTTTGTTTTGTTTTTGGTTGAGCTGGATTTTTGTCCATTAATAGAAACTGAATTGAGAGAAAAATGATTTTTAAAACTCATCAACTGATTTGGACCAGAGGAGATCAGCTTTAGGTATGGAAGTGTCGTATCTTCTTGAACACCAAACACTTGTGATTTTCTGAGTGTTAAAGGGCTTTGATGTCAGCAAAAAATGGAAAATTTGCATCATTTCTTTATCTAAATGTTACAGCTTTGTTACCATTTAAAAAACATTTGTCACCGAGAAGAGAAAAAATTGGTGATATTCATTATACTTACGATAATGTTGGTATGATAATGTTAGAGCTTAAAACCTTTCCATTCAGCAGCAAAATTGAGCGCACCAGGCCAACATGGTTTCAGTGGGAAGATGCAGCCCACACAGCTGCCTGGTTGCTTCATTGGGTCTCTGTTGTCTGGCTCAGTGGTGGGTTTGTAAATGGTATTGTTATCTGCCTCATCCTCCACAGAGAACAACAGAAAATCAGCAAAGTCTTGCAGAGCCAGAGATTGAAGACATTGTCTATTTAAAATAAGCTCTGTGCGGAGGTGATAAATATTCTCCTTTAGCGTAAAGACTGCTCGATTGAAACGCTTTCTTTTGTGAGGACGCTTTGTTTTTGTTTCCTTTCACACATAAGCAAGGTCTGTGGCAGTTCTGGATGATGTTTACACTTTCCTCCTTCCACAAAGTGATGAAAATTACCATGTTTGAACCCCCTTGTCTCAGATGAAAATTGACTGAGGTAGCTGGTGAAATGTTATTCTTTAGCCCTGATGAGCCCAAACATGGGTGGAGAAAAACAACGGCATCCACACATTTTGACCGACAAACTGAACAATGTTGGTAGCAGAAAGCTTCATAATTCAAATTATGTCAGCTCCTTTTAAGATACTAGTATCATAACAAAATAACAGTTCCTTACTTTGTCATAAGTGTGCCCACACACCACAACACAAGTGGTGGCTCCTTCCCTTTTCTGTCATGTACAGGAGCACTTGCTTGCCAGCACAGGGATGCACAGGAGCCCAATGTGTCCTACAGCAAGATTCAATTCATCTTGTAGAAGAAAACAAGATTTAAAAAAAAAAAATCTACTGTGAGTTTAAAAAATGCAACCTTCCTGTATTTCTCCAAAGAAATGAAAATGTGAGGAAACAGCAGGTTATGAGAAGAAACATTTTCTGCGTTACTCATAAACATTTTATCAGTTTGCTGCTGATGGCATCAGAACGAATGAGCAGATAAAGTTCCCATCTCACTGTTTAGTGTTTCTTCTTTAAATCAGTTATCATATATGCAGTAAAGACTTGTTAAGCAGCGATTAAGCCTGCGGGTGAGTCAGTAATGTTCAGCGTCTACCTGTTCTGTTGTTCCAGATACACCTTGTCATTTATTCATAGATGGAGACTGCTGAGACAAAGGGTCAAAGTAAGACTGGTGCGTAACCTGCACAAGCCATCTGCTGTGTGGCCTGAGCTTGGCCATTAAATAGATGCAAATCAGGACAGCATTACCCCGTACAACCCCAAAGCGCCGCTTTTATGCATGCTCACAAACTTACTAACCCCCTCCCTGCTTTGAGAGTCGAGGAGATAAAAGATAAGTTTGTACAGGCTGCAATGAATCATCGCTTATTCACAAAGCTACAGCAGATTTCCTATTCATTTTTACTTAGAAAGCCTCCTTTTTAAAAATATAAAGACTGAAGTTTCATTACAAATTGCATAAAATATTGCAGTTTGTTAATTTAGTGCACACTGGCTACAGTTTAACCCGTTTGGGGAACCTTCAGTTGACTTGTCTCTGGGGGAAACAGCTAATTTGTAACCAGCGAGTGTCTGGCCAAACTTTTGGTTTCGGTCCAGCAGTTATCGTGTCATGGTCCTGAGTCTGGTGACTTCATTAATATTATCTTATGTTTCAGTTTAATTGTTGGATATGTTTCTGGAGAATTTCTAGTTCTTAGGTTTTTGTTCCCATGCTTCCTCTGTGTCTCTCTGCCTGCCGTGTGCTCCTTGTTTTATTTTGAAATTCCCTTTTCTGCATTCAGTCTCTCTTCTCATGTTTTCTCAGTGCCTGTCCAGGTCCCACATCTCCCGTGTTTTTCCTGTTTTACTTTGAAAGTCTGTGTCTTATGTCAGAGTATTCAGTTTTGCTTCCCTTGTCTCATCCTGCCCAATTAGTCGCAGCTGTGTTTCCCTTCTGTATCCCGTTTCCTGATTACACCACCGTGTATTTTAGTCCCCTGCCATCTCCTCTGTTGACTCTCTTTGTGCTGTGTTTTCTCCCGGCATGTTCTGAGCCCGTGTTTCCTAGTGTCAATTTAGCTTAGGTTTCACGTTTGAGGTTTTGGTTTGTTTTGCGAGTTGTTTTTCCCGGCGAATAAAGCTGTGCCTGAAGTTAAGCTTCCATCTTGAATCCTGCACTTGGGTGCTTCTTCCAGCACTCGTCAAGACATATTGTTAATGAACACAGATGCATTTCCAAAAAAGTCTATTGAAAGATAAATTGTTGTCCGATAAAGTCTGTACAAGGGTTTTCAGCACAGGTTGCTCTCCACGTGAACTGTTTACCTGCAACCAAAGCCTGCTTGAGAGTCAGCAGAAGATGTACTACATTCAAATGCCTGCAAATTTTTTTATTTTTTTTTACAGAGATTAGATTGGGAATAGTTTTAATTGTTTTTCAAATAACAAATTAAGAGGGACATTAAGTTTTCATGAGAAACTGTTCCTCGTTATCCAAACAAACAGCCTGATGCCTTGGGCTCACAGATCCCGTGAAGGTTGCTGGCTATGATATTTTTCAAACTACAAACTGACGCAAATTGAATTTTATAGAAGCACATTAGTTCTTGTATCTCTCGACCTCACGCAAACTTGGAAGTGACAGCAGACTGCAACACGACTTTATAGGAAAACCGACCTGGAGGTTGGTTTTATCTGTTGATTAATTCTTTTATCAGGTTTGGAATGCTGTTCACTCACACGCAACGACCAACTCCTCAGTTTGTTCACAACTGTGAGCCAGAGCGTCCTGCAGACCCTGTTGTATCAACACAGGCTGTTAACTGAGGATCATTAAACTCATACTAGAAATATGTTATGATTAGATTCATGTCAAAAGATGTTAATCTAACTATGAGCGAAATATTACAGTAATGCTGCCTTCAATGACCCGGACTTTTGCCCTCAAAATCTCTGCACCAGTCACATGATTAAAAACTATGAATAATTACCTAATTTAGTGTTTTGTTTGCTGATTTATAATATGCACAATGTGTACTTTATCCTAGTTTTGTATGTGCATATTTCTAATCTTTCTTTTCTTGCATCTTTAGCAAATTCTGCTTTTTAAAGAGGAAATGGAAGCGCTTGATCATATTTAGAAATGTTCAGTGAAATAAACTTCATCTAAAAATACAATAACACTGGAGCAGAAAAACAAAATGTTTCAACAGGATTCGAAATGCTGCTCAGCTTTTAGCTTTTCGCAAATCATCGGAAACCATAAAAGCTCCATTGAAAGAGAATGATAAAATACATTAGCAGCTTGTGGTGAGACATGTTTTATTTCAGACTTACACTCCTCCATTTGCTATTGAGGATCATCCTCCCACGCTGTGCTCTGAATATTGTATTGGTCAGACATCTGAAAATGACCAAAATAGCAGTGTTATTAAAGTGCAGGTGGAGGTGGAGGAGCACAGAGGTTAAAGTGAGTGTTCGCAGCTGCAGGCTGAAACTGCTGCTGCTGCTAATTCATCCCAGCGAGCAGAAGATGCAAGTAAAAACAAATAGCCAGAGTAAGTAAGCCATCATCTAATTAAAAGGTCACTGGTTCAAGTATAGCGTGCAAGTGTATATGTGAAACTAGGTCGTGTTAACCAGCAGATGTAAGAGCGACAGCGTAAACTCTCCTCCGATCCTTTGAACTCGCCACAGTTGATAGAGATGATGTTGCCTGGAAACAGAAACTGCTTATTCCTCACTTCTCCAAGATTTCACATGGTTATTGTAGCGACACCTCATCACAGACTCAGTCTGGAGGCTGATTCTGATGTTTGGAGGATACAGGCTGGGATAGAAAAAAGGTGCTGTTTGAACTTCCTTCTAAACATTTACATTAGGTCATTGAAGGAGTTGCTTTTTCTGTCTGAGTCACATGTTTCTTCCGTGGTTTTCTTCTTAATGAGGTGACATAAGTACGGGTTGCGGGAACAAGAACTAAGCCTTTATCATTTGCTGCCTATTTGTAGCTTTGGATCTAAACATAAAGACCCGCAGTCACTCTGTAGGGAAACTAAACATAACCAAATTATATCTGACAGCATATTTGAGTTTCTATTTGCTCCTATTTCTGTGGAACCGCAATGATCCAAAGTGCCCTCTGACACATTCAGGTGGCTCGTTAAGATTTCCAGGACACCGGGGGATTTACTTAGTAATCCCCCCATCAGCTGGTCAAAGCTAGCGGTCAACTATTTTGCTCTGCTGATACCACACAGCAGGCTCCTGCTCCAAAGCACCTCAGCAGGATTACAAACAGAGTGGATTACGAGTTATTGTAGTCAACTCCTTTAAACTCTGAACATCGTCCATTTCACCGGTGACCTGTGTAGTGTTACAGACAGGATCGTGCACACATCCACCTCTGTACATGGACCTTTCACCTACATGGCATACCATATGGAAATCCTATAACGCATGTACTGTAACGTTGTCACAATAAGACTTTGTTGCTGTGCTGTGCAGAGAATTGTTGCCACTACGCTGTTTTTTTTTTTTCAGAGTTCCTTCTGTAATCTCCATAAACGGCTTTTTACTGTTAAAGTGTATTAAAGTATTGGAGATTTGTATTTCTAAAAATACCAATCGTCATCTAAGCCCAGATCTCAGTCTGGATGTCCTCGTCCCAGTACCTTGAATTCAGCTTAGCTTTGCTGGACTGTGGCATGACGTTAGGATTTGTTGCTATTCACCTGTTGCAGGGACGCTTCTGAAGCTGAACGCTGGCCTGAAGTGAGGTGAAAAAACTCAAAGAAACAACAAATATTTTGTGATGACATTAAGGCAACATGCTGTAAATTCATGCTTCTAAATTCAGTTCAATTCAACTTATATAGCACCAAATCACAACAACAGTCACCTCAAGGTACTTTTTATTGTAAGGTAGAATATATACAGAGAAAAACCCAACAATCAAATGACCCCGTATGAGCAAGCACTTTGGCGACAGTGGGAAGGAAAAACTTCCTTTTAACAGGAAGAAACCTTCGGCAGAACCAGGCTCAGGGAGGGGCGGGGCCATCTGCTGCGACTGGTTGGGGTGAGAGAAGGAAGACGGGATAGAGACAAAAGAAATGCTGTGGAGGTTTCTACAATGGGACGCTTTGCTGCTGGTCTATTATAGAGCTACGTAAATTAAAAGCAGATTGTGAAAGCCACCTTTCACCGTCTTTTCTGCTTTTTAACTAAACTGACCTTGATTTATCTGTTACCTTCAGCTGGTACGCTGAACCTTTCGTCTGTTCACAAGTCAGAGTCATCAGAAACGCCTTTTTGTCCTCACAAAGGTCACGAGAAATTAATAGTGACAGCACTGTCCTGCAATCTTTGCAGTGTTATGGCCCGTTCACACTACAGTATAAACAGGATCGCACTCTCCTTGCAACTAGGAAAAAAAAATTGGTGATAGCCCAGTGACTGCATTGAGTTTTTCACCTCCTGACTAGCTGGTCACCCCACGGCATCTCTGGGGGCCCGCTTCTATCACAAGGTGATTGCTCAGGTGGTCTGGTGGGAGTCAACCTCTCTGTATATGTAGACAGCAAAAGATTTTGTCTATTTATCAGATTGCATGTAACTGCCAACTTGACCACACTCAGTTGACTCCATGTTTTTGACCATCTCAGCGCACCAAAGTCAGTTTGAGTACAGAAGCTGACTGCAGGTAGTCACAGACCTGGTCCGTGTTTTTGAAGCAACCATTCAAAGGCAACAAGCACACCATGTCAAGATATGCCATGTTTGTTTCTAACAGCTCTTTGGGAATCACTTTGTTGGTGCAAAAATCGTATTTTATGGCTGTCAAACTGTCTTATCGCTGGTATTTTTCATAAATTCAGCAAAACAAATGGGAACAAATTATGTTGTTTTCATGGTAACAAAGTTCCAAAACATGCCATTTAAAACCAGTTCTTTGCACACACAATGCTTGTTCATGCCTTGAGCTGCTTTTTTATGCTTGCATGATTCATAAGTCATTTACCAAACATTCATCTGAAAATGGTAAAAGGGCTGGAAAACGGGTAGAAAGCAATCGTTGTCTGGTAAGACTGGCGCATTACTGGTACAGACGTGCTGTAAATGTTTTTGTATATTAAAACTTAAATTACAAACGGTGTAAATTCAAAGAGTTCAACGCAAAAGATTCTGTGTTTCTGTTCTTCGTGACTTTCTATCGCACTCTTCCTCCAACTCAATGCGTGTTAGTTGTTAGCGCCATAACTGTAGCGACTGGATGAATCATCTAGCCCGAAGGCAGGCTGGAAAGTGTCCAAAGGGCTTCCGTGACAATACCAGACAGCCAGAGGACAAACACACATGCTCGTACACTCACACAACTCCTTCCCTCCCTCCTCTGCTCCTCTGCTCCAAAGCCAATGCTCTGCAGATGCTGGCCTGGCACCGCTCTGATCTCCAGAAGGCAGGAAGGGGATACAGCAGCTGCTGTGCCATACCGACACTGGTACACCAGAAACAACAGACCTAAAAGATGCGAAGCATGTTCATCCAGTCAGCTAAATGAGAGGGCGCATCGTTCACCACACTTCCTCTGATAAAATTCTCTTCTTAACCCGTTCACCCCAGACGAACTCAGATCGTCGTAGACACGAGTAAACATATCCAATTATGAGAAGACACAGTTAAGACACTTGGCTCGTTTCCATATTAAAGCAGGACGGAAACTTCTTTCACCGTCCAGCCCAAGGAGGCCTTAAACTGAAGTTCTGCCAGTGGAAGGATGTCTGAGTGCAAGCAATCCGTTCACTGTTTATATCCAACATTTAAGTTAACATTTAATAAGCCTCCTCTAAGTAAGAGCAGCTAAGAGTTGTAGCTACGGTGTAAACGTTAGCTCGGATCATGATTACGTAACCCGAGTTAATCGGTCCAATCAGAACCATAAAAGGCAAACGAAGCCACGTTCTGACGGATTATCGCCCTATGCAAGAAAAAAATCAATATTTGCAGCTTTCACTGCCAACGCAGGAAGTAGTGTGCAGACGAAACGGAGCGCGTGACAGTTGAAGGTGTGACCAACACTGGCACAAGTCCTGGGTGATATGAATTATTTCCTCAACTGCACGATGGCGATTTAGTCGTCTACTGTGAAATGAGAACTGAATAGATTTTAATATGCAGAAGACATAAAAAACTGGGAGTGTACCTTTAACCGCACAATACTCGAACCTGGAACTATTCTTTCCTGAAAAATGGTGCATTCCCTAGTGGGTGTAATTGAGGTCAGAGTATCAGGAAGCTGCAGAGTGAAATGCACCGGTTGAAGCTGCCACATCCCAGTCATTTTATTGTTCGACACAGAAGTGCAAATCCCTGGTGAGTGGCACAATGAGAGAGACACGGGGAGGAAATGGAAGACGCACAAAAATTAACAGTAGATCATGCACTGATTTGTACGGGTCTTAGACTGAAACCAGCAGTCGTAATCTGGAATGAAAACACGATTATGTTCTCTGCCGCCAACTCTGAAGCGTTAGCCGAGCCACATTTGTTCCTCCTGACAAGTCAAACCAGTTACATATTCACATTTCTGCACAGGCCTCTTTCAGTTAAACAACCAAAACTGATTAAATTTGCTTTTCTGTTCCTTCTGCAGTTACTTGTTCACCGCCGGGCCTCAGAAATAATACAAGTATAAATAGATGCCTGAATATAACCAGACATAACACTGCATTAAAAATAAATTTGCCGGATTTACTCCAGTTCGACCACAAGAACATTTGTGACGTCCGTTGCTGATAAGTCCTGAGGTGTTTGGCCTGGACTGCATTGCAGTTCATGCTAAAATTGTTGGATAGGGTTGAATTCAAGGCTCTGTGTCGGCAAACACACAACCGGATCTATTGTTTCTTCATTCCTCAGCGATTGCCTAAAGCGGTCTTAAAGTGTAAAAGGTAATTAGGATTAAAGGGTGAGTTTAGGCTGTGTTGGTGCACCGATAGCAAGAAGTGGGGGGAAAAACGCTTGTTTAGAAAGCCACAAGTGATTCTTTGAAATCTAGTTGCACAATAGACTGGTTGTGAATCCAAATTGAAGTTCTAAGTTAAAACCAAAAATTGAGACCCACAAGGCCAAAGGAAGTCAAATGATTTGATCAAAAATAGATACATGTGTAAGCCTCATACGGATGTATTACATGGAAAATGGCACTCGGCACAGAACTAAAAATAACAACGAATAACTGTTTTGCAGAGTGACGAAACAAGAATTCCACTTTTTACATAAGTAAAAGTCATGATCCTGCTCATAAGAAGTTCAACAGAACAAAAGTTTCAAAATATCCTTAAAGCACCTAATCAGAGTCGTTATTATGGACAATCATATGTGCTATACAATTAAATCATAATTAGCAGTTTATAAATGTGTTAATTTATTGCAACAGCTGGAGATTATTGTAATTACTGCTGGGTTTACCTATACTAATGCAGCGATATATTTTAATAGGTTTCTATTTTAAAAAATGCAGAATGATCAGTAATTATAGATTTTAAACACTTCTTCTGGAATCCAAATTACAGCACATCCAAAGTTCGTGTCTGTGCCGTCCTTCTGTATCGGGCTTCGGTTTCCGTCCCTGCGTTTGCCTCGCTGCCTGCCGACCCGTGTGCAACCTCTGCTTTACAGATTAAACTTTGCATTCTGGATGTTTATTCTGTGTTTTTCCAACATTTACAGGATTATTCTCACTGTTTCACTTCACTGCTAGTGTACTGTAGGTGTATGCTGAACGGTTGACACGTGCAGAGTATGGTAGTTACGGCAGAGCGTCTATGAGGGTGAGTATCAATGAGTATCAAACTAAAAAAGAGTGGATGTTACGACGCCTTCTGCTAGGGGACAGGAGGGGAGCCCTCCTACATGAGCCCTCACAGGAGAAACTTAGTAAAGGTTTTATTGCAAACAAAAAAAAGACCCCTGGGCAACCAATTAACACATGTAATGCATAAACACAGACGAAAGTAAAAGCTGAGGGTTAACTAAGGCTCACAAAACTCTAAGCAGCACTGTTACAAGAAGACTTGCAGGGACTGGACCACCCCATATAAATGCTTAGTGCATCATGGAAAGTCCCCCAGCATTATGAGCCTATAGTTAACCAGACTTAACTATTAGCTTTATCAGGAATTATATAGTTTGAAGCCAGTAGAGACATTGTCTGTCTCCTGAATCCAAGCTGGGAGTTGGTTCCTCAGGAGAGGAGCCTGATAGCTGAAGGATCTGCCTCCCATCTATTTGAGGAAGCTTGGGGAACAACACGAACGCTGCAGTGTGAGGTCTTATGAAGACGCCTGAGAAATGGGGACCACCACGTCACGTGTTAAGTTGATTCCTAAACTTTAATCGAGCAATCGAGTGCTCTTCCTCATCTAAACTCAAAAGGCCAAAGTGTCATACACTGCTGCTGCTATCATCCATGTCACGCTGGTATTTTCTTGTTGCCATTACACGGACATTAATGTAACTGCAGATCTGGAGAAGCCCATGACAGTCAAATGAAGTTAATTGTATGGCATAATCACTTATTCTCTGATTGGGGTCCTTCTCTTTATGAGGGATGCCTCGCTTCAACGGCAATAACTTCACTCAGCTGATTATCAGAATAGGAGCAGACAGCAGTCGCTTAATGAGGCGCTCCGCTGGGTCCGGATTGTTTACGCTCCGTGTCATGGAAAAATGAGAGGGCTAGATTAAAATGGTGTGTTGTGCCGTGCGGACGCTCGTTACCCATTTACTGCTTTCTGACTCACTCTCCGGCAAGAGGCATGAACGTGGAAGCACACTGGCACACAGGCCCACAATATCAACACAAGAGGTTTTCTGTTTAGAAGGCGAGACCGCAGCAGCCAGAGAGTAATGTAGAAAGAATGGAAAGGAAAAGATGGAGATGACGGAGACGCTAAAGAACAGAAGAGAACAAAGACAGGAGACAGAAACAAGAGGACATGCGGTTGGAAACGTGTCTGTCCACACTGACAGCGTGTGACTCCGTGCAGGGGAGTGTGTGACTGTGTGTGTGTGTTTCTTTGTGTCTTTAATGTCTCCCTCTGCATGTGTGAGCAGGCTGCAAACATTGATTTTTTTTAACCTGCTACTACCTTCAGTCTGAGTCTGTCTTCTGTGTCACGTTAAACTCCAAACAGCATGAAATCAAACCAGCTGCCTCGTGTCCGTCATACTGAACAGAGAGGGATCAATGCGATCCTTCTGTTTAATCCTTGCAGGCACTGTTGTTTTGGCAAAATGTATCCCACGGGGAGGATTGGGTTGTCAGTGTGCTGTCACCTACCGAGTAACGCTTCCCCATCCAGGCTTCCACACGGGAGGAAACACAGCGTGCCACGTGAAAGGGACAAGGTGGTGAGGACAGGATGCATCAACAGAATAAGATCATGATGAGTCCAAAAAGGAGGGGAGGGGAAAACAGGTGTGTTACAACTATCGTTTATTGCTCTTACTCACGGAGATTCAGACAGTAAGTGAGGATTACAAAATGAGCCACGAGAGTCAAATTTAAAAGATTTATTTTCTGCATCACTTTTTGTGGGCCAACAGATGCTTCTCATCTTTAGCATTTATTAGCGATCCCTCCCTGATCCTGGTTCTACCAGAGGTTTCTTCCTGTTGAAAGGGAGTTTTTCCTTCCCGCTGTGGTCAAATGTTTCCTCAGACAGGGGTCGTCTGATTGTCTGATTGATTGTTGGGATTTTATTTGTATTATTTTAGGGTCTTTACCTTACAATATAAAGCTCCTTGAGGCGACTGCTGTTCTGGCGCTACATAAATAAAATTAAATTCAAACGTCTGCAGGTTTGCTAGCCTAAGCTTATACTTTAGAGAAAATTAAAATGATTTGTATATAAAGATTATTTTAAGCAACACAATTTTCAAGTGCTAGAAATTACATGTGGGTATTTATTAGGAAATTTGACCATCCCTCCATCCAAATTTTGCATTTTATCTGGGTCGGGGTTCCAGTGGAAGTAGGCTAAGCAGAGATGCCCAGACCTTCCTCTCTCCAGCCACCTCTTCCATCAGCATCTGGTGGCACATTGAGGCATCTAATCTCTCCAGAGTGTCCTGGGACTACCCTGGAGCCTCGTCCCAGTCGGGCATACCAGGAACGCCTCACCAAGGAGGTGCCCAGGATCAGATACCCTAACCACCTCGACTGGCTCCGTTCAGCACGGAGGAGTAGCAGCTCTACGCTGAGCCCCTCCTGAATGACGAAGCTCTTCACCCTATTTCTAAGGCTGAGCCCAGACACCCTTACCGAGGAAACAAATTTATGCAGCTAGTATCTGCAATCTCTGCTGATAGCCATAAGTTAGGCTAGGAGAATAGATGGACCGGCAAATCGAAAGCTTTGCTTTCATGTTCAGCTCCTTGTTCACCGCAACAGATGGGTACAAGTCCACTGCACCTCTCTCTGTTAATCTCACGCACCCTGAGAATTAACGTCTCAAAGTCTGAGGCTCTTAGTCTGCTGCAACAACCAGGGAGTTACTTTGACGTCACACCATGGCCCCAGCATGCATCCTCTGGCCTTCCCAACATCAGCTGTTTTTATTTATTTATTTATTTTTATTCTTTATTCTTTTTTTTTTCTTGCCTATTTCCTGTATCTCTACACTTGAATTCTTTTATAAAAGTCACTTATTGGCATCTTTTTTATTTTTCCCACAGACCTAAATTCGTGGCCTCGTTTTGAGACTCCCAACATTTACTTTGGGATTAATAAAGAGGCAAACAGAGAGCCAAACAAGTGAAGCGTAACAGCTGAAATGAAGTTTCAGATCTCAGCATTCATTATCAAAATTGCCAAATTAGCCAAAGTTCTGTTTCCACAGCAGGGAAATTGAATTTCACACACTTTTTGGGACTTGCTCTCACCAAAGCTGCCAAATTCTCTGTCACTCTGCCATCTCACAATTTAAAAATAAAAATAAAAATCACTTAATTGGTTATTTCTGTCATTTCCAAATGACAAAATATTCCTTCAACAACTTGTATTTTTCAGTCTAATGATTTATTTATCTCCCCACATGTTAAACAGCTACACCTAAAAAAAACCAAGGATCTCAGCAGGGCATCTATCCATGCATCGCTTTTCCCTCCTACCTCTATAAATGGACTCCCTGCACATTACGGGCTCCAGAAATACACTGTAACTGTCAGCCACTTGTTTCACCTGCGGCCCTCTCGATGTGTGTGGGCAGCGAGCGGCGGGGGGGAGATGTGAGCGTTTAATGCAGTGTGTGGGATGTGGAGATGAACAACCCTGCACCTCGGCATCTCTCACCTGCCGGCAAGAGGAGATGATGAGCAGGTGGAGGGAGAGACGGCAGGAAATGCAGAGATATGGCTCTTGACTTTGTTGCAGCAGAAGCAGAGAACCAAACAACCCTCCAGAATGTGTCTGGCATAATTAACTTGATGTGTGCTGGACGTGCATTAGTTAGTGGTCCTTGAAATTAAGCTAAGCTGTTGTCTTAATTAATTATGTTCCATACAATTAATTATTAAACCCATGGAGGAGATCGTGAGTCATAAAGATTTTTTCCCCTCTTTGGATTTAGGTTGCCAGGAAAAACACGACGCTTAGCTCTCGTCACATGATTCAGACATTTTCTGAATTGGAGTTTTGTTGAGCGCTTTCCACTGAAATTAGATCTTGTTAAAGTTTTCCTCGTTATTCCGTCCTCGATTCAAAGGAAGAGCTGTTCCTTCTCAAATGCAACTAAACAGACGCATTTTGTTTGGGGGTTTTCCAGAACAGGGAAGCTCGCATCGGGTGTCTTCAATATGGGAATGTGGTTAATTTTAATACTTGGTGTGGGTTTCGGGGCGAAAATAACAGACGCATGTCAAAACAGAACATGGCTGAAGTGAGTTTGGTGCTTTAAAGGAGACGGATTCATGTTTTGTGAATGACATATTGCAAATCACTCAGCAAATACTTGAACGTCCTGACAGGCTTGCTGTGGGGAATGGTTTTTAATCATTGTGGGCAAGCTGCTAAAGAGCAGCTTTGTAAAAAGTTAGTCAGCCTTTCCTTAAGCAAAAACATTTCTTAGTGCTCCAGCTGGTGAAGCATCTACGGATCATTATGTTTCCATGTTCGAGGACATTCGTTGCCCCAAGGAAGAACCTAAGGAGTAATAACAACTAGGCCAAGAGTGTCACATTCACTTCAGGTTATGTGCAACACAGAGTCAGTTTGATTCTGAACCATTACAGAAAAAATGTTCCAGTTAGTGTACAAGTGCTCACCTGAGCCAAAGTGAAAGACTCTCACTGCACTCCCCATAAAAAATATGGTGGTATTATTTCTTGTTAGATTATGTTTCTCATTTAAGGATAAGTCTACTGTGCAAAAGTCTTGAGATACCCCTCGTTTATTTTTATTTGGTTAGAAAACGACATACAAGTGCAGTGATTATTTGCTACGTGCAAAGATAAAAGGACATGTGTATAGTATACAAGGCAGAAACAGAGCTTGTACAAATGATCACCTCAATTCTGTCTGTCATAGTGTCCTGATGCCGTGTGCTTTTACTCCTGTTCTCTCATACCTGTGGTGTTGGGGGTTTCTTACAGGTGTGTTCATGGACTCCAATACCCGTTCTTCATCATCTCATCCAGCTTTAGCATTTAAGGACGGGTCTGCCTTCCATTCATCGCCAGATTTTGTTTTAGTGGCCCTAATCCCCTTCCATAGTTTCTTGATTATCACTCTTACACTGAGACCATTTCTGATGAAGCTTCAGTGAAGAGCAGATGAATCAACTGAAGGGCCAAATGCATCTTTGAGGTCCTGTGTCAGAAATTGTTGGACTTACATATTTTGTAAGGATATAACTTCCTGCAAAAAGCTTTTTAGGCTTGACGCTTTCTTTTATCCTCCATTTTTCCAGTTTTTTTAAGGCTACAGCACACACTGTACTGATATATCTCAAGTTTTTAGTCAAAAGCTCTTTGAGAGTCATTAGCTTTGGCTTTTCTGGTAGATTCAGCTAAAGAAAAGACAACAAATTATGTGTTTTTGTGACAGGCTGGTGGTAACAGTGCAATTTAAAATGGGTTCTTTGCAAAACTTGATTGTTATGTGTAGACACAACACTGGTTCATCCCTTGAGATGTTTTTTATGCCTGGAAAACTGTTGCTTAAGAATATTTTAAAAATGAAAACAAAGTCTGGCTCCTTGGAAACAAAAAATGCAGAAACAAGAAGCACTGTGACAGTGCAAGAGAGCTCACTCTGTGCAGTGTTACTTTTAAGGAAACCGTTTTGTCTTTTCTGTATATTCGTTTTGTTTTCTTCATTGCATTTACACATGCACATAAGACAAGGTTAGAATTACAGATTAGACAAATATTATGTAGTAGTAGGTAAAAGATGGATGAGTATGTAATATTATACTGCATAATATTTCTAACTTACTGCACAGCTCGTTCTCTTGACAACAATACAGCCCTACAGAGTTGAATCAGAATTTATTTAAAACTTCTGAGCTATTGTGTTTACAGGCATAAAGAATGACATGTGAACGCTACAAAAACATAAGCTGGAGGTAAGGAGGAGTTAAGACTTTTGCACATCACTGTATAAAAGCAGCCTGAGGAGTTGGCCCACATGTGCTGAGTCTAATGTCACTGGATTAGTGAATGTAGTTTTTGTGAGATCTAAACACATTTCTTGGCATTTTTACTCCTGTGTACTAATGCCAGCCTCAGCACATTTTTAGTAAGGAATAAAAATATGTGTGATTGATAACTTTTCTAAAATAATAACACTCTGCAGAAGCCTTCTTGCAGAGCCGTCCATGCACTGAATCCTTTGATTCAATTCTGACCCCTCAACAGCATATTCAGCACCTCAGGCTGAGGTGAAAATGTAGCTATTTTGTAACCTTATCGCTCTTATGAACTTAATATAACACCACGGTGGGTAAAACGAACCACTGCAAACAGCTTCTCCGCTGCCTTGTTGATGACAGATTATGTGCAGGAAAGATTACACTTACAGGGCTGTAAGAGGTGGTTTACTGTCCCTGCACGAATCCTACACGTGAGAGGTTTATTGGTCAAAACAAGCCAAATAACAGTGAGAGTGGACAACGAGTCTGCCTTCACAAAAATATCCAACGTCTTATATCGAATTTTGTTATCTTTCTCTTATCAAGCTAGGCTGAGTCAGACGACTCACAGGTGGAAATTAATCATTTGTTTCAGCAGAAGAATATAAAATGAATTGGTTTAGTTTCCTACTCGGTGCAAATAAATATATTTTTGTGCTGGATGAATGACTATCCTCCAGACCCTGCTGATGGATGAGTGGTGGAGGGGTTGAAACATGCCAGAAGGAAAGATGGGAAATTTTATCCTAAATAGATAACCAGTTTTGGAGGGTGTGTTTGGTGTATGATGTTCAGATTGCCTGCCTGAACTAGCTCGCGGGCTTCGCTCCATTTGTGTATCCACCAGCACTAATTGACTTTCCACTGGCATTGTTTCAGTGAGCCTGGCATGTCATTTTAATACAGCACAGAGCTGTAACAGCTCTTTGTACACTACTCTGTGATATCTGGTTGGGGGGAGGTTGGTAGTTTTGGGGGTTTTCTTGCATTTTATAATTTGTTTGGTTGCAGAATACTTTTAATACAAGTAGACATTAAACAGAACAAAATGAACTTACCTACAGTCATGTTATAACGCATCACATGGAGCAAGATTTTATTTTTTAAAAAGAGGCTAAAATTCATTTGATTTAATCACATCAGCTGCTACATACTGGAATCACCTGCTCTTCATGGATGAGCTTCAACCTTAGAGGAGGTTTGCAGGCACTGAGTCAGCAGAGCGTCCGTCACTTATATTCACTGTATGTCTCAGCACTCGGCCATCCCGCTCTGGAGCTTACGTGTTCTGTCACTTAGCTGAGGTGCTATGATTCCTAAATGCATCAACTTTGCAATATTAATGCTTGCATTTTATGCATTTTATGGAATATCTGTTAAAGAAGAAACGTTATGAATGGACTTGTTGCAGCGTCAGCATCGTGTTACCGTGCACTCGAGTTCAGTGAGCTCTCTATTTTTCCCCATTCTCTCAGAGATGTTTGCAAAGGCAGGCTGCTAAATCTGCTCTTTATTGTAAACTCTATTTTGTTGTGAGAGAACATATTAGCTTTGATGATGAGTTAAGTTCTGAATGCTGCTGTTGTGTTTTTAAAGCTGTTCATAACTCCTACAGTTACGTGATTATTCAGCATACAGTAAGTGGACACCACGTGGTTATTGAGCATGTCATTTTAAAAGCACTCAAATCTGCTCCAGTTGTTGTTTTTGGCTTTCGATCTGAGCTTTGAACCAGATTTGATCCCATTCGTGTATAAGAGCGTTAGATAGGTCTGGAAACACTGCTGGGTGATTGGGCTTGCAAGATGTCTGACGTTATCATTTTTTAAGAAACAAAAGCAAATTCATAGGTGAACAGTGATGTTATCAGAATTCAAGTCCAATATATATATTTGATCATTTCTGCAACACTTGTGGATTTAATGCAGGTAGGCTGCACTGCTCCCTCTTTGGATTCAAATTAGGACGGAAACTTGCACAACATACAACTTGTACGGTTTTATCAGCTTTCCAAACATATCAGGTGATTATATGGAATTTCCAAAAGTATTTTCAAGGCAGATTTTCTGCAAACTCTTAGAAGCTTCCCTCCTGTCCTGTCTGAACAGCGTGTGCAGGGCGAGCCGTGTAGATTTGAACTCGGCACGCTGTTGCCATGAGCGAGGGATAACCGCCTGAGTCCGTGTAATTGCTTTGCTGAGCGTTATGTAAGAGGAGTAGTTTTGTTGCAGATTCGGGATAATTTCAGCAGCAGCAGCAACAGCAGGCATAAAGCCTCCTCGCTGCTGGATTATTCAGTATATTTCATCCAGTGTATTCGCTTACGCTTCTCCTCGAGTTGTCCTGTTTCTCAGAAAGAGAAAAAAGGCGTGCCCAGTAGCATTTAATATTACATTTCTTACACTTGTTACTTTTTCCAATTCATATTGTCAGGATGGACTAAAGTCAATCTCGTGGAATAATGAACTTACTCCATATCAAAAACAAAGGCCCTTCAGTTTCATTGTCTGTGATATACCTGGCCACATATTTTTATGTGGAAGGAAACATGATGCTCAGGCCTACAAAGGTTATGCAGATAGTTTTCAGCTTTGTTCCATAGAACAGTATGGGGAAGACCCATTCCTGTTTCAACATGATAACACTCCTGGCTATGTGCACGTAGCCACGGGTGAAATACCAACCAGTAATTTGCCATGTATGTAATGACTCTTCTTATGATAACAGATTTCATTAATAATGAAATGAACTGTTTAATGTGCTATTATGTTTTATTACACATAAACACATTACATGGTGGTTAGTAAAGAATAACAGGAAATGCTTTTTTGTATCATTTATACTGGACAAAAATAACAGGATAGAGTCCAGTTTGATCCTGTATCTGATCCTAAGGAGTTCCAGAATATCGGAACGATGTGGGTTTTGCTTTGGGGTGCAATGGTGATGGACAGGCTGACAGATAAGGTCAGGCAGGAGTCTCTATGAATTATGATGTTTGCAGACAACATTGCGATCTGTAACGAGGAGCCGGCAGGTGGATGAGAGCCTGGAGAAGTCAAAGTATGCACTGCAAGTCTGTAGAAGCAAGAAAGAATCTGTGCGTGAATGAGACAGAGGCAGATGGAAAGGTGAAAGTGCGAGGTGTAGAGGTCGAGAGCTTAAATACTTGGGCTCAGTCATTCAACACAATTGAGTGAGGTGAAGGAGAGAGTGCAGGCAGGGTGGAGTGGGTGGAGACGAGTGTCAGGGGTGATTTGTGACAGAAGGATAGCAGCAAGAGTGAAAGGGAAGATTTACAGAAGAGTGAGACCTGCTGTGATGGCTCGGAGGTGGAGGCATAGATTGGAGTTGAAGAGGCTCAGAGCTTCATTGGGAGTGACCCGGATGGACAGGATTAGAAATGCCTATATGAGAGGGACAGCTCAGGTCAAGCTGTCTGGTGTCACAGCTCCCCAACCCTGCTGGTTTCTGTTTGCCTATTCTCATTGTGTGGATGGAGGCATTATGCTTACCTTTTTTTGAGAGTGGTCCTCCTTGGTGCCCGTTCTCCACCCATGTTACAGGCACACCTAAGTGTACACACTAGACAAAGATAAAAATAGGACAAGAGGAAGATCCATGGATGAGATGAAGGCAGATGTAAGACCCCCTAATGGGAACAGTTCAAAAAGTGAAGATTTTTGGGGTTCATTGCAACGCAAATTGTCACAAATAAGGACCCAAAGAAGGACAGCAGAAGTAGAGGTGGTAAATCCACAGGTGCTACGTGGGTGGGCATCGTACACTGTTTAAAGTGAGCAGTAGTCTTAGACTTCAAATTTGGAAGCCTCAACCAGCAGTGGCCATGTTTGGATGAGCAAGTGGAAGTCCTGAGGTAATGCTAGATGCTTGGTTGTCTGTATATCTGTAGTTTCACGTGTCATACTTGTCAGATTATTTTATTAAAATGCTCCAAAGGGCTCCGATAGCTGGAGAGGCAGACAACGACCCGCGGCACAGGCTGCAGCTGCCTGTGCCGCTACACGGAGGCGCCTTAAAGCTGCCTTTAGTAAATTAATGTGACTATTAGAGTCAGACAGGAGGATATCCGGGGTATGCCTATAAGCTAACAATCACAAGTCATTAGCCAATCAGCTTGCAGTGTGCTGCCTGCCACAGCAGTCGTAACATCATAATGTGGATCCAGGCAGATATGCTGTGTTTTACAATATTAACCCCCCCTCTGTAGCAGATAGGCACCATTAAAAGTACGCTGAATCATTTATTAGCAGTTCCTGTTTGCAAAACAGTCACACATGAATGGCCAGCTGTCATTGGATTACTTTCAAGCTGAATATAACTAAAAATAAAAATGAGATAATTTGCAGGCAAGTTTTCAGCTGACAGGGACAAACTTTTATCCCTTTGTTTTTACGGAGGAGTCGCTCCAAGACGTACCTGTTCACCTGCAGTGGCAGCATTTCCACGTCTCTAAGGGTCCTCGGAAACTTGTGGCCTCGACCTTTGTGCATATTTTCTCATTATCTCATTCTTCTGTCTTGGACTTACTGATTTAAACATTTTTCTACCTTTCTCATATCAGAATCAATATCACTTCAGCTGACAAGCAATACAGTTTTTTGTACTTCTGAGAAATGTTACCAAACATTTTTAAGTTTTTGGGAGATGGTGAGCATATTTACTCCTTGTACGCTGATCACATTAAGCAGGATTTACGTTTTGCCCAGTTCTCTTGAAACAAAATTGAATTTTTTACACTTCAACAGGAGAAAATGACCTGATTCTCTTATGGCCAAAGGAGGACATTCCGGTTCCACGTATCGCTGGGTCACGCAGGCCTTATCAGGTACAAGAAACTATGTACATTTTAGAGCGTTTCTGTCTTTGTCTGTGGTGTACGTGCAAAAATGAGTCCTCTTAAACTGTGAGAAAACTCTGTGGAGGGAAATTTGTGACGTATGAGCAGAACAAAACGTGTGTTGTATGAAAGCGGTCAGCTGAAGGCAGCATCATGCCCCCGAATCACTGCGGCAGAGTTAGTCAAGGACGCATAAAAAACAAATTCTAAGAACTCCGGCCCTTTGAAAATGTGATTTCCAACTGTGACTCTGGACTACAAAGACTTGTGTGTACAGGCAGAGAGGATTGCACAGTTTAACGAAGGATAAAGTCGACATAGAACATTCAGATTTCAAGATATTTATCATGAAAAGCGCTATACAAACACAGGCCATTCACCATGATGTTTGCTGTCTAGAAAAAAAAAATCTGTGTACGTGACTTGACTATATTCAGTTGACATAAGATAAAAGTTGCCAAAGTGGTCTGTGCTTACCTTCAGCCGTTCGGTCAGACTCTGCTGTCTCGCCTCGCAAAGGAAAAACTTCCTCTGAGTGTTGTCCTGGGGAATATTATGGGATATCACGGGGGCATTCACCGTGATGAATTTGTGCCATGTCTTAAGTGTGCTCGGTGAAAAAAGGTAGGCACATTTCCATGACTATCTATATTCTAAATGCATACAAATCCCACAGGAAATACCATTAATAATGCTTTCTAGTACTGAAAAGTGTGTCACACAGAGGAGGCGGTCACACAGACCCAGTCCTGCACATCTTTAAAACCCAACCTGACAATACACATCACTCCACATCCACACCAATGACAGTGAAGAATACTTTTTTAAACGTATGTTCATACTCTTCTCATATCCACCATATGTCTGCATACAAAGTACTACTGTTTTGTTACTTTGTTACTTTACATCTAAATACACAAACTCCTACTTATTGGACTTCCACCTTACTGAGGGCTGTTTGGGAGGAAGTCCAGAAGCAGTTTACTTCTACGAAGCTTCAGCCCAGCTCTCTCCCTCGTTGTGTTCAATACATTATTTATTAGGCAAAAGAAAAACTGAATTCATGTTTTATACCCAAATTTGAGCTGTTTGATGTCAGAAATTAATCAAACATAACATTCAACCACTAAAAATTGCTAAAAGTAAATAAAAGTAAAGTTTTATTCTATGAATAAAAGATAATAGTTGTAAAAATAAATAAATAAAGATAAATAAATACAGTGTAAATATATAGGTATGGCATATACTGTACTTATGCCCGTGTCTTCAGCATAAATGGCATTATTTCACAGGTGAGAAAGCAGCAACAGGTGTGACAGAGGTGCTTACACTTTAATCAATTCATTATAAACTAATTTATCTACTTATCCTTCTATGGAAGCTTTATGGGTGTGTTTGGTGTTTCACACACAGCGTCTGCATTTTGGCTTAATTTTTTGTTAAATAAGTAACGACATGATATAATGTGTGTTGTTGTTCATCTGAGATCATATTTACTGAATTACGAGAC
Source organism: Haplochromis burtoni (assembly GCF_018398535.1). NCBI lineage: Eukaryota > Metazoa > Chordata > Actinopteri > Cichliformes > Cichlidae > Haplochromis > Haplochromis burtoni. The sequence continues at coordinate 955,936 of NW_024582429.1, forward strand.
CTCCAGAGGATCCGAAGGTTCATTTTGTGTTCTGTTTGCACTAACGTGTCTCCATCTACTCATACAGCCAACATTACGCGACATTTCAAACAGTGTCTGATAAAATGATCGCATCTTCTCTTCATCCGTTCATTTTCCTCGTGGTTCAAGGTTGCAGTCGGCTGAAGTCTGAGGGTAAATTAAATGCACTGAGTCATCGTTGCAGCTAGCTGTTCTGTTGTATTTTACATGAAGAGAGTGATTAAATGTTTGGCATGAAAAACAAATAAAGAGAGATGAGATGATAAATGGCAAATGTCCTTGGCCAACAACACAGTTTCTGAATGATCCAACAGTTTAACACTTCCTCACACACCCCCTGGAGAGCATCACACAATTTGAAAGGCAAATTCAAAATACTGTAACAGCTTGAATTTCAGGGACAAGAGGACATTTCCAATCAGCGGGGCTTTGAATCTAAACTAAATAAGACTTTAAAGGCATGGTGTGATGCTCTGTGACAGGATTTAACCCCTTCTGGCCTCAGTCTCTGTCTGCATTTCAGTTCCTTGCTTTAAATTTTTATTATCTGCTAATAAAATAAGTTTTCCTCAGCTCGTCATTCTTGTTATTTCTGTTTTTCTAGAGCATTTTTGTGCCGACGACAGGGTCCAATCACTAAAAACAAACAGATAGGCAGAGCCAGCAGTTGATACTATGACTCAGCCACTACAAAACTAGAAAGCATGAGTTTCCATGTGCCACGACCTGCACAGACAGAGTTTCAGCCGGGCAACACCCATTGGATAAAAGTAGGTCAAGTTTACATTCACGTCATTCTCCGCTGTGGAATTACAGTGGACCGTTTCCCTGTTGCTCAGATTTACAGTTGAACGCAGCTGCTCTAAGAAGCTCGTTTTGTCGTGCCTGAGAGAAAGACTGTGTAAAGGACACAAAAGCAGGAGCTCATGTTCGAATATGAGCATGCACTAACCCTGAGGAGCAACTGTAGCAATCAGGAATCTGTGCCGTTATCACAAAACCAAGCTGGTTCATTTACTGGTCCGAGGTGGGAACATATTCGCATCCAAATGAGTTTAAATAACTCTGACATAAAATATTCTTAAATAAAAGTTTTTTGCTCATATGTTGCTTAGGAAGTTTAGACCTCGGTGAAATAAACCACCCAACAAACAAACAAAAAAAAACCAAAATGCTGTTCGTGTACATTTTTCTGTGTAATGTAGTAAAAATGATTTAAATGTGTTTTTAGGAGGAAAGCGCCCACACTCATAATGTTTTAAATGCTTTTGGTTGGCCTGAAAAAGAACATTTGTTGTTTTTTTGTATAGCTGAGGTACAAATCCAGCGTAACTGATGGGCTGCAACATGTAACAGATTTTACATTTTGGCATAAATCCTCCAATTTCCTTGAGGTTGTAGCAAATATTGGAAAATTACATGGTTTCATCTGAACCGTTAAACATTTCACTAATAGGCTACAGATTATAACTGACTTGAAGTTTCGTGGTGGGCATGTGTGGGCGAGCATTACACAACCTGTTGTACAACCCACTTTTTAGCAAAACCGCGTGACATTCATTTAAAAGTTCAAAGACAAGAAATGAAAATTGACCCTTGTTGTTCATAGCGTGCTAACTGTGCACATCCTGGATGTTGCTTTGAAACTGATCGTTTAGCATTGATGGGACCCTCACTTATATGTAGAACAGTTATTCTATCTGCCTTAGCTTAAACCTCATTGAACGTTTTTGAACTGCATGCTGATAACAAGCCAGACAATTGTCCTTCTCTTTAGAGGACACAGCGTCCGGAGAGTCTTTCTGAATCTGTCTAATATTTCTATTTTTCTCTGCATGGTACAGTTTTAACTTTCAAGTGTTCCTAAGTTTGTGTTTCCATGCAGTGACCTGCAGCCTGGTCCTTACAGCCGAGTTCATTCCTTGAAGAGGTCTCTCCATATTCTCTGAATCTTTTTTAATAATTGTATGCACTGTGCATAAAAGAAAGTCCCAAATTCTTTGCATTTTTTGTGGGAGAAACTTGAAATTGTTGAAGTTTTTACCTACAAAGTTACAAACTTGTTTTCAGATGTTTTACTAGGAGCTTTTTTAAATTTTGATTTAGGATTAAAGAGATTTCCCAGTCGTTTCCTCTCCCAAATGTTACAGTTACTGTTACAGATGTATCAATTTATTCAATTAATTAACATCGATTAAAACAATAAAACTAATAATACCCAAACAATTTCTAAAATGTAATCATTAATAATTGACTAGATTTCTCGATCTGACTTTAAAACTGGCTCTGAACCCTCCTCGAGGTTAGATAATACTGGGAGATGTCACATTTTCTCAATTTTTAAGGCATTTTTCATTTTATTTTGTTTGTTCTTTGGTGATGCACATTCCAAAAATGGCATTTAATAAAACCAGCAGCTAAAATTGTGACTTCTGGTACCTCCAAGAATCTGGAGTCCTGGGGCAGTTGTTTGCTTTGCAGATAGTCTGATCTAGCTCTTGTGGAACAATTCATGGAAAATGCCCTTGTTGTGCTGAAATAACTTCTCTTTTTTTAAGGGGGGGCAGGGAGGGGGAGGGCAAAGGAGACAGGGAAACACTTTATGAACTGAGCAGATTTATTTTTGATATTTAATGACCTCTATAGTTTTATGGATAGTGCTTTGGCTATCTGGGGGTTTTGTAGTGTAGTATGTATATTTCTTTGCAACTATGGTGAAAGGACAGGGTGAAATAAGATAATAAAAAGGTTTTATTCATCTCCATAAAATCTTTTATGACAAAGATGCTTGGCCTAGTAAAATAAATATGTACGTAATAAACTTCTGGTGGCTTTGAGAGTTCAAATTGACTCCAACCTAAGAAAACACCAGCAAATAAAGAAATGCTGCAAAAGTGCACAAACCACAATGATTTAGGTGAGACAATAAAGTGACAAACCGGCTGTGGAAGTGACAGAAACCAAAAGATCCAATGGACAGAAGTGAAATGCGCTGAAAAGATTGTGAGGAAGAAAAAGATGCTTTTGGTGCATTTTTCTACTACAGCTGTTAGTTTTAGTTTTTACTTCTGTTGTATTTTGTGAGCCTTGGCAGTATTTTTTTTTTTAATGATATTTTCTTATTTTGCAGTGCATTTGGTCTCTCAGGGCCAGACTTCTTCTGGACACGATCTATCCTGTTATACGTTATACATGTATTTCATCATATTTTGAAAGGCAGTGTTAAATAACACTTTTACACGCCAGTTTAAACTATAATAATCTCTATATTAATATTTCCCCTAAAAAACTGAAAAATAATTAAAAGTAAATCTAAATGTATGTGTACTTGCTAGACACGTACTTTGATTAAAGCCAATGTTTCCGACTGTCACTGAACGCACCTCTGAAGCAACTCTTTTCTTTTTTTTCCGAACGCGCCGCGCTCCCCGCCCTCCCGGTGCTTTGACGTCACCGGCATCCGTCTCCGCACATGGATGGAGGAGTGTAGGAGCTCTGACAGCGACACTCCTCCCTCTGCCCTCCTCCTCCAGCTATTTGCCAGCCGCCCTCGACGACAGACAGCCAGCCGCTCGCCGACCTGCTGCTGCGCGGAACCTTATCGTCTCCCTCCGAGCACCGGCGTCGTTTATTCCACCTGCGCGGGACCTTCACGGACCGGCCAGCGAGTTCGGTCGCCTCTTTTTCTTTTGTTTTCGGGGGGGGAATTTAAGTCTTTGTGAGCTTTGTTCTCAAATTGCCCTTCAAGACATATGGAGAAAATGGCCAGACCTCTTCCTATAAACCCAACTTTTCTTCCGCCGACTCACGGCGTGCTGAAATCCCTGCTGGAGAATCCGCTGAAGCTGCCTTTCCACCACGATGAAGGTACGTTTAAACCGGGCCAAAACTTGAAGCCGCGAGCGCGCACTCTCGGCCGTGGTGTTTACGTGCGGGCTGTTGTGGTCATTCAGTGCGTAGATTTGACAGATCGGAGGCGATGAAGGACACTGGTTCGCTAAATCCATCAGCTGTGACTTTCCTGTTAACGTTTTACGACGTTTGTCGATGTAACGTCGCTGTCCGTATCTGTTAAATGTGAGTTGACTGACAGGTTGACGTGAACTTTGGCTCGAGCTGTTTAGCATGTACTTGTCATGTAAATTAGCGCAGTGCGTGTTAATTTGCACGCTATGTGCTCCCGACTGCGCCGTTTTGAGCTTGCGGGCTCCTTCTGCAACCTTTAAACCCGCTCGTCTTCTGTGGGATTTACAGTAGCGCCACCTCTGGCTGCCGATAGAGGGCGTCGTTTCCGTTATGAAGCTGCTGCTGTTTGCGCTGTTTGGATTCTTGGATGTATTGAGTGAAAATGTATTTAAATATGAGTGGAGAGCAGGTTATTAATTTTTAAAAGGTGATTCTATCCAAGTTACAGGTTTCTATGTGCACTTCTATGGTTTTATTTGTCTGTGGTGTAAAATGTTGGACTTTTGTCACCGCTTCAGCACACTTGGAGCCAATACTTTTAATGTTGCTTACATTATTGGAAGATGACACACTGAAATCCCATCAGAAATAATTTATTGGCGTGTTTTATTAAGTTAACATATTATTTTTTTGTTATTTTTAACATCTGGTGCTTGCACAGATAAATAAAGTATTTTAAATTCGGTTAATTGTTTAATTTGGTCCCTTTTTGGAAAATTGGTTAAACTGACCCTTTTTTTTTTAACATGAGACCCTGTCTATTTATAACCAAGATCTGACCCGTGATTTCCCTCAGTAAAGCAAGACAATAAAATGACTGTGTGCAAACATTTGCAGGATTCGGGAAGGACAAGGAGAAGGAGAAGAAGCTGGACGATGAGAGCAGCGCAGCCAGCCATCCACAGTCGGCTTTCCTTGGCCCGACCCTCTGGGACAAGACCCTGCCCTACGATGGGGACAACTTTCAGCTGGAGTACATGGACCTGGAGGAGTTCCTGTCGGAAAACGGCATCCCCGCCAACTCGGCCCAGAGCGACCAGGCCCCGCAGACGGCGCAGCCGCCGCAGGCCCCTCTGCAGCAGGCCCCGCCACCTGCCCCGCCCACGCCCTCCGTGGTTGACCTCAGCAGCCGTGCCACCACATCGGTTCACACGGGCATGGCGCCTCAGACCTGCCTCCACAGCCCCAGCACAGCAGGTAGGCAGCCTATGCAGTGGAGCCTATCATGCACCTCGAAATACTCGAGGCCACGTGAGTTAGTTGTACCCTTTCAGTGTCGGGGTGGGGGGGCGGAGGCCTCGAGAGGTCCGTCCTCCTGTTTGCTCACCTGGTGCAAGCACACTCTCGCCACATTTACTCACTATCAGCCAGGACGCTGAGACAGAACAATATCTTGTGCGTTTTCTCATTTAGCTCCTGATTGGAGCGTTGCATCGCACCTTAAATTCACCCTGACACACTTTAGTCCTGTTATACAGCCCTGCACTGAACTTTGGAGCGCCTGTAAGCAAGCTCAAGGGTGGTGTACAATCTCATTCACAAAGCTCCGATTAGCAGAACAAATCTTCCCGCACCAACCGTGTCAGGCATTAGTCATGGTTGTTTTCTGTGTTGTGTTTCTAAAGTTGTATTGTTGCCTTCAGATTCACCCTTTTAAAGTTAGTTTCCATCGTCTTCATTCAGAATAAATCCCTGCTGGGTTTGGCAAACACTGACATCGGCTGTTTACATTACTCAGAAATGTGACTCAGAGACTACTACATACTGCTGAGCTTCATTTAGTTTGCACACATACTTCTTTTCAGCTCGGTGATGTGACTTTTGAATGAATTTTAAGGTGCCGTCTAATTATTTCTTTATTGGTTGCATGAAATCCTCAAAGCATTTTAGGTGTTAGAACCATGTTTTGTTTCGGTGCAGAGCTCCAGCGTTTCAGTGACGTGTTGATAAGCTAAAGCTCCTCGTCCAGGAAGATTTCTTTTATTGTAATGAGCTAACATTAAGTGGACAGTTTGCATTTAGGCGGAGGCGCTAAACTGTGTGACTGAGTTTGTTAAGGCGCTGCCAGATTCTGTTTGGGTTTTACGCCAGACACCAGAAGGATTGAAGTCATTTTAAAGGACCGGTCTTTGGTACGAATGTAAACAGAGCGAGGTCTCTGCATTTAAAGGGAAGCAAGAAGTTCTTTATGTTTGTTACTCGATGTGGGGGCGTCCTGATTAAGTGAGTGCCTAATAGTTTGAGTGATATTTCAATCACACAACTGATAATCAGGATGAACATGAACTGATCTGACCAAAGACTTTGGATGATAATAGAGGATGACTGGTGATTTGGCCTGACATCAGATGGGTCAAGGTCGACTCCTCGTCTATAAAATCACTCTTTTCTTAAAAGCCGCAAACAGAGTCCCGACATAAATGCTACGCAGCTGTTGTACTGGCACCTGAAAAGAAAACTCCCCCTCAGCGCGTCGTGCCTCTGAGTTTGGAGATTAGGAAGGAACAAACCTTGATGAGGTATTGTCAGCATTGTGTTGGCTTTACTCTACATTACACAGCATCAAATCTTAGCTCTTGAACCAAGTTGGGTCATGGAAAGCTACCAAAATATTACCAGGCGTTGATAAGAAACAATCGGGGTGAAAGTCCAGGCAAAGAAGGTTCAAATGAAAGTTTAATTAGCTACATTTTATTGACCAAGTGGCTTTTACAAAGACACTGAAACGTTCCACTGCGTCCTCGTTATGTATATGAAAGCCGATGATTAGTATCGGCATTGATTGATATCTGTGTCGTTCTTTATGCTGATTAAGTGCTCAAAGATGGTGTGATGAAGAGCTAGAAGACATAATAAAGACTTGGTCGCATTCGCGGCACAAAAAGTCGAATCCGTAACAAAAAAACTGCATCTTTGGGTAACCCGATAAAATATCCAGCTGTTACATTTGTAACACCTGTTGCCTTTTAAGCCTTTCTATCCATAAAACGGTAATAAAAACCAAATATTATGACCTTCACCTCTCAGCGTTTGCGCTGACATAGCTTACACTGCTTTCTCTTCATGACGCAAGTGGCTAATAGTGGCGCTCTTTCTGACGCTGTAATTGGCCAAAGTTTCTGTGGTGTCGGCTGTGCGTTTCACAGTGTTTGCACGACAACAATAGCGAGGCAAACATTTAGAAAAGTGTGATTTTTATTTTTTATATTTATATATAGACCATTTCCTGTTCCC
>NW_024582429.1:963194-1001032 GCF_018398535.1 Haplochromis burtoni
AGCTCCCAGTGGCTCGTAAAGGTGATTAGGGTGAGGTTGGGTATTTGCAGGTTGGCAGACAAACTCCAGTTTTAGTTGGTAAGAGGCTTTGCTCTTGTATATATTACTGTATAATTTTTTTTTGAGGGTCAAGTTTTTTCCTCTTGAAAAATGTTTATGCAGCAGTTTAATGATGACTTTTAAAGAAGCAAGTTGCTGTGAGTGCTTTGATGTAAAGTTTTCGCTTTGAATGCATCAGCTGTGAAATTGTGGCCCGATATCAAGTTATCCAATAACAGCTTGACCAGTGGCTGGTTCCAGTCCATATTTCTGCTGTGACCAATAGCTGACCCATTTTACAGTCTTTGAGCAGTTGAATGCGTTTTTGAATGTCAGCCAACTTAAAGTTCATGCAACATGACGGCTTTATTTGCGGAAATGCTGGCATACACAGAGTTCACATTGGGTGACGTATCAGTGCAAGCACATTTTGACATTTGATTACCAGAAAATGCTAAATGCTTATTTTTGATTGATTATAGTTGAACTGGTAATTAACAAATCATCCATTAGGTTGTATAGAAAGTTGTGCAGACTAGAGTTTGAGGAGCTAATCTTACTCAGTGGAGGTGCATCTGTACCTTATGGGGTTTTTTCTTAGAGGCTGGGTGCACATGTGCATAAAGACACATGCGTATGTGTGTGTGTAGGTGTGTGTGTGTGTTCTGCTTGGGTCTGTCTCTGTCTGCCTCTTCACATTTGTCTCTCACGTGAACGCGGCTGGGGTTTCCTGCAGCATGCCGGGCCATGTGACGGACACATGCAGGCGCCGTGTGCAGCGCTGAGCTGCAAACAGGAGCTTGTCACGGCATGAAACCTGCCCGCTTCTCTTGTCTCCTCCTCCCTCCGTCTCTCACTCACTCTCACTTTCACGCTCCCCACCTCTCCTTCCCTCCCTACAATGCTGTCCACTTCCTGTCCAGTCTTCCTCCCCCTCCCTTGCCGGGCTCAGCTCTAAAACAGCCTCGGACTCAGAGCCAAGGCACAGACTGTACCCTGCAGAGATCACATGGACTCGGGTGTGCTTCGGTCACGTGAGCGCAATATTGTTCCAGCTCAGCGAGTCTAGTCTCGTCTAACCAGCCACACTGCCACCGTCGTCTAGCGATACAGGCAGCTGATAAGTTATCACAAGCAACAAACAAATAAAAGAGAGGGGGATGGTTTTCCTCAAACTAGCGGTTGGTTCAGAAGATGGACTCTGCTACACCGTTGGCAGGAGGCAAAGGGGAAGTCAGATCTAGGAGGGGTCAAAGGATGTGTTGTGGCGCATTCCACTAAGTTATGAAAGGTGGCTTGATGAGGGGGAAAAATATCTCTCCGCTTTGTTGTTGTGGCCAGTTTCCGCTGGTCTCGTGGAAATGGTAGCTTTCCTCTGCAGGACCAGCCCGTCCTGCATGAGTGCCCTCGAGGAATGAAGTCCTGTTGACTTACAAGACACGGAGACAAACAAAATCTACGCACTTATTATAATGAACGGGGTGGGGTGGGTGCACTGTCTTAAGGGAATTTGGTGCTTCACTGTAATTTTAATAGTTTTAGACACCAATGGAGCCCCATGGCCCAGAGGTATAATTAATATCTGATTTAGGACGCTTTAATCAAATTTGTTTTGAGTTGGTGCATTTTTTTTTTTACCTTGCCACCAGGATTTTTACGTCATGCAAATACGTTTTGACTGCCAGCTTAAAGAAGCATCATTTAAAGCCAACACAGAGGAACAGCACTTGTGCCCTTTAACGTTTTTGCACAGTATCGAGCGACTGCTGTTGGGCTCGTGTCACTCCGAGGTCAGAGTTCTGCTGGACTTCCATCCCCGCGCACAGATATGACCACCAGCTCCGCTTATCGCCGACCGCCGTGTTATCACCCACGCAGCCACATGATTACACTCACAGTAAGCTCGATACGATCATTTAGCGTGACAACAGCCTGTAACCAGCGGCGCACCGAAAGAGATAAAGTCCACAAAGGAAAACAAGTTCCACGGGTATTTCTCAGCTCAATCCTGCTTTCCCACAGCTTTTTATAAGACAGACTACCTTTCATGCCTTGTTAATTTTAGATTTCCTGGTCAGGGAGGGAACTATTTTGTGCATCCACATTCAACTACTTCCTCTCCCCTGGAATGTGCGGTCCATTAGTTTAGGATACTGCAGGTCAATGAACGGGCTTGTGTTGTAACTCTGGTAATTAGGAGCTCCCAGTGGCTCGTAAAGGTGATTAGGGTGAGGTTGGGTATTTGCAGGTTGGCAGACAAACTCCAGTTTTAGTTGGTAAGAGGCTTTGCTCTCCAGCAGGGCTCGGTTTATGAATGGTGGTGGAAGAGAGTTCAGCTATTTGTATCTTAGCTTACAGACAGATTTATCTCTACTCTGGAAACGGTGACTCTACTTACCGACTCGACCTTAGTTGACTTGCTAAAAGATATTATTAAAAACACCTTATTCACCAAACAGGTCATCAGTATTGCTCGTTGTCTAGCCCGCAGCCTTTATCTCAGATTGAGGGTTTTTTTTTAAGTATCTATACTCATAATTATAACATTGAGAATAAAAAAATAAAAAATAAAAAGCCCACAATACCATGATAGACCAACAGGGGGCTACAGCCCACATTTTGGGACCACAGCAAAAAATATGTTGACATATCAAAAGCTGGTATTAAATCTGTTCTTTTTTTATTATATAATTCCGGTTTTTTCAAATAAGTTTAATGCTGAATTTTCAAGAAAGTTAATAAAGAGGTTGAAGATATCCAACTGTAACCATTCCCAGAAAAAATGCCAGAGGAAATTCCCTTTTCCTCAGATTTATGAGCTGATAATCGGTCATTTTAATACTCCTGCATCGTTTTTCCGAACAAACCTGCTTCAATGTTGTTTTCCTTTTACTTTCTATGAGAAATCCGAAGCAGGGTGGCCACTCTCTCGAGGTTTTCTTGTCATGTGATGAAGGAACCGTCACTTCCTGTGGTTGGGACGGTGCCTCTTGAGGGGCAGACAGATGCAGAGTGAGCTCAAGGATTCAGTCTGTTTCTGTTTTAAATGCAAGTGTTCTCAAACCTCCACGGCATCCAAAAGCAGAAAGCGGTGCGACTGTGTGCACGCTGCATGAAGGTCTGCAGCATTCATTGGCCATGGCCGCTCACAAGTCCAACAATTTGGGTCGTGATGTATGAGCTGCCAGTGGATCGGCAGCTCGTGGGAATGTAGGCCGCTGTGACTCGCTTTATGCGCTGTTTTTTTTTTTTTCTAAGTGGGGAATACAAATGGGGTTTTTAATCACAAAACTAATTAGTGCTAATGTGATGAATCACTCAGTAATTGTTCAGCGAACTGGACTCGTTGGCCCTCAGCTTGAGATTGGTTGGAGAAGTCTCACACGACAGGCAGGTAGGGATGGGGGGGGGGCTGCTGATAGCTTTCAAGATGGTTTGAGAGTTGACTTCCTTGAGATCTCTAGACAATCAGTGAAATCAGCAGTATTAACAGTTCATTATAATAAGCGCGTAGATCTTGTTTGTCTTCGTGTCTTGTAAGAAGTGAGGCCTGTGTGTGTGTGTGTTTCTTTGTCCTTTTAAAGCTTGTGTGCTTGCACCACCTGCTGGGCAAATGAGGCACAAAGACTTTCTTCTATAAAAGTAGCCACCTGTCCTCAAGTCAAAGCCTGACGTCTCCTCCTGCTGCTCTAAGATGTGTGCATTCAGAGGAGAGAAAGAGCGTCCTCCTTTGTCCTCGGTCCAGCTTTAGAGCTGCTGATTGGGCCTCACCCGTGTTGCCTCGCTGCTTTCTTTAAATAGAAGTACAACTCAGAACCTTAAGGGCGCTGCTTCTGCCAAAATTAGAGGTGCTTATTGTTTAGGTCCTGCTGATTTCAAATCACGAAAGTCTTTCAACATGTAGCTCTTGCTGAGAGAATTGCATGCTTCTGTGCACTTACTGACAGCTAATGTGTCTAACTTTTGTCCTCAGCCCGGGACACCCCCAGCCCCATCGACCCAGAGTCCATTCAGGTGCCCGTGACCTATGACCCCGACCCAGCAGACCTGGCTCTGTCCAGCGTGCCGGGCCAGGAGATGTTTGATCCGAGGAAACGCAAGTTCTCTGCCGAAGAGCTGAAGCCACAGCCGATGATTAAAAAAGCCCGCAAGGTCTTCATCCCCGAGGACCTGAAGGTGACCCGCTGCTCCGTCTCTTTGTGTTTGTGTTTATAGCCGTGTGAGATCAGATTTCATGTTCTGGCTGAAATGCCGTTATGTAAGAATGTGAGAGTCTGAAGCAAGTTAAACAATGAGGGGGAGGAAGACTTTTGAACTATAAGCAAAACAATCTGTGTTCTTAAATTCAAGTCATGCAAAAAACACAAAGATAATGGCTACATTCAAGTTGGAGATAATATTTATACATCAATTTAAAAAAGGGTTTTGCATTTGAAATGTGGGACTGGGGATCATTTAAAATTTATGAGCCCCCATTTGTTTCTCCAACCATATTTATGAATAATTATTTCACTGAAAAGGAATACACATGAAATCTGTAAGTCTGCACTAACGGTGTAAAGTGATGCATGTATGAGTCGTGCATGTGCAGCGAAACAAAACAACTATAATTCGAACAGTAACGTGTTTCTGTTCTCGCTCACAGAGAGGTATGCTCGAGACAACTATATTAGGAATATCCCCTATTTATGACATCATACAGAGCCAAAAGTAGGAAAAGGTACTAAAACTTTAGTGTTTAGAGCATCATTCTTTGTGAGCACGTTAAATATGAGCATTCACCCTTTTAACTGTGTACAAATGACAGAAAATAAGGAAAAGCATAAGCTTTCATCAGTTAGAATAAATCACTGTCTCCCCCTAGTGGATGGATCGGGAACAGGCATCACATTCAGAGCTGTGTTTTTTAGCTCAGACTCTTGACCTCCCCATCCTGTCCCCACTGTTCTCTGCAGGATGATAAGTACTGGGCCCGGCGCAGAAAGAACAACGTGGCAGCCAAGCGGTCAAGGGACGCCCGGCGGCTGAAGGAGAACCAGATTGCCATCCGCGCCTCCTTCCTGGAGAAGGAGAACGCCGCTCTCCGCCTGGAGGTAGCGGACTTGAGGAAGGAGCTGGGCCGCTGCAAGAACGTTCTGGCTAAATACGAGACCCGGCACGGGCCCCTGTGAGCCCTCAAATCCCCACCCTGCCCATCCAGCACCACCACCATGCCCCCTCCTTCCACCTGACACCCACTCTACTCCCCAGACCTCCCTTCCCCTCGAATTTGAAGGACAATGTGTCTCTTTTGGTGGCACTGAATCCCCCCCCCCAGTACCTCCTGGCCCTTGAGCCCCTTCTCCTCCCACACCAACACACACCTGTATGATTCTGGTATTTTTGACTTCTATCATAAGCTTCAATTTGTCTGTACCTTCTTTTAATTTCTGTACACATTGTTTGACTAAATATATATACATATACATGGATAATGATATATATATATTTACACCTGCATACTTCCCACTTTAATGTACTGTGAGGAGTCATGAGCCAACCCACCAGCTGAATCCCCCCGCCCGCTACCTTCCACCTTTTGAGAAGTGATGCCATGTTTGTTGTTCGCTTTCATACCGATTTTATACGTGACATCAGGACTGAAAACTGTCATTTCCTTTCTTCTTCGTGTCCCCGTAACGAGCTTAAGCGCCCGCTTCCTGCTTCAAACTTGCGTTTTGTTTTTGTTTTTTAAGCCCTGTTAAAGTTGTCTTCTTCTGTTAACAACATCATCTCTTTTTTTTGTTCATGTTGTATTTTAGTTGGGTAACTCCGCCCCCCCCCCCCTACGTAAAGAAAACATGTCTCTTCCTCTGCAGTCATGCCCATTTTTCTTTCCTTCATCTCTCTCGGACACTGAGCAATAATTCCTGTCCACCGCTAACCCGACACAAGCATCTCTTAGCTCCGCCTTCTCTCCACATCGCATCCTAGCTCGTTAACTAAGCTAACGTTAGTTGACATCTGCACTAATGCGTGTCTCACAATCTGATCCAGTGCAATGTTTCCACTCGCTCAATTTCCTCTAACTCATATTTATCTACCTTTTATTTCTCAGATGGAAGATTGTTGTTTTGAGAGAAAAAAAAATATATATATATATACATATATATTTCTGTTGATATAATTGTTAGTATTAATACTACTCTTGACATTGATGTTGTTTAGCCTCCTTGTTTTTCAGATTTAAGCATGATTTCTTTGACAGAATGAAAAGCTCTGCGGTTATTTTCTTCCTTTTTTTTCCTTTTTTTTGTTTTGTTTTTGCAAAGTTGTCGATTTTTTTTGCTTCTGTTCAACTTAGCATGATTAATATGAGTGTTTTTACTTTAGAAATCAATCCAGATGTCTGTAGTCTCTCCTCATAGCTCTATGTTTGCCTTCTTTTAAAGATGGCTGTATGAATGTAAAAGGTGTTGACAAAAAGAGTTGGATGGTGTTGTCCAATACTGTGGTTAACCCAATCGATTTGTTTACTGCAGACCAAACGATTCACAACAGAGATGATATATTGGTTACAAGAGATATGTTTATATAGACCTATTCTATAAGTTGTTCTTTTTGTACAGTATTTTTCCTATACATTACTGAACTGTGTATTTTAAAGGCACAACAGATCCAGAAAATAATTAAAGAATACAAATGTATAACTCAAAGACAAATGCATATACTGGTATTTTGATATTCTGTAACAGGTAGGATGTGGTAGATTTACAGAGACATCCAGCGGCACCCAAAAAGCTCCCGGGCATCGTTATTATTATGACACTCTGGTTTGTGCAGGTGCCACGTTTAGGCTCCCATATAAATCTCATGTAACTCAAAAGAAGCAGATGCGGTTCAGAAGAGAGATTTGGGCCCGCGCACGTTCACCGCGGTTAGCGTCACAGCCTCCCCGGGGATCCGAAGCTGCCCGTGAGCAAGCTTTTAATTGAATTTCCTGCTACATAATGAAACGCTTCACACAGCTCGTTGGTTTTCTTCTTCGATGGGATGAAGTTACTATGAAGGAAGGGAAATCTGTCGCTGGTTACTCTTGCTGCTCCGTGCGATTGGTTCCTTTTGGCCAATGCACTTGTAACGTGTCCCGAACCTGAGTGATAGACACCGAGAAGCTTTTTTTCTTCTTCTTCTTTAAACAAAGGCTGACGGTGAAGATCTACAACGTTGTTGTAGTGTAGAAATTTCCGAGCATTCAGTCCAATGCTGAAGCTTCAGCTTATTGTATGGAAGTTCAGATGTGCCAGCACTAAAATGAAATTAATGGAATTTTTCTGCAGTGGATCATCTGGTAACAAAATTACCACCCACCACTTTTTTTTCGTCCTTATCCTTGTTTTTCTACACGTAATAAACTCAGTTTGTGGTTTTTTGTGCTGGAGTATTGGAGATGATATTCCCAAATACGGAATTATTCATGTAATCCAGCACGTATGGCATTTGTTACATTCCTGCGTTTTTAACACAACTCACATTTTAGTAGGTAAAGTCTAATTTATCTATTTGCATTTTGAAAGTAAGTAAATCTCTGTAATTGGTAAACAGAACTTTGATTTGAGTAAATGATTTTATTTTCTTACTGGCATCCCTGGACTTGTTATGTTTGTGGTGACGTGTTGAAATTTTAGTCGGGAATTTCCATTTTGTTCTTTTCGAAGTTGGAAGAAAAAAGGAACGACCCCAAAAAAGGCTGATATCCGCCCAGTAAAACAAAACTCACACATTCCAGCCTCAGCACCAGAGTCTGTTGAACGTAATCTATCTGATCCAAAGGCGTGCGCGATGTCAAATGATTATTTTGTAACTGTAAACTATCATCTCAGTGCTTTAGCGCTTTAGACGTTTCCTTCTCCATCCTAGCTGCACAGGCACACGGGAGAGCGTAAACAGAGTTTGCGGTAAAGACTGGAACGATGCCTCCAGAATCTCCGGAGCACCTTTCTATGAAATCGTATGCCGTGCGTGTATATATAAATACAGGAAAAAGCCAATAATGAACCCACGTGTATCCCAAAATGACCTCACTGTCAAGTGATTTCACTACCTCACCCGGAAATGTTATCCATAATCCTGAGTCTATTCCAGTGCCTTGAATACACCGACTGTTTCCCAGTCTCTCAGCAATGTAGTTTTCATCGCAGCGCCACTCGGATAGGTTCAGATCTGCACTGAAGGGCTTCTTAGTGCATCAAAATATCTACACATTATATATACTAATAACTCTCATGTCTTATTTTGGACATTACACCAGAACTGTAACCATTGTATTCATGGCAACACCAAAAGACTGTTTCAGAGTGTGCGGCTTAGAGTACTCGGTCTTGCTTGTCATGGAATGGATGCATAACATTTACTTGTGCTGTTCAGCCCTCAGCCTCTGTCTCTGTACATTGTAGTGTCTAATAAAATCCCAGTGCTTTTCTGCTTTGTCGTATTTTTCTGCCCGATTACAAAAGATCGCAGACGTTTGGTAAGAGTCCGTGTGGCACTGAACTCTGGGTCAGACTCGTTATCAAAAACATGTTTTCTGATGTTAATTTGTGACTTTTACAGCTTCTTTGTGCCTGACATGAAAAGCATCAGACAGGGACGTGATTGTTGACCAATCACATTTGAGCTGGCTGCGAACAGTGTGACAAAAACTGGCCCACAAAACAGGAAGCCTTAGCCTGGATGTCCATGATGACCCAGTAACTACCCTGAAAATCCAGTAAAACTGAGAAACTAATTACCGTATTTCCCGGACTACAAAGCGCACCTGAATATTAGCCGCACAAGCTAAAATCAGGGGAAAATCTTGTTTTGTACATACATTAGCCGCACCTGACTAAAAGCCGCGGGTGTTTCAATGTTGACTTATCATATGTAAGAGAATATGCACAAAGCGAATTGTCAGGAAAGAGATGGCTGTTTGGAGACACATCACTTTTATTAATATTTTGAAAAACAAGTTATGGGTACATATTTGCATAACTCCTCTCCATCATGCAGCAGTCCAGCTCTTTGAAATCGGTTGGTGATCGTGGATGTTTTCACACTTTTCCACGCTGTCAGAATCCACTGGTGGAGTTGGGCATAACTTGCTTTTCGCAAGCTCATCATCCACGCCTCCTGCTGAACGCGCTACTTCGTACGGTACTACGTTGCCTGGCGGATGGACATGTGACCAACATACCACTCTTGAACCCCGATCCTTCCGCCAGGCAACGTAGTGCCGTACAACAGCGGAACAAACAAAACAAATCCTCTTACGATATGACAAAAAGCATAGACAATCCATAGAAAAGCCGCACCTGACTAAAAGCCGCAGGGTTCAAAGCTTGTGCAAAAAGTAGCAGCTTATAGCCCGACAATTACGGTAAATCAATCGGTTAAATATTTATTAAAATAAAACTAGAAAAGGATGGATGAGTAGTTTTTAAAGTAAGTTGAACTGCACATCAATCTTCTCTTCAAAAGCACTCAACACGTGCTGTGTGAGCTTATACAACCTTCATTTACTTAATCTGAAGAATCAGTTTTTCCTTAATGTGTTCAGGAGTTTCCACTGTGGGGTGCCGGTTTAACTGGGTGCGTTGAGGGGACGCCCACATGCCATAGTGCTGAGAACGGCCGGTTCGAGTCCGACCCGCAGCCCTTTGCTACCTGTCTGTCCTCGTTTTCCTGTCGTTTCTTCACTTATCTAATAAAACTGAAAAAGGCCAAAAAGAGACTCCACTCTGAGCACTTCCTGAACGACCAGCCTTCTTGTCCTATAATCGCAGACACTCTTCGGCGGAGGTTCAACTCATCCTCTTCGAGCCACGATCTGATTCCTTGGGTCGACGGCTGCAGCTCGTGGCTGTAGGTGAGGGTGGGAATGTAAATCACCCAGTAGATGGACCATTGGGATCACAGGATGGTAACCTCAGAGATATTTCCTGCTTTGTGTGAAGAGAAATGATGCTTTGTGTCTAAAAAACACAATTATCCTATCGTTATTGAAAGAAACAAAGTAATGTAAATATCACACCGAATACTGAATCCTGTTTGGATTCGTGCTTCAGGGCCTTGAATCACTTTTTAAAATGATGATCACAAAAGTTTAAATTAATAAGTTTAAGTGTATAAATCAGGCTTGACACTCACTACCAAAAATATATTTGAAGCACAAAGAAGTAAAAGTTGTGACATTAGCGCTGAATATAATATAACGGATAATTATGCAGACTCTGGGGCTTTCTTGTTAAAGCAGAATTACATATTTATCTGTTGTAGAGGGATATTAAAAAAAAACCCAGCAGCAGCCTAAATGAAGAGCCTGAGATGTGCTCGTCTAAATCCTCTTAGAAACTCAATAAAGGCAGATTCTAGTTTCTTTTGTATGGAGCGTCTAATGAGAGCTGGATTAGACACAGACAGTCAGTGCAAAGTGAATTTAGGAGAAAACCTGAAAGAGATGCAGACGTAGGGTTTCCTTGTTTTTTTATTCTCACATCAGAAAGGTGGAGAAGCTTTCATGGTTATGCAGCACCGTTAACAGCCAACAGAAGATATGAGAAGAGTTTTGTTTCCCCTGCAAAGGCCAGGAGCACGTCATTAACAGAGCAAAGAAGAGAATATACAAACATTACAAAACAGTGGTTAAGGAAATCAGTTGGAGAAAAAAAAAAATCATTCAGCTCCAGACATCACTAAGAGGAAAGCAACAGGATTATAACTGTACAAATCAGGAGCCGTGAAGCTAATTTACAAAACCAGCAGCATGAGACAAAGACAGGAACACGAGGATTTCCCCACTGATCAGACCCTTCCAAAGACTGCAGACGGGGAACGCTGCTCAAACCTGAGCAGTCAGTGGAAACAAATGTAATACTGGACCACAGTACAAAGGTCGTGCATACAAACACTGTTCACATTACAGAGAAAGTGGAAAAAAATAATTCTGTCTCCTTTATCCACCTCACCTGATTTTTCTCTCATGGTTTGGCTCATTACCAAAAATCTAACTGAAATAGCATGAGTCGCTTTCATTACGCCTGCCCACCAGCAGGGGGCGCCAACTACTTAGAAAAGAAACAGTGGTTCTCTGAAAACTGCATCTGGTCACAGAAACAAAGCGCTGTGCATTAGACCAAAAAAGTGCAAATGTGAATCAGATGGATTTAAAACATCACTGTAACTTTACAGAAAGCAAAAAACCAAAAACAACTCCATGTGTTCACAAAACGTTGCCAGCAGAATTCACTGAAGCACTGAGCGGCTCTACACACTGTACATGTGTAACTACTGAGAAGAGTTTTCAATGTCGGCTTGTTTGGCATTGAACGTGTGGTTAGATCACTACTTTGCTTCTTGTTTGATCAAGTTTAAATCAGTTTTCCATTTGAAGAAATGCTTCAGTTTAGACAACATTACAGACCTTTGGCTTCTGTTAAATAAAAGTTAAATTCAGCTCCTACATTAACACTAACGTCTGATTTAACATCGTATAAGAGCTACTGATCAGAGTGGATATTTAGCACCTCATTCGATATCCTCCCTCATGTTCAAAACACTGAAACTAATCAATCTCCGAGTTTTGACACTCAAATAACCCCCAAAGTGGAATGTGACTGACTTCAAGTGATACAAAAGACGGCTATCAAATTTCTCAAATACTTTCAAATATTTATGAATGTGGTCAACAGCAAGTGTAAAAGTTCAAAATTCCCTTCCTGACTGTCAAAGGATTTGTTTTTATTTTTACAAAACGGCTATAAAGTAGCTTTTCTTCATTGGCTTAGAAATCTGTTTTCCTTGTTAGAAAACAGTAAACAATTCACGGTCATTGTTTTCGTAAACCTTACGGCTGTCGTTGCAGCTTCAGCGGGCAGTCGAGGGAGTCGCCCCGCGCTCGGCGCGAGAGCACGAGGGTGACGGGACGGGAAGCGCCCTGTCTGGGGTCGCGGTCACGAGTCGAGGAGGGTGTCTGAGCTGGGAGCGTTGTAGAGGTACTTCCAGATGGCGTAGTAGTGCACTGCCGCCGCCAGCGCCACGAACATGTGCCAGATGGCGTGGGCGAATGGGATGACGCCATCGCTCTTGAAGAAGAAGACACCGAGGCAGTAGATGAGTCCTCCACAGGCCAGCTCCTGAAGACCGTCTGTGTTGCTCTGCAAAAACACACAAAAATGGATACATGTAACATATTCATAAAATATTACTGTTTAAAACACATTGCTGACTGTGCACTGATTGGTTGAATCGTTACAACCGGTCCAGTGAGCAGGCCGGCAGGAAGAATCGGGCAGCTGGTTTGTAGCAGCTGAACACTCAAAATGAGATTGAGTAAACCGTTTTTTGTAAGCGCATCGTGGACGGCGTCGTTTTCACGGACGGAAGACAAAGTCGAAAATAACTTTGCAAGAATGACTCTCTACACCTGAGCAGCTAACCCAAGTAAAGTGTGCAGGACATAACAGGACATAATGAAATATCAGAAAGTGCACACAAACCACCAAAGCACCACAAAATCCTGCAAAATATTAACAATAAAACATGCAGCATGCACTGAAAAGGATTACTGAGATGTGTGGCTGCTATTTCCACTGAGACCAGTAGAAGCAGAGATTAAAACAAAGACGAGGCGCCACAGCGGGATTCAAAAATTATTTTTGCAGCTCTGAATGGTTTTATATGAATCATTAAATCAAAAAGAAAACTTTAAATGCATCGTTTGTTTTCTGTGAACTCTTGTCAAACACTCTAAAGAGGAAGTAAGACACACGGCTAACAGCTCCACCCTGCAGCTGCCGCATGTTCGGTTTATCGGCTGAGATGAAGACGTGATGTGAGGGTTTAAGACTTAAGCTGAATGTGATTGTGCTTGTATTAATAAAAATATATATTACCATTGATGTCACCACAGATGCGGGAAAAAATCCCATCGTCAAATAGAAGGCCAGCTCAACGAGTTTATACCTGTGGAGACAAAACGGGGGGGAAAGTGTGTGTTTACGAGGTCTGCGCCATGCAAAGGAAATGTGAAACACAAGCAAGGCGGGGAGATGATCAGATCTGACACGGGCGGCGTTTGGAGGATGTGAGAAGGTGAAATCATGAGGAAAACGGATTTTCGGGCATGAGTGTAGAGTTTTGAGACGTGTTTTGTATCCAGGGAAGAGTTTCGAAGCACTGTGGTTACTTCAGACTAACACAGAAAGACATTTCTAGCTATTGTGATTTTTCTTTCTTGGCTTTCTCAATAAAGTGTAAAAAAGAATGAAGAGTAAAAAATACTTGGCGAGCTCACTGTGACATAAACTCACTTTTCATGGTAGTTGAAGACATAAATGGTTCCAGCAGCAGCCATGAGCCACACAAACCAGCGCATGTGTGCTGCGAGGGGGCCCAGTTCACGCAGGTTCAACCTGAATAAAGATGAAAATCCAAATTAGATCAAGTTAGATCTCCGTGTATGACTCAGGTCCAGGGGAGTATATCATGCTCTCTGTCTGACACTCACCAAGGTGTGTAGGAGGCAGCAATGAAGAAATAGATGACCACTCTGTCACACATGTGAAAGCAATGCTCCACTGACCTGAAACAGACGACACGCAGGTTTAAGCCTTTTTCCTCAACAACCATCATTTTCATGCCCACATAGGCAGAAACATTTCCGGCTAACAGGAAGTGAGATGTGAGATTGTGTTTCCATACCAGCAGTGAGTAATTTGCAAGTGTATGGAAATTATTGTCTGAGCAGGACAGACAGAGAACCACAAAAAAAACCCAAAAAACAATGAGGTCGCAGGTCATTTGTCTGCAGCGTGACGCAAATGCAAACAAAGTGAATTTGCTAACACGCTAAAGGTAAACAAAAGAAGATGGGACATGCGAGTCACCATAACAGGTCAACATTTCACAGTATCAAAGTATGAGAAGCGCCACACCCACTCACATGATTTTTAAAAAAGCAAAAGAAATAATGAAACGGAAAGAGCCTGGCATGAAGTGTGAAACCTCGTGAAGAACACAAACACGCTAACGAAAGAAAAGCATTACTCGATACACAGTAATGTTGTAATTCGCAGCGGCGTCTGAATATGTAGCATTATGTCCTGCGCAGTGAAAACCAAAGCAAAAATGATAGAATGACAGAACAATGGCCGATGGACGAGAGGAAAGATGGCAGCGTATATCTACCTAAAAGCAACAAAGTATTTGTGAAAGTAAAGCAACAAAGAATGTTGATTTTATTCATTTAGCTCACACCAAATATCATCATCATATTTTAATTATTTAATAACAAGAAAACAAAGGACTGTCCAAATGTGTCTTTTCCAAAAAGCTCACGATATCCGGAGACCGATCGTATGTATGAAAGCTTTTATTAGAACAGTCACTCAAGGTAATACTTGAAATTCCATGAGATGACCTCAAGCACAGATTAGAAGTGGGCCATAAGGGTCCGTCTGCTTTGCATCACTTAAAATAGCACCAGATTTTTTATTTTATTTATTTATTTTTTTTAAATGGATGCATGAAGCAGATGATGAGGACAGGAAGTCAGAGAAATGGCACAGAGAATGTGGGCAATTTCCAAAAATAAAAGAGCCTGTGCAGACTAAACGCTCCACTTTGGAAACACTGGAACAAAACTAACACAAAAACACACCCACGAGTATTTCTGGCATGAATCTTCTGCCTGAGTGCTTATTAATGCTTCAGTCCTCACCTCATGTGACTCTTCTTCCAGGTGATGATATGAAACACGGTGGAGACGAGGAAGAGGGCACACAGGCCCATGCCGTACACCCAGGCCGTGATCCTCTCCCAGCGGTTGTCCGACAGACAGTGCAGCAGCGTCATCCCCACGAAGGCTGGCACGATGAGGAGCTGCAAGGATGAGGGAGAAATCACAGAATAAATAAATTATTAAGACAGTTAAAGAGCAACTGTGAAATTACACGGAGGCCTAAAGAGTTTGGAGCCACTCACTGCATGGGTGTAAAAGTTTGCAGCATGCTCATAGCAGGTAGGCTGGTAGCGGCAGTTTGCAGAGGCCCGTCTGTTCATGAACCTGAATCGCACACAAAAACAAACAGAACAAAACATTAAAAGACCCCAGGGCACCTCACCAACAAACCCACCCTTCAGTATCTGCGCTTTAAGAGAGGAATTTAATTACATCAGAGGGACAGCTCAGGTGGAGACAAAGTTTGAGCTGTGGATGTCCCTAAAAACAAAAGCATCCAAAAGAAGAACTTTATCTAGACAATGTGTGTACACTGATTTTTTAAATATTTATGTACATTTATTTATTCATTCTAACATCACATATTACACAACCCGTGCAAAACAATTAACATAGGTTACATGTTGTATATGTGCTTATGCATGTGCCTGGCCTTTATTCTTATCATTAGAGCTATCCTACCTTCCAAGTACAAAAAAGAAATACCAGCAGACAGATGAACAACAATATTCTCACATTTAATGCTTTGAAATATATTTTTCTTAACACTGAAAATGCAAATACTGCACAAATCACACTTACTCTCCTGCACTGAAAAAAGTCTGTACACAGTTTCAAGTAAATTATGATTTTGTTTTAAACTTTATTTAAAAAATAAACCAAATCATTATAAACAGTGGCTCAGTTTGATCATATTAAATATTCTAGAATTAACAACAACATCTGCCATTAGCTTATTTTACTGTCTCCGAACCAAAAGATTAAGATATTTAATTAAGATTAAGTGTAAGATGTAAGTCGAGGCCAGAAAATGAAGCACTATTTTAAAATCAATGTTCGAAAAATAATTTATTAGCACTCGTAGACTGAATTATTAATTTTAAATCACAGTTTGGCGCCAGTTTGTTAAAATTTAAACGTTTCGATATTTAAAGTGAAAGTTCCTTTCGTTTGTCTAACACAGCTCTTTGCTAACGGCCAGTAGGAAGAGGAACCTAAACACTGAGTGCTTTATAAAAGTATGCAGCGTTGAAATCTCCCTGTTTTTTCTCCAATCTCATCCAGGCACAACCAAAACAGCATTTTTCGTTTTTCAGATTTCCGCTTACCTCTGAAAGCTGTTCACACGCTTCATTCCGGTGTCTTTTTTAACCGCGGGAAGCAACGAAAAATGGACCACAGCCAGCAAAGTAAAGAGCAAAAGCTCAGCTTTAAAGAGGGAGGGATAAAACAATAAACTGTCCTGACAAGCCAAAGGAAACGAAAGGCCTAGCATTAGCTAGTCGGCTAACGTTCTGCTGTTCATAAGCTAACTTGCACTACGGCTACAAGGCACCGGCAAAATTAATACCCCTGCTGCAAAGGCACCATTTTAGTCTTTTTCGTAATACCATTCTGCAGCAAATACTGACTCACTGCCTCTTCTTTACGCAATAAAGATCCATAAGCACCCCCTGGCAGCCAAGACAAACTAAAAACACCCCCGCAAATAAGCAACCCCGCCGGCCAAAGACGAGCTGCTACCCGCTGATCCGCTCTACAAAAAATATGATTTCTTTTTGAGCAGCACAGAGTCACAGCAGTGGTGAGATGCTGAGTGGCACGGCATGAGCCAATGAAGAGCAACGGCGTCGGAAAACGACCAATCAGACCTCAGCTGGGCGGGATCCTGTAGAGGGATGTGTCATTTTTGGTTGACAGTTAAAATAGTGACAATGGCACAGTTTATGGCAATGGTCGTTGAAAGGATAGTAATAAAACACAATTAGTCTTTCCACCTTCTAAGATGCATAAGGCTCAATTGAAAGTTAATTAATGATTTACCAGCACTTTTACAGCTTTACAATAAGTCATTAATATGCCGGTTTTTTTAATAGTTTTCAAAGATTTCCGGCTGCTGTCCATCATCATTAAACTTCAGTTTATTAGGAAATGTTTGACCTTTGACGTTAAACTCTGAAAATATGGGAACAATGGTTTCCTAACCATTGTTTGATTTGTTTAATTTTTAACTGACCTCCTGCAAATTAAAACAAGAGTGATTTCTAAGTTTCCTAAAATATGCCAGGCTGTGCACACTCAGTAGTCTGCTGCTGTTCTAGTAAGCAAAACAAGCTCTGTGGGAAGATCTTCTAAGATGGGGATGTGGTACATATCACTGTTGTTGTCCCTACAGTATGCAGTCACCATGAAATCTTAGCATGCAATGCTTTAACTCAGTTTCAGCTTCTTTTTGCAGATATTAATCATATGACAGATTTTGCAGTAGGCTTAAAACATGGAACATGGGCCGCTTTATCTTAAAAGTTTCTCATGGTGCAGCACGAGTTTATGCAGCAGCAGACTGACTCACACAAGCAGAGAGTGAACTACACACAGTATCACACTGTGACAGCCTTGTTACATAATAGCACCACAACTTGACCAGTGCCCCTTAGCTACAAGAGAGCTGTGAGAGTGTTTATGTAAGACTGAAGTGAAATCCTTCGGATTAATGAAGTTCACGCCGTGCAGTTTTAGCCTCAGAGCATTCGTACCATCTTCTCTGTCTACGAATGTTTTATAGCTCAAAGAATTTGAATATTTTTAGTAAATACCACAAAAATCTGGTTATATTGCACATCGGAAATTGTACACCCCTCTTGGGTGTAGCCTGTCACTGTAAATAAAAATCAGCACACAGCAGTTACTGCACCAGTGAGGGCAGAGAATAGGATTGATCCAGACAAAGACAAACGGCTCATTGTGCTTGGTTGAGTTTTAAAAAGGACGTTGGCACAGACAATGGGAGAGTGCCAGAGGCCATGTGTCAAAGGACAATGTCTTCTTCTGTTCGGTTTCTCTCTTAGTTGACACTGGCCTGAGAGCTGCAGGTGGCAGCCTGTCACAGCAGCCCAGGGTAGCTTCCTGTCCCTAAACAGTCCAGGCCTGTCTGTGTCTCACTAGCACTGATCACCTTCTCAGCTGGATGGAGTTTCCCTGCTGTGTAACCTGCACTCTTGAATCGCAGGAGCAGCTGTATCAATTTGCACCTACTCCTGTCACCATGAGGGCAGTGACTGGATTTAAAGCTGCAACCTCATCTTACTGCTTCCAATACTATTGTCACGGAAAACAACATCCAGTGCTTCACCGAAGCCCTACAGTTCAGGAAAATCAAGCAGATTTGTATTTTCCTTCTATCTCGACTAAAACAAACCAATAATTAACTAATTAATTTGAGGTGTTGTGTTCATTTAGAGTTAGAAACTATCATTATCAGTCTCTTGAGTCACATTTCCAGCCTTCTGTTTACTCTCCTTTAGCTCTGTTTTGGTCACATTCTTCCTCAGCTGCTACACGATCAGGTGCTCTGTAAATAAGTGACTGTTGCGTTTGAAAAAAAAAGACTATTAACTTGAAGAGTAAAAGAATGGACTAGAAAGCTAAACAATGGCCTGAAACTCACTCACAAAAGCCCAGAAGAACTGCAGAGGCCAGCACTAGTTATTTGTTATCTTTTATCATATATCAGACTTTATCTTTTTTAATTGGTTTGATCGACCTCTTCTCAAACTGAATTTGAGAGTTATTCAATGATTTAATCAGAATTAAGATGAAAAGTTTTATAGGGATCAAAGCAAAGGAACCAAATGGTCATTTTACTTTGCATTTTATTGTCTCGTGGAAATACTTCGCCTCCGGTGCAGCTCGACCAACAACAGCCCAGTCAGAGAATTCAAATGAAGCAGCTTATGTTTCACTGAGTCACGAAGCTCACGCTGGACACCTAAAAGCCTTTATACAAACTTCTCCATGTATGTGAAATTATTCCAAAGGACCTGCAATTAGATTGTGATGCGTTACTTCTGTCCTGTTAGCACTGACACACCTGTTAGAGCAGGATTTACCCAGCCGGCAGAATGATTATGATAAAGAGCGATTACATTATTACACTGACAAACTACAGCTGCAGCGCTGCTCTGACAGACTCTTTGCATTTTATTTTTCTACTGCTGAGTGTAATATTTCATTCCTGCAATCATTTATTGTTTGATTATTTTATGAACTAATTGCGTTAATCCAGAAATATCAAAAGGAGACTGAGAAATGTTTATATAATTATGGAAATTCCTAAATGTACTACTTTATTTTGAAAAGGAATTGCAACAGCAATTTAGAGTAAGCTGAGCCGATTCTGTGTTATTTAACTTACATTTGAGTGTCTTTGGTCATCTTTAATCTGGAATAATTGTTTAAAATCACAAAGTTTTTATCTTTTTTTTAAATCACAGTCCATATTTCTGATTGAATGTAGGACGCTCTATGATAGCCACAAACTGGGGGCTTCGTATCTAAAACGTTTACTACTTTATAGTACTACTATATAAGTATATAGACTGACAGAACATTGTTAAAGTTCTCACTGATTAGGTTTTGGAAATACAAGTCCAACCTGTCTTTGCAGATGACGTAAATGCTTCCAAAGTGTAAACATGGGGATTTTTACAGTAAAATGTGACGCGATCTTCAGCATTTCCTGCTTTGCCGATCATTTCTAGTCCCCACACACCTGTTCCTTGTTTTCTCATCAAGCCACGGCACATCCCGACCCTGTGATGCTAGAATCTGAGTATTTTCACCTGATACAGAGGCCAGCTTTCTGTTTTACTTCAGGCTTGTGTGTAACCACAGCTAAAACAAATCAAATCTTTGTAATCTCTCTGCAACTGTGTGAATAGCTACAGTTAGAAATGCACACTATCTAATCTTCCTGATAGCCCAGGGTCAGGGTTCAGGTATGCTTATGGTGCACCTGGAGAACTTTCAGTTTCCTTAAAAACATTTACTGCAGACAACACAAGGTGGAAAACACGACTCAGTCCTCCACATGTAAATACTAATGCAGGATTAGCAGAAAAGCAAAGAGAAAGCACGGCTCTCGGCTCTTAGTAGATTTGTCTTGTAGGGGAAACGTATAGATAAGTGCCCTTGGAATAAAAGAGGCTTTATGTGTACATGTGACAGGGGGTTAAACAGCTTTGTAATTGGTTTACTGTTTCAGGGTAGAATGCAAAGTCCATGGGTAATATCCAGTGGGTGATGAGGGGGAGGGGAGGTGTTAAGGAAATTAGTATTTAAGACATCATTTGGTTGTTGCATATTAGCTAAATGAACTGACTGTGTTTGAGAATAGAATAGAATAGAATAGAATAGAATAGAATATCCCTATACACGTACGTTGCCGTAATGAAAAAAATGTACTGAATGTATTTAAAGTGTCATCACAAACCCCAAACATAACTTTACTAAAAATGAAGGCAAATAGTTGCTTTATTTTATTTAAAATTAATGACAGTTTTCTTGCACTTTTTGATTGCAAATTGTTTCCTTTTGCTTTCTCAAAGAAACGACAATCAGTGTCGCACTACTGACAGTATGTTTTTGCTTTGCCTCATTATGTTGCAAACCTTTAATAGAAACATTAAAGTTTGCCAGTTTGTCTAAATAACTATTTAAACTTAAAAATGTTTAATTTGGCTTTAGCATGATGCACAATATAAAAGCACAATGGATCAGCACCTTTAAATCCCAGTGATTTTACAAAGCTTCTCATTCATCCAATCACCTGCGCTGCACGCTGGCGTGGCAGAGCCTGAACCTCTGAGCCTGTTAATGATGGACAACTGGTCTGACGGGCAGAGGCACAGTCACCGCAGCACGAAAATGCAAAACTAAACAGAGTATTTAGGTCGGGAGCTCTCCCGCTGCAGCGTTTTCCGTACCCACCTTAATTAATCTCGCATCTATCAAGCTGAGCCTGCCGCTCTGTGTAATGGAAAGCACAAAGGCAGGATTACTGCATCAAAACGTGGCTGCCGTTCTGTCCTCTTTTTACACACCTCAGTGTCAAAGGCCAACATCTATTATACCACAACCAATACTAAGAATGAGAACTGACTGTACTTTAACTGTGTCAGCTGGGAAACACATCCTCATTAGACAGAAATAATTTGGCCTCATTTAAAAAAAAATCAACTCCATCGATACACAAGAAGTTTTAATACAGTTTTAAAGTCTCATGTCTAATAGATTCTGGAAAGTATTGATCACGATGTCACATTTTTCATTTTGGAGGAGAAACTATTGTGAGAGTAGCTGAAATCTGCAAAAATACAAGAATTAGAGTGATTGAAACATTGACTCAAATATTACAGTGTGATTTTGATGTGTGCATGATATAATTAAAGTCTGCTGTTAGTACATTTAACCACCAAACTAAATGCAGTGACCTATCTTAAGTGAAATTAGTGCTTAGTGCACATATTCACATTTTGTCCATATTTTATTTAATAATCTGTAGTTTATTATTCTGAACAGTTCAAGGCACTGTTAATATGTTATAGATTTATTTAGGAGTGCTGTGATTGGTGTTCGGTTTTGATGTTTTTTGGCTTTGACTTGTCGATGTTGTGAGATTAAGCCATCGATGGACCCCATGACCACAGTAACACCTTTACTCTCATGTACTGTAGCACATGTACAGTACATGAGATTATCCTCATACATGTTATACGTATCTCTGTACAATTTTTCTATACATATTTCAGTACATTGTTGCCTGTATATACAAACTTCAGTTGCTTATGTATGTAGGACCACTTTGTGTCTTCCTTTTATATTTTATATAACTTTCTCATCCGCGGGATAATAAAGGCCTATTCTATTCTATTCTATTCTATTCTATTCTATTCTACGCATTCGTACTATGTGAAACAAATATTAAAAGGTTGTAATTTTATAATAATTAAAAGGCTGTAAATTATAAACTAAAAGTGCAGTTTTAACAGTAGCAAAGATCTTTTAACGCCCTCTTTTGCCCATTGACCTTTGACCTTTGGTTATGAATTGGTTTCCTTTTTAATTGGGTAAAAAAAATTAATGTGTTTAAATTGGTGTTAATTAAAACTCAGTTACTCTATCATGCTATATCAGGTTTATGTGCCTTATCTTTTATGCTAGTTGCACTGTTTTAATTTGCACAATCAAAATTATTTATTGATTTAATTTTTGCACAAACCAGAGAGAATCTAACTGAGGCTATTTCTGGAGCTGTTGTATATTTGTCTTCTGTTTGGCGAGCCTTTCCCTTTACAAAGAATCATCCTGACCTCTTTTATGAATGTGATCTGTTTGTGGTGCATTTCTTAGAAGATCCAGGATTACACTGAGAGCCATCCAGACTTTAGATCCAGATTCAGACACAGCTATTTCTGTTGAGGGCTGGCAGCACAGCACAGCCGTAATCACAATGTCCAGAATAATCAGCAAACAGGACGGCTAGCTTCGTTTTTTTCCAAGTTTAATGTTGTTTCCTTTTTGTTAAATCCCAGATGTCTTTTTATATTTGTTTCTGTAAAATGAAACTGAAGCTATCATTAATGAATAAACTGCAAAACACGTCGCTGTACCATGATTTCAGTGTTTTATAGCTATAATTACTGCGTATACTCCAAACTGTTTCTGAAAAGTTAACAACAATCATATAAACTAAATGCAAAATATTTTATATCTCCAAATGTGCAACAGGAAAGTTGCAAACTGCTGGAGAAAATGTTGTGAAGCAAATTCAGTTCAGTTCAGCAACATGTGTTTTTATATGTAAAGCACCAAGAGTCGCCTCTGGGTGCTTGAAGCAAAGACACATAATCACAATTCTTCTGTCGTCTCTGAAAATTTGTTTGAAACAAAGACAGAATAGTCAAATAACATAATTTACCAAATGAAGAGAAAGACACCAGCGGACTCAAACATGAAACAGAAAAAAGATCTGTCTGCTCCGAAATATGAAGAAACACTGAAGCAAAATTAGAAATGGAGAAATAAACCGACGGGGTTACGAACAATCACACAAAGAATCCATGCAGATGAGTTAAAGCTGCGATTCAGCTTTTTGTACTGCTACTATTTATTGTCACACATTTAAATAATGATAAAGGGAATGATAACAGGTCTTTAAAATTAATGCAGTTCTTTTACATCTGTTAGGAGATTCTTAGATAATTAGTTCGTAATACTGTAATCCTGTGCAATATCCCATCTGCCCTCCCGTCATATTTCTTTTCAAGATTTTCTTATTTAATCACTAGTGTACATATATTTATATTTATAGATACATATATATTTAGTCATCTTTTCTTTTTTACCACGTCTCTCTAATATTTTGCTCCTTACTATTTTTCTATTTTTTTATTATTTTATTATATTTTATTATATTTTCTTCTACTGTACCATGCTGCTGAGTGACTGCTGCTCGTCAAACACATTTCATTGCAATGTTGACCCTGTGCTAACTTGCATATGACAAATAAAACGGAAAACTGACTTTTCTGCTTTTTAAATTTATTAAATGTATATTATATTATCAATTGTTAATTTGATTGTTTTCTTTTTGTTGGATCTTTTGTTCTTACATGCGGAGCTTTAAATACAAAGAACAGGAGGTGAAAGCTGCAGGGACATAAAAGTAAAGTGAATATCTTTTGATTTACTGATGTGTGAAAAAAAACCTACTAAAAGTACTAAAAGAAAACAGGCAGCATGGGAGTACTGGGCAGGGATGAAACAACATCACACACACACAACATAACTAAAGCAACACATTTGAATGTTAATATTTACATTCCTATTTGACCCTTTGAAGGAAAAACATTACTGTACTGTTAAAAATGGTCAAATCAGTGACCTGCTGTTAAAATACCTTCTCTCTCAGGGTTGGCATTTGCGATATTTAATTATATTTGGTATTTTAAACTTATATCCACCCTGTGACACTGAGTACAAGACAGAAACCATTACAGGTTGACAGGTTTTAGTGTCTCAGATGCTCAGATTACAGAGCCAGGAGCACCGGGGTCATTATTGTTAGCTGATTTCTTTTTAGGAAACGCTACAACTGATACAATAGAATCTCATTAAACTAAAGTAAAACATAATGTACCGGAAACATCTTTAGTTTTAGTCTCAGTGTCTGTGATCAAATTGGTCAACACAACCATCAGGAGTCGGTCTGATTTCTGAAACGCAGACCTGACTGTGCGTTGGGTGTTTGTATTGTAACACCTGGTCTGACTTCCTGTCAGTTATCACTTATATTATAATTAAAACAACAACGAGCAGTTAGAATAATAAAAGGCACACGAGATTAACAACACAAACGACCTGAAGTGAAAGTGTAAACAGTTTGATCACAACCGGAAGGAGCATAAAAGCAGATCATAGCCAAGTCCTGGAAAAGCTTTAGAGATGGAGACGTTAATAACACCCTCTCGTGCACTCTCACTCTGCAGCTTTATGTTAACTGTGCACTGTTTGCTCGACAAACACAGCTACTGTGAGTGCTCGCTTGTTTCTCACACCTTGATATGCTTTATCTGCACTTCGGTGATGTGGCAGACAAAAGGAAACACTTCAAGCTTAACCCCGGCTTTATGCTGCTTATTCTTATCGAAATGTTTAAGATAGAAAGCAAATTAACTTTTAACGTGGGGATCTAATAATGCTCGCTCAGGAACCTGATAAGAAACTTTCAACAACTACATCGATGCACGTCACATTTCCTCGAGTTATGTAAGAGGTGACAGTTAGTCCTGCCTTAAACAATTGTTCAGCACTGTTCTAAGCGCTTGGTTTCAATAAAGCCAAGATGACTGTTTTATATGGCAAAGAGGTGCAAAGTCCAAAAACACTGAAGAATCTTTATTCTGCATAACAGCACGTTTTATGTTTTTCTAACCTTAATCCAGAACCTTTCATCCCACCCTTCTCAGTCAGCGCAACAGACATGCCCCTCTTATTCTTCGTCTTTTATTGGTTGTGACATTTGCTTTCCAGAGGTGACTGCAGGCTTTGCCTTTAGATCCTTGAGATAAAGAGGGATTTCACGTGCATGCACACAGTACTTAAATACATCAACACATGTCACTCTCCCTTACCGTCCAAGTTTGGTCCTATGTAGGTCAAATCGTAGCATTGTCCCAGGAAAAAAGTCAAAACAAAACAACAAAAATAACCCCAGAAAAATGTAAAAAGCAGTGTATGTGCAAAAATGAGTTGGATATAAACAGAGGTAAGTTGCACTCAGACCATCGTGCTCTTCTTCTCCCTGAAGTCTGAGTTCGATGGCTCGTGGTAGGTGGTGATCATGTTGGCTGTGTCCCACCGTCCCACAGGTGCTGAGGAGTTCTGCATCACCACCAGTCTGATGGGAGACTGAGTGGGTTGTGGGTCCGGGGCGTACTCCTTGGTAGGATCTTTGCCCCGACAGTCATACATTATACAGGATATCAGGAAGACGAGGAGCAAGATAACGTAGCTGGCGATAAGGATGCAAAGGTTCAAAGTGACGGGGTCAATCTCCTGGTAGTTTTCCAGAAAGCCCATGATGCCTGCCTCATGCTGGGTGGCCCAGAAGGCCCTGAAACCAGCACCTCAGTGGACGGAGAGGCAGAAGGCGTCAACGGCCGCTACACACCAAGAACACTAAGCAAGCCTGGTGACAGCAGGGCTCTCTCTCTATCCTCTTCAATCCGCCCTCCCTCCTTGCCCTCCGTCCATCCTCTCTGCCTCGCTCCTGTCTTCTTCCTCCTCTCTGTGTCAGACGAGCGCTGTGGATGTGTGGCTTTGAGGTAAAAATACTTTAATCCTCATCTCTCCTCCAACCTGGAATTTCTGCCATCCCTAGCTCTCTTTAATAGCTTCAGTTGTAACACAGCAACAGATTCTGTGTTACATCATCATGGGAATATTTAATTACTGTGTATGTGACGTATTTTAGCGTGTGTGTGTGGTGTGTGTGTGGTGTAATCTTAATCTTGATTGTAACTGGGGATTGACGGAGGAAGCCATCTGGCTGAATAGAAGCCACTAAAAAGTCACTCAGAGCTCACACACCAAGCAGAAGACTCAGTCTCACAGAGGGTGCGACACACTTTCTTCCTAAAATATCTTTTCAATGATTTTGATTTTGCAGAACGTTCAAATCCAGACGGATTACGGCACCCGTTGACCTCCGGGTGTCACAGAATCAGAGATTACCACGAAGGGAATCATCTCTGCTTGTGCACGGCACACGGAGGTGGGAAAAACAGGAAATAAAAACAGCAATAAATAATGTGGAACGTCTCAGGTCGTGTTTGCACCTGTTGCTGCAGTGCAGGAAATTTTGAGTGTGATGGACAGCAGGGGGCAGCAGTTATCAGCATTAGAAGAAGTAAAGCTGCAGGTCAACTTTGACCCAGACAACCTTTCTACAAAGAGAGCAGAAATCAAACAGCAACTCGTGTTGAGATAATGACATGAAAAATAAAGAAAGCTACAATTTTTAGTGCAAAACCTTCTGGTTTTTCCACACTGAAGACAGTCTTTGTGTGGTGTGAGATTACAAGCTGGGAACCAAGTTTTAATAAAGAATAAGCTACACTAAAGGTCATCACAGATACATAGTGTGCTTCATGAGTAGTAGTCCCAGTGGTATCAGTATTAAACACACAGCACTCCTAGCAAAATAAAACCAAAGTCATGAAATTATTGGTTTAAAACCTTTTACAATACTATCTGCAGTGCTTCCTAAAAACTGAAATACTGCAGATGACATTTGATTAATAGAAAATCAGAAAAGATGATCCCACAAGCGTGTTTTCAGACAACATAATCAATCAGGAGAATCACTCTGGGACCTCAGAGATGGTGCAAGAAAACTGGAGACTCCAGCTACAAAACAAGAAGGAAGAGAAAAGAGTAGATGAAGGAGCTTTTATTTCTTTATTGTAATGTTTCCTGCCTTTACTTAGAGCTCTACGATTTCTTCTGTTATTTCTGTTATTTCCTTCCCTTTAACGTTGTACTTAAACGAGTCTTTGCTATGTTTTAAAACTTTGGAGTCTTCTTAATTTCCTGATTTATTTTACAGATTTTCCAACTTTAGGACCTTGGGCATGATTATATACTTTATAGAAGATGGTTTTCTCAGCTCTTATGGGATCAGAAAATACTTACTCTCACATATGCGTCTTTTTTCCCTTAAAAACTCCCACTGTTACCGCCTATTTCTATTGTATCTACTAGAAAGTTATTTTAAGGACTGAAACTTTTCCCCTGAATTCAGAAAAAAACAACTTATCAGTTCAGAAAATTGAGAAATTATATCAGGACCTGCTACAATATATATTTTTACTGACGTCTACAAGTTTAACAGTCTCATTGGATCTCGGGGGATTTTTAGCCCACAAAGAGATTTCATAACATAAACAGTTCAGGATGAAATCAGGCACCGATCTGCTCCAGCTCTCCTGCAGACAATCAGTCGTGATGTTTCCTGCCTCGCGGTTTAAAAGTGAGTTTGAGCAGCAGATTGTACACATTAAATGTGCAGAGTACAAAATGACCTCACTGCTCTCTTCACGTTCAGGCCTGTAATCCCTCTGTATGTCCCAGGAAACAGGCTTAACCCCTGAACCTGCCTGAGCACTCAGCTCCTCTTGAAGCTTGCTGGAGGGGCAACTCCACCGAGAAACAATCTCTAACCTTTGTAAAACTTTACACTGCCTTTTTGTGTTTGAAATTTTATATACAAATAAAAACCATCATTCCAAACTGTTCCTTTTGTTTTTTAGAAACACGAGGACTTTTAAAGACTAAAGAAAGTTTAATCGAAACTCTTAAAACGGCAGCAAGTCAGAGGAAGAGTGATGTTTCTGTCCTGGGGATGTTTGTGTTGTCGTTCTCTCAGAGAACGATTAGCTCAGAGGATGTAATAGGTTTGTCTGTGTGTACAGCAGCCTCTCGGGTGGAGTTTCTCCTGCTCATATCTTGGGGATAGATCTTCCCCCAGCGTCGCCAGACTCTGGTGCCAGGGAGTCCGGCAGCGTCTGCGGGACCTGGAGGCAGACAGACAGCTGGGACACATGGGAAAGGATTGTGTTGACAAATTGTGCACTTTACTTCGGCCGTGTGCGTCTGCGAGCCGAGGATGTTAAGAGTTTTTATATTCTTCCTGTGTCTCTCAGGCACGAAGCACCGACAGGTTGTTTGCTCGTTTTTCACAGCGAGCCTCTGATTCTCCCTGCGGGGGATCCTCCCCCTCCATCTCACACATCCTGACCTCACCTCTGCTCTCCCTGCGTCAACCATCCCCCAAAACAAATGAGTGACCTTAAGACATGACCTTACCAAAAAACAAAAAAACCCTTCTGGTATTTTCTTTCTAAAAGCTTGTACGTTTTTCTTGGGTGTGGATAACAACGTAAGAATGATAAATGTGGAGTAAAAGGCCAATAGATTACTCATACAGACAAATGCAGATAGTGTTTATTTCCTGCTTTACTCTTCCTTTCTTTGTTTGAGCAGTGGAAAAAGAATAGAGAATAAAACTGTAGAGCATCATTTTGTTCTCAGTTTGTTTGTCCACCCTTTAAAAACCTAACATTGCATTTATTATCATTTTATATTGTTCTGATAGCAGAAACATAGACTGTAAATAAAGGATGGACATAGGCTCTTTTCAAGCCTCAACACACAGCAATCTCATAATGTTCAGAGGAGATGGTGCACCAATAACTTATATGATAACTTATTTAGCTTAATATATATGTGCACGTACTGAAAATGACAGCCTCCACACAGCATTTGATCTCTTATTAGACTCAACTGGCTTCTCTAAAAGTAAAAGAACCCACCCACCACTTTAATTTGAAATCAGGGGTCTCAAATTCAAATGAGCCACAGGCCACTGCTGTCACCGTCATCTCATTGGACTGCCACTGTAGTGTTCACATAGTAGAAATAATTATATTTGTTATTATTATATTTACATGCTTCCTGTTTCTGCTCAGTGACAACTTGTACTTTTCAACTCTCCTTTTTCTCCCTCACAGACACATAACAGGTATGGCCATCCATTCTCCCTCATCACTGCCCATGAGGCTTGATTCTTAAAGGGCCCGTAACCCCTGCTCTAGATCTTGTTCTGACATTTGGCATAGAAACTGAACATTTAGCAGTATTTCTATTCTGTTCTATTCTTTTCTGAATGCCCTCTTTTGTCTGATCATTTCCTAATAACTTTTGCATTTACAATACTGGATTACACAGCAGTGGGCAGCTCCTCTGAAAAAGAGAGCTTCCATTCAGAAGTACTGAACTCCCTCCTTTAACTCCAAATGTGCAAAATAAAGCAGACATGCATTAGCTAAAGTACGGAGCCCCGCAGGGGACATGGGAGAAAAAAAAATTAAGACGGACTTTTGCGAGATCTCGCAAAAGTCCGTCTTAATAATTTTTTTTCTCCCATGTCCCTGGGGCTCCGTACTAAAGAGGAAGTGGCGTAACACCAATTTAGAAGATCATCACCTCTGTAAAGGTAGAACATCTTACTATTCATCGCTGACTGAAGGAAGAAAGAACAACTCTAGGTTTGTCTTCTTTGTATCATTGTAGGGTCTTTACCTCAGACATAAAGCACCTCGGGGCAACTGTTGTTGTAATTTACTGCTACATAGATAAAACTGAATTGAAACTGAATTGCACTGAGCTTATGTGCGACATGCATGCATGCTGTAAATCCCTCCTAGTTAATGTTAACATACAAATAATGTGATCTCCATTCATGAAAAGAAGAAAAAAACGGTGCTTCTAATAATAATTTCTAAATAAATAAATATGAATATTTACATGTGAGGTTCAAGGTTCTTTATTATTTGTCACATGCATAGTTATACAAGTATAACACACAGTGAAATGTAGCCTGACACGCTCCTCGACATGTGCAAAAATTGGGGGGGGTGTAGAGGAAGAACATTATATATATATATATAGTATATACACTGGGTGAATGTGCAGTAGTAGCAGCAAGCAGGTGAATTCTGTACATTAATATGAATAGACATCTGACTATTTTACAGGATAGACAATATAAACATATTTAAAATTAAAGGAATTGAAATGTACATTGTGCCTTGGTTTAGTGTCTGGAAGAGTCCTGTCTCAGTCAATTATAGATGATGTGAGAGGGCGGGTGTGTGTGTTTAGGGCACGGATGGCTTGGGGATAGAAGCTCCTCTTGAGTCTCTCTGTCCTTGCCCGGAAGATGCGGAACCTTCTACCAGATTGCAGAAGTTGGAACAGTTTGTTGCCAGGATGGGACGGGTCCTTCAGTATCTGCGCTGCTCTAGTCCGGCATCTCCTGGTGTAGGTGTCCTGAAGCGGGGGGAGAGCAATCCTGCAGCAGCGTTCTGCTGTACGGATCACTCTCTGGAGAGCTTTTTGGTCCTTCACACAGCTGTTCCCAAACCACGATGTCATGTTCTGTGTGAGGATGCTCTCCACAGCGCCTGTATAGAAAATCCTGAGGATCTTTGGAGAGACCCTGAACTTCCTCAGTTGTCGTAGGTGATACAGGCGCTGCCTAGCCTTTTTGGTCTGGACCTGAATGTGGGCAGCCCATGTCAGGTCTGAGGAGATGTGGACACCA
The DNA here is from genome assembly GCF_018398535.1 of Haplochromis burtoni. Classification (NCBI taxonomy): domain Eukaryota; kingdom Metazoa; phylum Chordata; class Actinopteri; order Cichliformes; family Cichlidae; genus Haplochromis; species Haplochromis burtoni. The sequence continues at coordinate 993,719 of NW_024582429.1, forward strand.
AGATACTTGAAGGACTGCACCCTCTCCACTGGAGCTCCATTGATGATAATGGGCTTGTAGTCTCTGTGCTGATCCTTCTGAAGTCCACCACCAGCTCCTTGGTCTTGCCGACGTTCAGCTGGAGGTGATTGTCCTGGCACCACGATGCCAGATTCTTCACTTCATCCATGTAGGCCGTCTCATCGTTGTTGGAGATGGCACCCAACACCACTGTGTCGTCAGCAAACTTCACAATGGTGTTGGAGTTTAAATCTGTGTCATATTCGCCACATCAGGCAGTTTTTTGTAATTAAAAAAAATAACCTCATCATTTTGTACAACTTAAAAATGTATTGTGTGATTTATTTAAGTTACACTGATAAAGTCTCAAAAACTCACTGAAGTCACGTAACACATGACACACTTGGCTTTAAATGGTTAAAATCTCAAGAGAATAAAACTGAGTGGAGAAAGGGTTACACAGTTACAGTTACACAACAGTTCAAATCCACCGTTCAATCCTTGGAATTAGAATTTTCCTTTAGTGGGCCATGAGGGAATATTTTGTTCAGGCTGAACTGGCCTGCAGGGGCAGAAAACACACAGAGGAAGGAGGTGATGAAGATGGTGAGTCCTTCGTCTTCTCCCTGTAACAGCAGGGGTTTTCCATGAAGTCTTACACAACCGAGATGCTGCTCAGAGAACGATCGGGGCTACGTAACAATTCTTTCCTTTAACCATTTCATCATTTATGTATTTATGCAAATTAAAAATATCTTTTCTTCATTGTAATTTTTTTAAATAAGAGTTTAAGTGATGCCAAGACTGAGAAAAAAAGGTTAAATAAAAACAACTGATGTAAATACTAAAATAATACTTGGCTTTTAATAACCTAGAAATCACGAATCCCTGGTAAGCTCATAACTACAGTCAAAATAGCTGAGCACAGAAACAAAAGCAAATAAAATCAGCTGTTTTGAAGCCCAACAAAGGTGAAGTACCTGATATTTAAACACTCGCTCACTATTTGTCTATCTGGGGTTTATTCTACAGCATGGTTGTTATCTACACATACACACGACGGGTCACTACTAATGAGAAACTCTTCTTTGTAAGTGATCAAACGTATACATTCAGTAGGGGATTAGAGTAATTATTCACCCCACTCTAAATTTTCACGATTTCTTTCTCATTATATCTTCCTCCTCTTCATACACCTCCTCCACAACTGCTCTCTCCTCCCTCATTTCCACACTCATCCTCTTCCTCCTTACCTCAGTCACCATCTGCTGGAATTAAGTCACAAAGGCATAAGCATGCTTATCTATTCCTAATATTGCCAGAATTACTTACTGTCAGCAGATAAGACATGCGACCCTCCCATCTACAGACAGCTGGCAACAAGCGGCTAAACAACAACAACAGCTGGTTATAAACTAACATTGTGCCAGCTAATATTAGGCACGAGTGTTCTAAAATCATATTCTCCCTCTGATAAACAGTTTGATTACATTCTCACATCTTATTTATCCAAGTCCAACAATGTTAGATCCATTTTCTATGTTAGATCAGTTTCTCTAACACAGCTGCAGAAACAGCAGTGCTTACCAACAGAAATTCAGGATATCCCCAACAATACACATCAGTATAGCGTTCATGAGTGAACCTCACTGAGTCATCGATTCGTATCGGACAAGATGTGACCACGTGGCATATTGACAGCTGAGGTAAACAGCAGAGGGACGGTCTGCACTCACTATAGATCAGGGTGGGCAACTCCAGGCCTCGAGGGCCGCTGTCCTGCAGGTTTTAGATCGCACCTTGGGTCAACACACCTGAACAGAGATGGGCAGTAACACGTTACTTGTAACGCGTTACTGTAATCTGATTACTTTTTTCAAGTAACGAGTAAAGTAAGGGATTACTATTGCAAAAACGGTAATTAGATTACCGTTACTTTCCCGTAGGAACGCTGCGTTACTGCGTTACTAAAACCGTGATTTTTTTGCGAGAATGTCTCATGACAGTGACGTAAGCGAGTGCGACCGTTAGACAACAGCTGTGTGCAGATCAACAATGGATCACATATCGAGTGCAGAGAGAGTATGAGCGTGCAGCGTTTAAAGCGTGGAAGTACTGACCTTACTTTGAGTTTGATTCCATAAAAAGTGACAAAAACATTAGTGTCCGCTGTGCGTGGGAAGAAAACTTCTTTTTACAGCGAAAAAAACCCCTAAACTTCCAACAAGCACCGAGTAGCTACGACGTAATGGGAAACTCACAGAGAAACTCGCGGATTCTTCCACTGACCGCGGCACACCTGCACCAGGGTAAACCTCCGCCTACCCCACTCCTGCTTTACAGGTGAAAATAGAGCAACAGGACCGCTGAGTCTTTGACTTTATTTATTTTCTGCTGTGTTTTACTTGCATCTATTTGAAAGACTGAGTGTAAACACAAAAAATATTTTATTTTATGTGCTGGAATGTGCAGAAAATAGGTTTAAATGTTAAACTAATTTCTTCCAGTCAGAGAATGTTGCATATAATTAAATTTTTGCTTGATGCATAAAGTTAAAAGATTAAAACTGATAAAACAAGTTTTAAAAAGAGACTTTTCCATTTGATTACATTTTGTATGATGGATTATGCAGAAAAAGTAGAATTGGGCTGAAAGATCTATCGCTTTATCACCTATTCAGGTTGTAAATCGTGTTTTTAAAAAGTAACTAAGTAACTAAGTAATTAATTACTTTTGAAAATAAGTAATCAGTAAAGTAATGGGATTACTTTTTGGGGAAGTAATCAGTAATTAGTTACTGATTACTTTTTTCAAGTAACTTGACCAACACTGCACCTGAATCACATGATTAGTTCGTTACCAGGCCTCTGGAGAACTTCAGGACATGTTGAGGAGCTAATTTAGCCATTTAAATCAGCTGTGTTGGTTCAAGGACACATCTAAAACCTGCAGGGACACCGGCCCTCGAGGCCTGGAGTTGCCCACCCCTGCTATAGATGAACAACAGTGGTGAGATTTTGCACACTGTACCTTTAAGTATTACAAAATTATCTTTGGAATTTGTTATGAGAATGATTTGGCCAATCCTGCAAACTAAAGCTGGAAATCTGAATCTCACTGGTCTTAAGTTACTCTGAATGTGTAAATTTGTGCCTGCATACAAAGACTGTTTGTATGTCAAACCAGAAATTTAAATGAACCAGGAAGGAAACTTGAGCTCGAGTCAGCCCAGGTGAGAGCGACACTGACTGTGTTCAAAACTTGTTTGGTTTGACATTGTAACCTGCTATAGACAATACTGCTAAAGCTAATCTCATGAAGCTAATTTAAGTCAGAAAAAAGACACAGGCATGAGCTTATATCCTGATACATCCCATCAAAGTCTCAGCCGTTTAACAACAGGTGCTTCTCCTTTTCATTCAGGATCACACTCCACTTTAAAGACCAAGTCTGCATTATTCATTATGCAGTATTGGCTGGACGAGCCTCGGGCCACACCTCTGGCATGTTAGAGTACGTATAAATAATGCAGATTATAATTATAAATAAAACACGTCCAATAACACACTGTACTCTTGCTCTCTGCATATTCCAAGTTCCAAATTAAGTCGAGGTGTTTCAGAGGTATTAAACTGAGGAGATGGGCATACACAGAGCAAAAGATCCAGCATGCCAGGTCGCATTTTAGCAGGTAGCACTGAGTCTCTCCCTGTAATAAAATGCAATTTCCTTTTCTATTCGTGATTACAGAGTCTGATGAGACATACACTCGAGAGGCGCTCATCCCAAACATGCAGGAGAAGCGTGGCTTGGCTTAGGATCTCGCAGATCTGATAAAGACCCAACAAGTGAGCCCTTTCCTTCCTGAGTGGAGAACTGTTTGTGTTACAACGTTCTGCGTCTCTTCTTCTGGGTGTGGGAACCTGCCCCTCCCAGAGTCCATGGTTTCCTCTCACCAAGGACCCGCCACCAGCTATCCTATGTTTCACTCAGCCCTAAATGTGACTGAAGAGAGCTGCAAATGCTAAAAATCTGCTCAAGTGAAGTTCTTATCTGCATGTACGATAAACCGTCTCAAAGTCATATAGAGGGTTTGTAATAATATAAGCGTATACAACACATATATATATATAAATAAAGAATGTATCTACAACTTTAATTTCTTTTTATCCTCTGCATACAGTTGCAATGCAGATGTACAATGGTATATTAGCCAAGAATTTTAAAAATAATGGTGTTGCTGATATACCTTTAAAAAGTCACATTGACTTTTTAAAAAAGAAAATAGATATAAGGAAAGAAGAAATCTTTACGTACAATTATTTAAGACTTTAAAACTGGCTTTTCTGACTTCATATAAGTTAAGAGTTAACGAAACGTATTCATACAGCAGCTTGATGCACAAAGACAGTTCAGAGTACTTTGTGTATTTAGCTTAAATTATTATTTTAAAAAAGAAGATATAAATTAGCAGGTCAGGCACCGTAATCATGACAACTTGTTACTATGAAATGTAGCAGTTTTATTCATCTTAGCTATGTTTAGCATGCTAAAACATCACTGACATAACACAGAAACTCAGAGGAGGATTATATTGTTTAAGCACGTGCCTTCCTCAAAAACCTAAAGCATCAAAAGCTCACGAAGCTCAACATTTATACCTTTACATTTGAATAAGCTTCAGATGCTTATTCTGTCCAAGAGGGTCCTGGGCAAAGTGAACAGAATATAATTGACTCTGTCAAATCTTTGTCTCGGTCTAAATGTGTGGTCTGGAGTTTAAATCAGCTGGAAGCTGTAAAACTGACTTCTCGCCATTGTCTCGTGTACGTCATCAGAGCAGCTTGTGTGTTCTCCCCGTGGGGAAACTCAGAGGAATGTCCACAGCTGATAAAACCCAAAAAAGCTCACCCAGACCTCATCAAAACACACCTCCCGGCATTCCCAGTGATTGTTTGAGTGTTTACACTCAGTTAGGGGGAGAAAGGGGGGCTTATGGTCAAGTCTGGCTCGCCTGGTGATTGGCATTCAGGGTGGCCCAACAGTGGGACATCAGTTCATTGTTCAAAATGTTCCATAAGTTTAGACATGTAAAGCCATAGTAGACTCAAATGCTATGAATTAAAGGCTGAGTGCATAGGATTTAGGGATCTGTTGGCAGAAATGGAACAGAATTCTTTTTCATGATATTATTAGAGCCTTTTCTATCTAACAGACCTCCTTCTAAAATCAATGCTGCATTCCTTTTGTATTTGGCACTCGCTAAATAAGCCACACACAGCACTGATCAGGCTCTCCAGACACTGCTTTTGAGGTTTCTAACATGACATTGTGTGCACATTGTGTGGAAGTTGTCTACCATATTGGATGTGATACAACCATCATTTGCAATAGAGACATGTATTTCCTGACTGGTTGGTCAGTGCAGGTTTCTGACAGTAGCTCTGTGAAATCAGTCACAGTGTGCTGAACCCAAAAAACTCTCCTGATTGCTTTGGTTGCTAGCAGATCGACTGCAAACACTTGCTAACCAGCCAGGTGGAGAAATAGCGAGGATTTAAAATAAAAGTTGTGCCTCAGTGCTGTAGCTAACAACTCAACTACGCTCTGATGGGAGAGTAGTTCCATCTTCCCTGCAAATTACAGACAACTGAGGGGATCTAGTAGAGACCAAAGCAAATGCAAGGACGTTTTCAGTGAGCATCACAGACCTGTCAGATGGTTGCTGACTGCAGATTTTATTTACTTGGTCGTGCAACTAGTGATGGCTGAATGGCTGTACCTGCTAGAGAGCAAACGTTGCCCGTTTTAACTACTACTGTTACTGGAATGAGGTCAACTCACGTCCGATGTCACTCCTAGCTCCAACCTCTGTTTCACAAGGTAAAAGGAACGTGGAATAATTGTGCATGTTGTAAAAAGTACATTTAAACATCCACGTGATCGGACTTGGGAGTGGCAGAGCCAAAACTGCAATAGTTGGCATGATGGAAATGAAAGCATCCTGGAATTCCACACACTGCACTTCTGAACTGGTTTTATACTTAAGAGACAATAAGAGATTATTAGGAGTCGATACCTATAGTGTTACTTTAGTTGATTGTTAAGCCTCAGATTTCACCCTTTGGTATCAATACTGTGACATTGGGTAGCTTTTTCCTGCACAACTGGACCAGATCGTGCTTTAATTATTTTCCAAGGTAACGCTGTGTTGTGCTGTTCCATTCAGTTTGTAATAGAAGTTGAAATGGCCTTGTGGTCTTTGACTCTTTGAATACTTCAGTGCATTAGCCTGACATTTGTTATTAACACAAAATACTATTGTGATGGCGAGCCAAACATGGTAAGATCAGCACCTCACCGCTAGTTGCTTCACTTCACTTTGCAGTCCCAACTTTAAATATATTTTACTAATTGTCCAGTATATAGTTTCTTTATTAAATTAGTTTTTTCCATAACACCTTAAAATGTTTATATGGAGTGCACACAGATCAACAATGCAAAGTCAAACTTTTGTTTGGGGGGGTTGGCTTCTCCTTCCTGGTTGGCAAAAACTGAACCAAATGCTTCATTGCCTGGGGGTGTTTTATGGTTTAGCTAAGCTCGTATTTAAGTTCCCTCATGCGTCATCTCAGCAGGTTAGTTTGCCTTATGTTTGTTTGAGTTTAGTTTATTGAGTTGACCTCTTTTATTGTTCTGCCTGTCTTTGTTTTTGGCTTTGTTAATTATTTTTCATATTTTGGGGTCAATAAATGAAATTGAATTAAACCCCTGTGTCCTTACTGCTTGGTCCCTGCAGCTGAGGCTGATGGGATGCATGTCTCGATGGTTTCACAGGTTGGTTCAGCATTAAAAAAAATAAAAATAAAAATAAAAACATCTGCTATAATGGCAATGTCAAACAAAAAATCAGCGAATCAGAGTTACCCTGGCCTGCAACAAATTTTAATCCAACCAACACAACAGAAACACATTTGTCAACCACATGATGATACCAACTGGCAGCTTGATACAAACTCTGACATACAAAACTCAAAATCACAAAGTGAAATCTAACAAAACTAAAGAGTAACAGAGTTGATTAGTGTGCAGGGTGAGGTCTAAATTCAGTTAGAAAAGCACATAGAACTTCATGCTCGAACTACGGCTTGCTGGAAACAGATGTGAGTCTGCGTGTGATACTTTTATCAGACATCAGAGTAAATATAATCCAAAAAACTGAACATGAACAGCACTCCGCAATCAACATGTTTTCAAGCTTAAAGTCAAAGTAAAACATGTAGGTTGCATATTGCATGTTGTTGCATAGATTGC
>NW_024582429.1:1001052-1151052 GCF_018398535.1 Haplochromis burtoni
GGGGGGGGGGTATATCAGCTTTATGAGGCCCAGGCAGGAAAGTTTCAGCTGCACAAAGCAGCTCAGCTGTTCACATGAAAAGGAAACTGAGTGCTGTGAAGAAGCTACTTCCCATGACATCACCGTGTTTGTTAAATGACCTCTGCGGGCACGACAGACACACCTTCCCATATCCTCCCCGAGCCATTCAAATTATTTACTTCATTGACAGAAGAGGGAAATGGCAGTTTACGTTTGCCAAAACACTTAAAAGATAAAAAGATTTGAATCAAAGAATGATCTGCAGGCACGCTAATTCAAAGGTTTTTTAACAAAAAAGATTTAGGAAATTATATCTATCATTTTATTGTAACTTTTTAAAACGTTTTTAAAGCACAGCATTGCATTACATTGTAATCAAAGGCGTAGAGATCTGATAGAAACTGCTGACGTAAAGGGGACACTGTTCAGTCAGCATCAAAAATCTTGTTTCCACACAACCAAGCAGCAAACTGGGAGCATCAAGCCACTGAGAGAGAGGAGTGCTAAAAACCGTGATTCCTGAAGTGGCCATTTGAGTCCAAAAGTGAGTCAGTCCACTCACACACGTGTGATAAAATGTCTTGTGAGCAAAATCTAAAACTCTGCTTCCTAGAGCTAATTTCCCTTTTCATTGCAGCTGCACAACGAGTGAAGTTGTTAATTTGTTATGTTATATATGTATATATGTTTCTTAGTGAAGAACTTCCAGACAGATACTGTAGCACCTCTGCAGTGCTGCCACAGTCTCGCCAGTAAATATTTACAAAGTTCGACAGGTGAAAATGACATGAGACGTTGGACGCAGGTTAGAGAGGCTTGTTGTGAAACGAGAGGTTAACAGCTGCAGCAAACTTCAGATTTAATGAGGAGTCTCGTGTTTTTGTGGTCATTTAATGGTCATCAGGATTACAAAAAAGCTATCTTCTGACAATTAACCGGTTCTTATTCTTGCTTTCTTTAAATCTCATTATACAGTATGTGTCCAATCATGCAGTTAATATAAGATTAATGTCCTCGGATCAGACATATATCTAACAGGCTGATAAGTGATTTAAGTTAGAGGAAATCTTTGAATAACAAACTTTAATTTCTAAACTTCCTTAAGTGGACAGGGCTGATCAGGAACAATAAAGACAAACATAATGGCCATGTATGCTCAGCCTAACGAAATGCCAAAAATCTGCCTGTAGAAAAGAAAAGAAAAGAAACAGCTTAACCCAGTTCAAGACAAACAAACAGTCACAATTTCTCCTTCCATATGGATGCAATCACTCTTGGTGCACGATGAGCTTGAGAGCAGGGTGTTGACTCTCCTTTTGTTCATTCACTTTTGTCCTCGTCTGCTGTTTACCGCAAACATTGCACAAGAGAGGATTCAGATGCTGCGCAGTCATAAATCAAATGCTTTACGAGACGCTTTCACATATGAATCAGATCTATTGTGCGACCCTGCTCCCCACGAGGAAAAAGTACCTTCAACTGTGGGTTCAAATAAAAAGTGTATAAAGAAGCAGGACATCAGAATCTAACAGAGGACAAAAGCAGCTGCATTAAAGAAAGTGTTCTGGCAATTGATTTGCTGGCTCAGCAGTTTAATCAGGCGGATGCGTAAGGACTCTGCAAGGTACATCTCAGTCCTTTCTGTTGCTCAGCAGAGCAAAGAAGAGTCAGTTTTGTTATTTTCTTGATGCAGAGCAGGAAGATTTCATCACAGGGCATTTAACTTCTTAACAAACTTTACATTTGGTTATTTAAAGCTGCGTATTGTCATCAAGTGTGTTATCAAGTTTTTCTTGCAGTTTCTAGGATTTTTAGACCTTGAGTACACAAGGTTCACACAGTTTTTCAAAATGTTATTTTATTAATATATTAAAAAGGTGACAAGAGGAAACATTACTAACCAACTGGAGGTGCGTTTCTATTCATCGGATAAAGATCAATTTAATGTCTTCATTTCCTTTTTCCGCGGTAACGCTCATTACCGATGTTTTGGCATATAATCGTTATTCTTTAGTTGCTAAATGTTATTTTATGTTCACCTTGCAAACTTTTCTGTTGTTGCAGGATAAGTCGTGGAGTTAGTGATGCTGAATACAGGAACTAAAACAATGACTTTAACACAGAACCAAAACTATCAGCCAAAACCATGTAAACAGATCCAGAGCCGCAGAACAGCGCGTCTCCGGATGGCTGGTGTTGCAGTTAAAGTGCTGCGTTTGGTTGGATTTTATTGGAAATGACACTAGGAGTCCTGGTGAAGTGGGATTTAATGTAAAAATTGGAGGAAATGGTCAGGAAAAGCTTTTTCTTCATAATGTGGTAGAATGAGAGCGAACCTATCCGGCAGCACCTTTGGGACTGTGGGCAGCCAACTCTTCAGACACTCCAAGAATCACTGGCAGCACATGAAAGGACTGAAGAAAAAGCATGTCGTGCAGAGTTTCTGACACACACTCTCTAAACTAGAGTTAAAAAGTGCCCAAAAGCTCAAAGCTATAATGTTTAATTAGGGAAAAGATGATGGATTTAGCCCCGGGTTATGCTCAGGCTATTCAACTTTGCACCATCATAGTGGTTTTACAAAGCTGAGCTCAGTGTGTTTAACTACATTGGATCTGATCAACGTGAACTTTGCGTTGAAGCTGGGAAGTCACAGATCAGCTTCACCAACAAGTGGTTTTCTCCACATGCTATTATTTTAGCGTAACACCAAATATTACCACAGCACATGTACTTTGACCTGCTGAAGTTAGCTAACAAATTGTCATTGGCAACATCCATGTACTAATGGCTGAAATGTTCGGTAAGGCATCTTTAGCCATTTGCAGGTCCAAATGTTCCCTCAGCTCCCAAATGCAAACACGCACTGAGGCCCCACTGAGAGTAAAAACCATCTAAATTCTTTCAGCTCCAATAAAATGACCAGCGTGGCTGTTCTCCCAGGTGTAACAATAAAGTTCAAACATTCAGGCATCCGTGAAAAGGAGAATTTATGAGGTTCAGGCAAGTTGGTTGCATTCGCTAGCTAACTGATGTTGATAAAGACGATGTGCCTGAATAACTTCTTTAACAATATCTAGAGTGTTGCAATAGTTTTGGATGTAAAAGCAACAGAAAATAATAACAGCAACATTTGGAGATTTATTGAAGGTGTGATAGCTATAAATGATCTACTGTTTCAGAGCTGTGGTGTGGCTAACATGAACACATTACTGTAGGGAAGATGTAGCATGGTTTCAATCACCATCATATGGAGATCACACGGGAAGAAGACAGAAAACAGTTCAAACTAACACAACACCAAGTAGATGGACGGACTTGGAAACACAAAACTGCTTTTAAGAAGCAGGTTGTTTGGCAACTCCAACATTTACACCACAGAGGAAAGATGACAACTATTTAAGGAGTGTGCACACCTTTGTGACTGTTATGAATACAACAGTCAAACAGTATTAAAGATGGGCACAGCTGCTGTGATGTCACCCACTGGTTTCTTAAGTCCCTGTATGAAGTTTTGAGATGAGCATCGCCATCGTTCTCCATCTTGGTTGCACAAACTTGGACGTGATGAAGAAGGGGCAGGTCTGACTGTGAAAGTGCATGCTCATTGGCTGAGGAGTGGTTGACCAATGAGCATGCAGTTTCATGTTACACATGATCTTTCATTTGATACACAGAATGACCAAGATTTACAAAACAGACTTGAAGTTGACCGACTGAGCCCATAAACTCAGCAGCAAAGTGTTTACAGAGTCAAGCAAGACAGCCACCTTCCCGTAGACGTGTTTTTGCAACTACAGCTATCACCTTCTGGTGGCCTTCGGATCGGTTTAAGGCACTTCCACATTGGCTTCATTTTTTCCGACCTGGAAGCTATGTCCGTCTTTTATATAATCTATGGTACATCATCACTGCACTTGTTGTGTACTCAATGTGAACCCACTTATACACTCAAAATAGTTAGTGTAAGTATGGAAGAGTATGCAATTTGAGATGGCAATTATGTGTTAGCATGCTGATGTTAGCATTACTCTCAAAGCACCACTGTGCAGGACCTCTGAGAGCTGCAGGGATGGAAGATGAAGAAATATGCAGAACAAAAGATTCCAGTGGATCTCCATCTCCGGACACCTGAAAAACCGGTTAAAATTGCTCCGATAAGTGCAGAACTTGACTTTGGCCTTTTCTTGGAGCGGATATTAACAGTGCTGTGCTTGTTTCACCCTCATCAGGCAACCTGAACCAAGTCAAACAAAAGAAATTTTTGTAATTTTCAGGTTGTTATCGAAAATGAGCAAATGTCACTTGAGTCCGGTCAGCTAGTCGGAGAGCTGTCAGGTCGGGTCTGTCCGAGCCTCTTCACGCTCCGGCTGCACAGCTGTTTCATTAGAGGCAGCAGGAAGGAGCAGGATGTCTGTAATGCTGAGCTCGTTATGTTTAATTTTTTCAACAATGTGCAGTCGGTTGTTTTGAAGTCTGGAATTTAACACTGCAGCTTGTTCTCCTTTGTTGAAAGAGGCTGAAGGAGAACACATTCATTCCACAAGTCTTCCTTTTCATTTGTAACACTTTCTACTTTTTCCATGCTAGTCACTTTTCTTTATTTTTTACTTCCATACTTGATTGACCTCTTAATTCTTCCTCTTCCGATTACCTTCCTTCCTTCCTTCTTTCCTTCATTCCTTCACTCATTCCTTCCTTCCAATTGAATTCTTTACGTCACTCGTTTTCTTGCTTCTATTCTCCTTTGGAACTCTTGAAATTCTTTCCTGTTGTTTTAAACTACGTGCCCCCGGCTTCTTTCAGTTTATTGATAAAGTAACCCAGCAGCAGCGTGGCACTGATTGAAATGACAACTATGTGAGGCACAAAAAGTGACGCACACAGTCCCTACATGAGGTGCCAGCAGTGTGTAACGAGGCTAAAGACGCCGGGGGAGAGCACCTGTCAAACTTCATCTCAAGTCACCCATTTTTCCAGCTTCAGTCTGGCTTCCTCTAACCTGACAAGCAGGAGGAGACGCCTCACCGTGTCATGTGTCTCATTAACGTGTTACTGAGCTGATCTCGGAGTCTATAAAGTGCACGTCTTCAGCCGATTGCATGTGTGGTGGTGATCTCCCAAAAGTGACAAAGTGTGTTGTAGGTTCTCCTCTGACGCAAGGAAACCATTTAGTTGTAGTGTCTGGTGTCACGGGGACGCATAGCAACGCAAATGCTGCCTATAAATATACTTCCATGTCCAGGCTATTTTAAACCTGACGGGGTCGGACGACAGCGCTCAACTTCCTTTTACTTTAGAGAATTTATGTCCTGAAACATTCAATTAGTCGTCCAGCAGAAGAAAAACTGCCAATATTTAGACACATAAAGTGATGATGATGGTGGTGGGAAAAAGTAACAAATAGAGAGAAGCTATGTGTTAAATTGTTACTAAAGTGATTCCGACTGCTTTGAGTTTAGGTGCAAAGGCTGACTGTGATTTTTAAATTTGCCAGAATAATTAACTTTCTGCAACTTCCATCAGAATCATCTTCCTTTGTCAGTTGATGTTATTTTTACATTTGCAAGTTTGTAATGTCAAATAATCTGTAAACTGGAAATCCACCGAAATGTAACTCAGCTAAAACTAAATTGCCTCATATTTTCAAAGCTGATTAACTTAAAAGCTTTTTTACTTAACGAATAGAAATATAAAAAATATTATTTTTTAATTTAAAAAAAAGAAGAAATGTCACAGAAATGTCAAAATAATCAAGTTAAGTTTTTATTTGCATCTGTAACTCTCGATATCTGAACAAAGTACTGAGGTTGGTCTGCATGTTTTTGACATTTGTGGCGGTGTACAACAAAGCAGCTTTTACTCAAGTATTTTTATGCTTTGAGTTACGTTTCATTTCCTCTCCATTGGACAAAATTGTACTTTTATTTACCTACAAATTAAGATTTTTTTGGAGTTTATAAAATCCAAATTATTGCCATAGATTAATCTATCCAAGAGTTTAGTTCACACAGGAACTAGAATTTAACAAGATTTGCTTTATACCATTTAAAATTAGTCTTCAAGCTTCTTTTTTCCACAAATCTTTACAAATTACAATTGTTTACAGAGCATTCAGTAGTCATCAGGATCATCCATAATGAAAGTAGTGATTATTAGCTGCAGCCCAGTGTGAAATAGGAAAAGAATGACTCCACCTTAATGATCTACAACAGTAAAATCCTCTGTTTATATAAATATGTGAGTAAAAGTAATGTAGTTATACAGTATCAGTGGCTGTTTTTTACATAAAGTACTTTTATTTGCTTGTTTGCAGTTACATCCTCTTATTTAAATTACATAGAGGTTCTGAGTACTTCCTTGACATAAACCAAAACGTAGCCTCTGCTTTGTTGTTGATATTTTAACGGGGCAGGCCGTGATGACTGTGTTTTGAATGAAATCTAAATTCTCAAGTGAATACATTGGCTTTGGATTTGTCACCAGAAGACATGTGCAGTAAATTTGTGCGAAGACTCAAAGGCACACCCAAGTACGTCATGAGAGGCAAAACATTTCCCCCAACTCAGCAGTGAAAGCCAATGACTGAATGTTAATAAAATAACTCATCGCTTCTCCTACTCATAAACTGTCTCTAAGAAATACAAACACTGACGTCAAACCTCTGAGAGTCACATTTCCTATGAATGTAACAAGCCTGAAGAAACAGTCACACTTACTAATCCACTCTATGAGTGTAAGGCGACAGGAAACTGGAGCATAACTGTGTGACCAGGGAATATTGACAGTAAAATTGTCCTATTGCTCACATTTTTAATACCAATATTAAAATAATCTTAATTTGAATATTTATTAATGTTATGTGTTTCAACGATTATCTCTGTCCTAATGCATTTTTAATAATTTACTGATTTCACTCTCATCACGTGTGTTATCATTTTGGCAGTCAGCTTTTTGGTTAAGAAAATAGTCCTCTACTAACAGATATACATATTCACCTAGGAGGTGATATGAATCTTTTTGTCCAGCAGTGGTCCGTTCCTTTGGTGGTGGAAACATATTTTGTGTAGTATTATAGAGAACTCTGAGAAAACTGACATACTGTTATTTGTGACCTTACCTGTTTCCTAGTTTGTTTAGCTGCTGATTCAGTTACATCTGTTCTGTCCGTCATGTTCAAAGATGTTAAAATGTTAAGTGGAGGGGTGACACGATGGCTAGATGGATAAGGCAGTGTTGCTACTCCATTTTTAATATACGTCATTCAAGCTGTAGCAAAAAGACCCACACTGTTTGTATACTGAATATGCCCCAGGTGACGGTGGGTGACTTTTGTGTGTAGTTAAAATTTTAGAAGAACTGCAAATAGAGGATTAAGCTGAGCTCACTGTGTCTAAAGGTGGACCAAAACCTCGTGTCCCTAATCAACATTACTAATGTTGTATTAGCACTTTGCTAAGTGTTTGATCCATGCATACACATGTTACCAAAAACCTGGTGATCTTAGCAAATGAAAAATAAGCTTTACATATTATATTTAATTAAATGTCACTCAATGGGTTTTAGAACACTTAGAACACTTTAGAACACTGATAATCTGGACACACACAGGCTAGCAGTTTCACATTTTTCTGCTAAGCTAAAGTGGCTACAGTGTTTGGGGCTAAGAAACAAAGCGAGTGGAAATAAAAACCCTAAAAAACAAAACTGCAGCATTTTGGGGACATTTTGGGGGCTTTATGGATGATTTCTCTCTTTATAAAAACTTTATGGTGGGTGGTATATTTATTTTTTAAATAACTTGCTTAAATGTAGGTGCTGTGGCTAATAGCCTAGCTATCTGCTAAGCATTTCCTCTGCTAATTTGAGTCACTGAACTGGACAAGAAGTCTATGGTCCAGTTTCACTTGGTGAAATGCTAGTATTTTATTAATCTTTTATTTAGCAGGTGTGTCTGTATGTGTGATGCAGTCAGAATTTTTGGATGCAGCTAGCTAACCATTTTTGCTAGCGCTGCACTCCCCCCTTTGGTCTAAATACGGTCACTCGTGGCTCCACAAACCCAACATCGTAGCTAAAACACTTATGTTAGCTCTTCAAATTTCAAACCAATGGGTGACATGGCTACACCCATCTTTTATATACAGTCTTTCCTTTCAATACGTACAACAAAACAAGACAAAACTAAATTAATTCTGTCCAGTTGCGACACTAACAACATGCTTGATAAAATGATTTTATTAAACATCATGATCATGTGATAACAATGAATACATGCAAATGATTACGCTAAAACAAAGCTGCTAGTTTAATTTTACACAATATGAGCTATAGACAGTAAAAATGTAGTTGTCCACATTAAGTATTGCTACATAAAATGTGGATGTATCTTTGCATTATTTTTTTTAAAGAAATGTATTACATAATATGATGAATATGTAGGATCAAAGTGGTTTAAGAGGATGCATATTCAAAATTTAATAGTCCTTCTCAGCCATTATAACGTACCATACTTCAAAAGCAGGTCATTTCTCCCCATTTCCTGCAAGATGAGACTTTCTAAACAGATATTTGCAAGTTGAAGCCTAGCAAATGAGGCGAGAGTCATTGTTCTGGACTTTTTCAAACCACAGTCCTTCCTGCTGCAATCAAAGGCAGCACATCCAACAGCCGATTAATGGGAGACTTCCTCTACGCCACTCCGCACAGTGGTAATTCATCTTAATTGTGATACATTCCTTCTGGCTGTGTTCCCAGCTTACCAGATGCTCCACGTCTGTTTGACAAATAAATCCCTCATAATGTCTGTAAAGCTTTGAATTCTGAGCCTTGAGAGTCGGAGCTTTTACAGGTCGGAAACTGAAGAAACATTCTGGACAACATCTGCCTTCAGCTGGTTCTTCATCAAACCGTGTCGAGATCAGGCCTTTTCAGACTCAGAAAACCTGGAGCTGCGTTGTTTAAACTGCAGCTTCAAGTGAAAATGCTCCTCTGGTTTGCAACCAAGGCCGTTTGGCTCTCCCGCCGCCTCTCCTTCTTCCTCTCCAGCCGCACCTTCCAACAGATGGCACTGGACGCTAAAAGCAAGAGTCCTGCAGAGAGGAGCACCAGGCCAAAATAGGAGATGGTGGAGCCGTGCGAATTAAAGCTGTAAGCGACCGCGGTGACCACGATGCCTGCAATGAGCACTACCACACCAAACGGGATTGTGCAGCGATAGCAGGAGAGCTCTGCCCCGCCGGTGGCTGCGGTCAGCTGCACTTCATTAACTAGGGGGATGTTTAGGGCTGTCATGGCGACAGCAGGGCGCTCGGCGTTGTTGGCCTTCTCTGGTGTCGCTGGTGTTCTCATGGCCTCCTTGCTAGTGTCTTCTGGCATTTCAGGATCCAGCAGTCTTCTGTTAACAGACCACAGATGGTTCCTCGTTATTGATCTTTTCCCTGTGATCAGGATCTCCCAGTCTGTGGAGAAAGAAGCAGTGAAAGTGCTCAAACGTGTTGCTCAACACTGTAAACAGCAAAAGAAACTCTGGCAGAAGCTTTTTATTATAATTCAACACATTTCACAACTCCCCCCTCCTGACCACATGCTGCTTTAATAAACCCATGTAACCTCTTTGCACAATCCCAGCCGCCTCCTCCTGACCCAGTCAGAGGAGAATGACGCCGGACCACTCGTCCCAGCACGAGCTGAGACATTCCCTGGAGAGCGCAGGATATGACATTACAAACTGCTCCATGAAATGCAAGGAGCTTCGAAATCACAAACATCTTCACAAGCGCTCACCCCGCCTCCACACACACGCCTGCTGCATGGAAAGCTGAGTCACAATAAGTGGGTAGAAAAGACTTGCTGGGACTTTATCAGTCCAGATGTTTGAAATTGAAATTATTTAATCAAGTTTCTAAACATGAGCAGAATTTCCTCGCCCAATGGTCAGTGCTACACCTACAGCCAGGATTGTGTCTTCTGCAGCCAATACTTTGGGTCTCACTATTTCAAAATAATACAGAAGCAGCACCATTTTACCACCAAAACTACTTCCCAACAGAGTGGAGACCCGTTTGGTTTAACTGTGTAATGACACTGAAAAACACAAGATAATAAAATCTCATCACCTTCCCTGTTTTCCTCCAGGAAAACAACTTTATCAAGATGAAGAAAGCCATTTAATGTCCAGCATTAAATTTAGACGCTGCGTTTGGTATCTGCTGGTATCTGATGTCTCACACTGTATGGATTTTAGTATCTAAAAGTCCTTAGAGCGGGGTCACCGCATAAATGAAGAAGAAACTTCTGTGTACATCAGCACACATGTCAAAATCTTTACTATCCACAAACAATGAAACAAAACAAACAGAAAAGAGAGCACAGATCTGTGTATTTCTGTTACTTCAAGTCAAGAAATGTATTTTTCCCTCAAACAAAAGCTTTTAAAATTTGTTTTATATAAAGAATTTATAAATTTGAATAACTGTAAATGATTTACTCATGGCAGAAGCAGTGTAACTGTAACCAGTATGTCCCCCCACTCTTATTTATGAATCTTGTTTAATATTTTTGTGATTAAATATTTTCTTGATTTGAGTCGTCTTCTCTTAAAAATTAAAAAAAAATAGAGGACAAAAATCATATAAATGTCAAACCCTAACCCTTTAGTTCAGCAGTACACAAAGTTCCTGTAAAGTGACTGATCTATTATTCATACACAGCTGAAATGAAAATGACCAGCATCGGGACAGACTGAAGAAATTAAGTGTAGTTTGTGGCTCTGGACCATTTAAAGAAGGGAGGATACTGGAGGAGGGAAAGCTGCAAGCTGTGAAGCCACAGGACTTTTAAACAACAAGAAAATGTGAAGAGTGGGGAACTCTCCAAACTAACTCTTGCAGGCTTTCTTAGTGGTAAACATGAAAGTTTGTTTATTGGGGTAACAAAAAATGAGGATTTATAAAGTTAAAAGTAAATCTATAAAATCTTAGCAAATAACCAAATCCAGTTCAGCTATAGCAACAAGCAGCAACACAGCCTGGCTTCAGCTGGTCACGATATATGTTTTTAATGTGTAGTAAATTTAGTGCAGATAGCCTGTTTTAGGTGGGAAATAAAGAAGAAAGCTTCGTTACCTCAGAGCCGTTTTCCATGTGGCAAAGTTTGCAAAGTGTCCCTCTGCTTGTCTATGAGCTGATGAATTATTTAACCAGACTAATCTAATTAAAAGTGAATGTTGTTTGTTCTCGCTCAGTGTTGAAGCTCACAGCGGACTCTCCGGGCTGGAATCTGACTCCCATTCATGAGAACTGCCGCACCGTAGAGTCGTCAGGTTAGGAGCTGCCAGCCGCACTGCCATCCTCATTCTAGCGGGACTGTTTCATGCGCCTCTGACTGCAGAGCGAAGATAGAAACCATCGGGGAAAGCTGGTGAATCCGGCGGTGCGTTTCAAAATAAAACGCGTTGATTGCCTGCCCGAAGGTTTGCTTTGTTTGTTTTGTTACGCCTTGAGTTTATCAGCTGATAAAGGGCATACTGTGTAAGCGATGTAAATGAATGAAAGAGAAATAATGGCATATCACTCCATAATCTTTTATCATTATGACTGTTCACTGATAACATCAGGTTGGGCTGTATGTAGCCTGAGTAAACATTCTAACACCCTGCAATAAACAGTACCTCACTTCTTTAGATTTATATCAGAATCAGAATCAGAATCAGAATACTTTATAGATCCCTAGGGGAAATTATTTTGGTTACAGTGCTTCAGTATAAACAGTAACAAAGACAGACAATACACTAAGTAAGATATATATATATATATATATATATATATATATATATATATATATATATATGCTTCTCCATCCATCCATCCATTTTCTACCTCTCTGCTTCTTACCTGGGTCCAGGTCTTTCTTCTTCTTATCCAACCTAGCCCTTTAGCCTTTTTTTTCTTAAACAGACTCATACAAGTTTTTATATATATTGACCAATTTAAGAAAAAAAATCATAATCATGGCTAATTATTAGAGTTTGTCCTGAAACTAGTATCAAACTATCAGAATCCACTATCTGAATCTGGCCATCCCAGATGGCAGCCTGGTTCTGCCAGAGGTTTCTTCCTGTTAAAAGGGCGTTTTCCCTTCCCACTGTCACAAAGTGCTTATTCATAGGGGATTGTTTGATTCTTGAGATGTTCTCTGTATTATCGTAGGGTCTCTAGCATGAACATAAAGCGCCTTGAGACTGTTGCTATACTTTTTTGAGTTAAACTGAAACTGAAAAGTTAAATAAAATCCATATGAAATCTATATTAGCTAGTTTTATTATATAATTGCACTTTATTAACATTACTAGAAAATTCATAATAATACCAGCATTTTTTTTTTTATTGCTCTCATTCACGTTCATTTTGCAGCTTTACTAAAATCATTCTGTGTGGAGAGGTCAAATCTGTACAGAAGCGTGATGTCCAAACATCCTGTACGTCCTATCTCAGAAATGCTCCTGTTTGCACTGTGTGTTTTATTTTGAAGGCCCGGAGCGGAAGTATGGTGCTTGGCTGCGGGCTGGCCGGTGTGTCACAGTGAGAGTCCATCATGTCGCTGCGGTTTACGGATGAGGAGTTCCAGAATGCGTGGAAGGAGCTGGACGAGCCGCAGCTGGAGGGAGGATGGGAGCTGTTCGTGGAGACGATGGGAGTGAAAATCTACCGGCTCTATGACAAGGTAGGAAATCTCCAGTCAAACTGCTGCTTCTGCTGCAGGAAAAGCGACTCGGCGAGCCAGTTTGAATGAATGTGGTGAGCGCTGCAGAGCCTGAACTGTCGCTGTTTTATGTTTCCACCTTTTCTCTGTCAAAACGTTGAGCTGTTATCAAGCTGAGTATAAGTTTAGTTTAATTTATTAGCAGCAAAGATAAACAGCAGCGGCTAGCATGGGGAAGAAGCCGGAAGCTGAGCGGGAGTATGTTTTTTCTCCACTCAGAAACTTGCTGCACCAGTCCAACCAAACTCCATTCGGATAGACGTCGATTTATAGTTGCCTTGCCTTGGGGCGTAAACAGACACCCTGACTAACCTCGTTGAAGACATTCTTGCATCTGCAATGATCCACCCTTCAATTCGGCACATCCCTGACACATCTAGGTTGGCTTTTTGGTTGATTTAAAACAAGATTGTCAGTGGAAGCCTAATGTAAATAACAATGAAAGTTTAAAATCTCAGTTATGAAAAATGTTTCTTCAAGGTTATGTGTGAATTGTCACCTCTGTTTACTTCAAAACATGCTGAGTGATATAAGTGAAATGATTCTTTGAACATTTTTCTTTAAAAACAAACTTTTGGAGAAAAAAAACTATGTTTTTTAAACTATCTTAAATCTAAAATAAATCACTTCAATTTGTACACGTTATAGATAATGGAATTTGGTATGACTTTTACTCTTAGAAGACATAAATGTACCTAATATATTTCTCATTCTAAGTATTGCTTTAGTTTTCTTGCGTAAAACATTGAAAAATCAATGTTAAAAGGAAAAAAACCCAAACATTTGAATCTAGGCCAACACAGTTCCTCACTGGGCGTGAGAAATGTAGACTGGCACTAATCAGAGTGGTGTGGTCAGGGCTTAGTTGCATAGTGTGGGTGTGGCATCATATGGCCTGCAGTTGGAAGAGAGAACTTTCATGTGCTGTTTGCAGGAAACTGGACTTTATGAGTACAAAGTCTATGGTGTGCTCACCACCTGCACTCCAGAGCTGTGTGCAGATGTCTACATGGACTTGACGTATCGAAAAGATTGGGATGGATATGTGAAAGGTAAAAAAACAGAAACAGCCCAGGAAGGCAGGGTTCACACCACATTTACTGTCTTTCTTTTATCTCTGTGTCTTCTCCGATCTTTTAGTCTTCATTAATGCTTTAAAATAACAGTTTCACTTTTCTTTCATCCCTGTTTTCATGCACATCTACAGTACCCAGCAGGTAACATGGTGTAGCTGTAGTCTTTTAGCTGAAAGCTGCTCATTTCAGTAGCATTTTCTGTGTTTTCTGTGGTGATAGCTTCTCAGTGTCTCTCCTTAAACATATCCAGATATCAGAGGGGCCTACATTACCCATGAATGCCACTTTACAACCGACTGGCAACTAGTTTCCTGATTTTGGGTGTGTTAATATAAAGCAAGATTACATAAGAGTAAAAGAAGTGGAGAATAAACTAAAGATAATGATCAATCAGCAGGAAAACTTTAAAGGTAAATCTCTAGTGTATTAGCTGTATTGTCTTAAACAGATGCAAATTGTTCTAGTATAGTGAAAAATATTAAAGTGAAGGAGAGAATAAAACCCAAAGATTTTCTTTATTATCCTTTCATTGAATCTAAAGCGCTCTTTCTCTTCCATGCAGTCTGTCTTGTGCAGTATGCAAACCACAACTTGTACAAATACAACCTGCTAGTGTTGCGAGTAGTTTTCTGTAAAGATGAAGTGGTTATTGCAGTATTTCAAGTATATTCCTTGAAAATATTAATTTCCTTGGCCATTTTTTCCTCATAAGATATTAAAATGTAATGGTTAGTATAGTTGGGGGTGGTTGTTCTTCTCTTTTCCAAGTATATCATGTATTTCAGCTGATATTTATGTGCTTCTGTAGCTCATTGAATGATTGTGTCATTTTTCTTATTCAGAGCTATATGAGAAGGACTTTGATGGACAGTCAGCCATCTACTGGGAAGTGAAATACCCATTCCCGCTGTCAAACAGAGACGTATCCTTCTGATCTGCACTAATACGTTCAGTTCGCATAGATTTGGAAAAGGCTCTGAATGCTTTTCTCAGCGTGTCATGTTCCCTAACAGCTTAAACCTAAGTATGTTTATGTGAGGGAGCGGAAAGACCTGGATATGGACGGCAGGAAGATCTGGGTGATCCTTGCCAAAAGCTCCCCGGAGACACCGTGTCCAGAAAAGAGCGGCGTGCTTCGGGTCAAAGACTACAAGCAGAGCGTTTCCCTGGAGAGTGACGGAGCTGGTGGAACTAAACGTAACACAATAAGATCATTTTAAACAATTGCAGTTATATAATTATGTTCCTGTAAATAAATGTGTTTTTTTTTAAACAGAAAGATTCCAGGTTCATGTGAATACATTTGCAGTTTAAATTAAACAAATGGCCCATCATTTGAGCCGTTCACTGAAACTGAATAACATATATGCTCGTAGATTCGTCGGTGGCCATGGTTTATCATCTGTTTTACTGTAAATGGGACCATAATTTACTAGATGAACATAATAAGTTATTAAATAAATCTTTAAATGAGTGATTGAATTTATAAACGCTTCTGAAAAGTGTCTACTGAAGTTGCAAATCAAGTGAGAAGTAGACTCATTTTCTCATAGACTTCTATGTAATTATTCCTCTTTTGAACAAGGACAGTCGCCCCCTGCTGGCCATTAGAAAGAATGCAGGTTTGAAAACGTGCTGCATTAGCTTCACTTTTCAGAATGGAAGGCTTGGTTGCAGAAACTGTATAAAGATTGAACCGCCTGCTTGTGTTTCAGTTTTCATGAATTACTTTGACAATCCTGGCGGAAATATTCCCACCTGGCTGGTGAACTGGGCAGCGAAGGTGAGTCTATTGTGCCGGCTTACTGCAGTGCATGGAAACAAACACATTTAGAACTTTGCATGAAAAACCCTAAACCAGATGATTGCCCATTAAACAGATGGGTCAACTGCAAAGACAACTGCATGTAAGACTACATCCTCAACAGATACGTCTTCCTCTTCTGTGCTCTGTGTGGTTAACATACACCAAAACATCTGTGCATCACTCTTCATCATTTGAAACACGTTCTGATTTATTAGCTCTTGTTTAAAGGGGCGTTCAAAGTCTTGCAGTGTTTAAGGCGTCAGTTTGCACCAGCGCCTCACAACCCCTGAAATGCACACGTGTTCATAGTTGACCTGCTTAAACTGATCTGTGATGAGAGCTTTAAAGAGGGCGTTAAAGAGTTCACTCGCGGGCCTGCGAGAGCTCCGTCCCTCTGCCTGCCTTCATGCTTTCCCATCATTATGGTTCGCAGATGTGTTGCAGGCTGACGTCAATGCTTGCCACTCCTAGGTGGGTCTTCTTGGCACATGTGTGAATGACGCTCGCTGATAGAGATGCTCTTTGCGTGTGTTTTTTCAAAACAGAAAGGGGTTCCAGGGTTCTTAACGGACATGCAGAAGGCCTGCAGTAACTACAAAAACTACTGCCAGAAGAAATGAGGGCAGCTGACGGGAAAGTGGCTTCTGGTCAAGAGCTTTGGTTGATTTTTCTTTCTGTCTCTTTAGTTCTGGAAAGCATTTTTAAAATTGTATAATTACACTGAAATTGCGTTTACGGGATGAATGTGGCTTTGTGTGGGCTGCTACTTGTTTTTTCTAGCATGCTGTTGACTCAGGCATGACGTGCATGGCCGGCCACTCTGATTAAATAGCTGCAGGGAATCAATTCAAGTCCTTTGTGCTGTATTGATTAATACTGTGTTGTTTTGTTTGTGCAATCTATGCAAATTCCAATCAGGATTAATGGGATGCCGTGGGGTATTTTTTAAATTAAATGTTTATACAGAAGTTATAGGTTATTCCTTTTGGGCCTGTGTAGTGAAATCTTGTATAAAATGCTCCGACTTTGTCTGTTTCTATAAAGTCATTTACTGTAAATGTGACAGATGGATTATGTATTTAGATTTACTGAAGGTTTGAAAACACTGGAATCTGTTCATTTTCAATCCACTGCATGTGGTTTATTTAATCTCTTTCTGTTTCCGATGACGTGAAAATGAGAGTACCTTCTAAAGGTTTCGGGAGTTTTAGTCAAAGATGCAATATTATCTCAGATATTGTGTAAATTCAGGCTATATTTCCTGTTGATACAGGTGAATGTGGTTTTATCTGGTCATAAAAAGCCTATTACTGTGTAATATTGCTTTTATTGATGTAATTAAACTTTTATTTTAAACTAAAGCTGAAATTGTTGAGTTTTTCCACACACACTGACACTTGTGTTTGTTAAGAGAACAAAAATCCTGTGCTTTTGTTAAAAATGGTGGGTAGTTTCAAAATTCTTAAAAGGTAAAATTCAGTGTACCATAATTTTAATTCAGTTTTATTTATATTGTGTCAAAGCACAATAACAGTCACCTCAAGGTCCTTTACAGCGTCTCAAACTCGCGGCCTGGGGGCCACTTGCGGCTCACGTGACCGTTACTATATAATGTAATTTGACCTGGAAGTTATTGTTTTGTTAGGGAGGATTTGTTTGTTGTTGAGTGCAGTGTTAAGTTCTAAGAATGATTTAATATGAAGGCAACATGAGCAGAGAGTACAGTCGTGCTGAGGGACTGGCTGTGTTAGCTCAGTGAGAGAGTCGAACACTGTGTACACTGCATTTTTGTTTTGTTAAATATGAACAAAATAATAGCAGCAGTGCTGCCACGTGTCTGTCCAGAAAGAGAGGACCAATGTGTTTGTATCGCCGGAGCACCACTTCCTGCCATAAAAGACATCTACAGGAAGCGGTGTCTGAAAAGGGCTGGGAAAATCATCAAAGACCCCAGTCACCCATCACATGGACTCTTCACCCTCCTGCCCTCTGGGAGGCGCCACAGGAGCCTCCGGACTAAGACCACCAGGTACCGGAACAGCTTCTTCCCCACAGCTGTCAGACTCCTGAACTCTGCCTCCTGACATCTGACCCACGTTAACACATGGACTGAACATACACACACCCACAATGGACAACTGTACCCTCAAACACACAATAATAACATGGACTGAACCACCACTCACAACCACCAGCACTTTATACAGCCTCTGTAGAATTATCCACATATCTCACTTATCTTAACTGCACTACTGTATAGCTCTGTGTAAATAATCATTCTGTACATTCGATAAGTTTACAACTTGCACAGTTCCCATTTCTGTATAGCTGTATATCTCAGATTCTGTAAAGTTATTTCATATTCTGTATAGTTTTTCATATTTATATCCTGTTCATATCCTGTACATAGCTTGTACTCACTACAGCCTGTACATACTTATAGTTATAGAATATTCACAACATACTTCATACCGTGTACATTATACCATAATAGACCCATTTCTGTAATATACTCACATATCTATATTATTGCTAATATATATTGTAATATATCTATATCACTAAAGCACTTCTGGATGGATGCAAACTGCATTTCGTTGCCCTGTACCTGTGCATGTGCAATGACAATAAAGTTGAATTCTATTCTATTCTATTCTATTCTATTCTATTTATTTGGTAGTTCAATGGAAAAAAATTGCCCTCACGTTTGCAGTTTTGTGTTGTTATAAAATATTTGAAATTTAAAAAACCAAACAAAACCCAACATTTGCAGAAATATTTGTGGGTGTTTTCTTTTTTTAGTTTTTTGGACTACTTGAACACTAAATCGGCCCTCCAATGAGATGACAGTGCTAGCAGTGGCTCTCAGCTCATTTAACTGTGTAAGATAAAAACTCTACAATAATACCGAGAAACCCCAACAATCAGATGATTCCCTATGAACAAGCGCTCAGACAGTGGAAAGGAAAAACTCCCTTTTAACAGGAAGAAACAGGAGGCCAAAGGAAGGACGGTCATCTGCCGCGATCCTCCCCGTGGAGAGAGCGAGAGTCTGTTCCTCCATGAACATGTGAGGACGCAGAACCCTCCACAGCTAATGACGCACTTGATACTTTAAACATTTTACAGGCGGCGCATTCACGGATCATTCATATCAACAGTGCCACAGTATTTACCTGAGGCATTTAAAAACAGTTTACCGTCTGCAGACTAAACCACAGCAGTGGTGTTTTTCTGTTTATTTCACTAAGAATAAGGCTGTGTGCTTTAATCCACGTCTAGATTAATTATTTTTTATTTATTTTAATCGTGTGGTTATAAACAGTTGGGATTGAATGCATTAGGATGGTCAAAGTTGTTCTTAAAACTAAAAATATCAACAAACAACATACATTTTTCCCGAAAAATGAACTTCACAATAACAGCGACCGTTATTATCATACGCATGCGCACAGGTTTCCTGACCAGATGGAGGCCCTGCTGCTGATTGTGAATGAAAAAAAAGGAAAAGTAGGCTATATCCGGTTCACCAGCGGCACTTTCATCAATTAATTGATGATTAAAGTAATTAAATGCCTCATAACTGGATTGAATATGAATTTATTTTATGTCTTGGAAGCGTGCTAGCTGTTCCTTAAAAAATATATATATATATATATGTGTATTGTCCAGTTAGCAGATCCGACTCTTCACTGCGACGCCTCCGATTGTGCCATCTCAGCAGCTCCTGGTGAGTTTTTTCACCCCCTTTTCTATATTTAACAACAGTTACAGAAGTAAAACTTAAACAGGAAACTACACTGTGTGTTAAAGCCTAATAGGGCGGCTAATACAGCTAACAGAAAGCTGTTGAAAACAGCTGGATTTTAGTCCCTAAATTAAGATGTCAGGTGTACGACTTCATATGTAAAGTGTATATGTAGCCTTAGCTTGAAGTGAGCGCCATGTGACTGTAGGTGTCAAACAGAAGTTTAACAACAACAAAACAAATGTTGTTTAAAGGAAACATTTAGCCTTTAACGCTGGTTTGAATCAAGAAAATAACAACAACACTACATGAACACAACTATCGAATCTAAATAGAGCAACATGTTTTATTGCTTTCTACAAACTAATGCACATGCATGTAAAGATACAGCAGATATGAGCTGAACAGGTTGGTGATTGTGCTTAAAGTTTAAACCAGATGTTTCTCGTATAAAAACAAATTAACAAAACATTTTGTTTCTGTTCTGGGAATTATGCTAACCGTACTGTGATAGGAAATGTGAGCAGAGCTATGGCTTTTCTCGTTTCTCATCCTGTGACGGAGTTTTCTCCACAACAAGTGGATCCTGGCAGCAGGTCCTTAGAAGGTTTGTGTCTGACTGTCCTACAAACATGCACAGAAGCCTCTGAACCTGTCAGGCTGTCCATTGGGATCTTCGCAGGTGTCCAGCGTTGTCTAGTTGAGGAACGCTTGGAGTTGTGTGAATCTTGGGGTCGGGCCTCCCTAGATGTTGCTTGGCACAGATAGCACAGTGGTGTGAGGAGTGACAGGAAATGAAAAACAAACAAACAAAGGTATCTGTCTCGTGTCTTGAGCTGGAACAGGCATGTCAGCAGCTCTAAGCTCCAGTGTGTCATCTGTCATCTGAAGATGATTAATAGTAGCATGGTGCCAAGCAAGCCGAAGAGACCCTTGGAAGCCAAACGTGCTTTGTGAGACAGTCTTGGCCTGCTTTAAATGAATAAACCAGAGGAAGCAAGCGTTTGTCTGATGGTGTGTGTGATAAGGCGGTGGAGTCGAAATGTGTGCCTGTGGAGACATGTCAGCTGTCTGTCATTTACATGGGACCTTTGGTGGTGGCAGTGGAGTGTGTGGATTTTAATTTTGTTGACGTGTGGCCTCAATCGATATCGCTCGATCCTGAGAAACTGGCAGATACACTTCAAATGATGTGCTGTGTCCAGGTGTGCTAATTTGATGACAGCCATGCATTATTGCTTCGTTATTTATTTATCTGCATAACAACATTTTAATTTAATGTATCAAAAACAATTATTTGCGAGCTATGAACTGAAGTCAGCACCGGTGCTGCTGAACAACTAGAGAAAGACAACTGAGACGAGAAATAAAAAACAAACAGAACTGGAAAGGTTTCAGTTGGGCCAGGGATGTCAACAGCTCTAAGCTCTAGTGCGTCATCTGTCATCCTAAGTTGGCTATTGCTAGCATGGTGCCAAGTAAGCTGAAGAGACACTTGGAATCCAAACATCGCTTCTGAGAAAGTCTTGGCCTGCTTTAAATGAATAACCAAAGGCAACATTGTGTCTGATAAGCCGGGGGAGGCAAGCTGACACTTCATGATGCCTCATTTTTGGGGGTAGACGTGTGCTTTAAAATGTGGGCTTGCCCTCTGCTGTGCACTGGGCCACATCCGAGTCCATTAGAGCCTTTTGGGCTCTTTGACGTGCTCCACCTGCTGATGCTGGGCAGTTGTTGTGGAATGTCAGTGTGCTCACCTGCTACAGGAGGCTGTGAGGGGTCACTGCTGCCATTAGGAATGTGCTTATCTGCAGGTGGGGGATAAGACCTGGAGTTTCCCACAACACTGCTTGTAACAGGATGATAATGATATTCACGTCACCTGTTAGTGTTTTTACTGTCGCAGCCATATGTGCGTGTTTAAACATCTCATCGTAAAACTCTGAGCATTAATCTGCTGCTGTAACAACACCCACTCTTCTTAAGAGGCTTACTGTAGCGCAGGATTTTGGGACGGTGCCTAAACCAGAAAAACAGGCTCGTAGTAAAAGTGCTGACAGAGTTTGAACTGCATCAGAACAATTTATCAAACCCTTCCTCTTATTAGCTGTGTTGTTGTTGCTATGACTAACAAATAATTACAGACGTTGTTTTACACATTTGACCGTCGGTGCTTCACATGGCTCGTAAACCTTCATCTGATCTGCTTTAGTCTTGCTTAGATGTGTTTTTTGGGCACTCGAGTAAGTGCAGAGCAGGGTTTGAAGGGCTTCTGTTAACTAGAAAGAGTAGCATTAATCTCCATTTCAAGGAAACTTGCAAATTTATAATACACACACACCTAGGATGGCTCCTAGTTGAGGTGTTTCAGGCATGTCTTCCTGGGAGGAGTCCCTGGGGTAGACTCGCGACACACTGGAGAGATTGTCTCTCAGCTGTCTGGGTAATGCCTCTGCGTTCCCCGGAGAAGCTGAGGAAAGTGGTAGGGAAGAAGGAGGTCTACACTTCTCTGCTTAGGCTGATGCATCATAAACCTGGCTCCGGATAAGTGAAAGAAAGTGGATGGATTCAGGGATTTATGTCGATATAGGAAAATGTTATCTGTAGTTGGAGGTTTCAAGCAGCAGCACTTTGGAGTGCAACAGTAGTGACACAGACATAACCTAGGTCATGTTTTCCCTGGAAGTTTTAAGTGTAAAATAACTAATTAACTTTAATTTTAACTTTAATTAATTAATTATTTTTAAATTAATTAATAATTATAACTATTGCTAAAGTAGCTTAACCTTGGAACTTTTCAGGAACTGCACAAAATATTGTAAATTTCGGGTTGAGGTTATTTTTAACCAGCTGCTTAAATTCCTCTTTTTCCACCACGGAACCTCATCCGTCACTTCCATCCACATGGCGTGCATCTAATCCAGGGGTGAGCAACTCCAGGCCTCGAGGGCCGGTGTCCTACAGGTTTTAGATCTCACGCTGGGTCAACACACCTGAATGAAATGATGAGTTCATTAGCAGGCCTCTGGAGAACTTCAAGACATGCTGAGGAGGCCATTTAGCCATTTAAATGAGCTGCGTTGGATCAAGGATACATCTAAAACCTGCAGGACATCGGCCCTCGAGGCCTGGAGTTGCCCACCCCTGATCCAGTGAGTGCTTCGACCCTCGGTGTAGTCATTTGTTCATTTCCAGAGTGCACGTCACCAGCTGGTAGCATCTACTAATATGTCTTCTCAGCCTGGTCGTACTTGACGATGCGTTTTTTGCGTAAAGTGGTGAAACAGGCTTGTTTCTATCATTAGCAGGAACAATTTTCTCCCATATTTCTCAAAGCACTGTGATGCGGTTTGGTCTGCATTCTCCACAAACAGGCTTATTAAGAGTTAACAAGAGTTATTTTTATAACTGAATTATCTAACTCTTGTTTCCCAATAATCTCCCCAGTAATCTCTTACATTGAATTGTAGTTTATAATTCGTGCTTAATCTGACAATGATGTAACACTGTGGTCGGTTTAGGCATTAAACACATGTCCAAAAGCTCAAAACAGTGATGGCAAATGGACAACGCAGCAAATATGAGCAGTTATTATTCCGTGTTTTTTGCTTCATGATGCACTAAAACTGATAAGAATCTAGTGTTGACTTTATGAGACATCTCCAGTTCCAGATCTAAGATTCACAGTCACCATGGACAAATAACAATACAGAATTTATTTCCATCTCCAGCATCAGTCATTGACGTATGCCGCCGTATACACTGCAAACCCTCTTTGAGCTGCCTCAGAGGACTGCTCAGTGGAAACGATGTATTACAAGGTCATTTCCTCGTTGCCCCTATAATCCACCTGATTGGCCCTCCACCACAGAGTTAAAAGTGAAAGCAGACCAGGGACCTTTGTATCCCTCCCACCCCTGTCCTGTTTTCTTTCTTTTTTTTTAATTTCTCTGCTGATGTGGCGTGAAACTGAAGTGTTTGCCCAGATGTTTCCTGATGGAAGAAGATGGTTGTAGTTTCCTATGAGGTCACAGTGCTGCTGGTGGTGCAGTGACGGCTTTAATGGACTTTTCTGTTGTAGTCTCCCGTTTTCTTTTACTCTGTTTCTGGGATCTTGTTTTGATAGATGCTCCAATCAGATTTGTTTAAAAGAAAAAAAAACATGAACTCTAACAGTCGGCTTTCTATGCTAGTCAGGTCAAGTGGCTTGATTGGCCACTGCAGTGGTGCAGTACACAGTGGAACGAGACAATGTTCCTCTAAGACCACGGTGCTACATATGACATATAACAGACAATCACCACAGGACTACATAAAGTGCAAGTGTGCAAAAATGGCAAAAAAAACACAAACAAATAGTGCAACACCAGACAGAGCAGAGCAATAAGACACACCTTGTCCCTGGCCACCTTGTCCCTGGCCACCTTGTCCCTGGCCACCTCCTCCAGCTCATCTAGGGAGACACAAGGCCCAAGCCAGCTGACAGATATCTCTGAAAGCTTTTCTTTCTCTCTAAGGAGTATCAGCTCTACTGAGTCACTCCCGATTGATCAAACTCCTCATCCTATCGCTAAGGAAGGGCCCACCCAGCTCTCGAAGGAAGCTCCTTGCCAGTTCTTCTACCTGTGATCTCATTCTTTCAGTCCCTATTCTGAGCTCGTTGCCATAGGGTGAGGGTAGGAATCTAGATCGCCTGGTAGATCGCCAGCTTGAGCTCAGCTTTCTTCTCCACAATAGACTGACACAGTGTCCACATTACTGTAGACATGACACCAACCTCCCACTTCATTCTCCGCTCACTCCTGAGCAAAACCCTGAGTTACTTAAGCTCCTCCACTTGGGGCAGTTCCATTTAAGAAACGTGGACTTCTCATTCCCACTCCTTCACACCTGACTGCAAACTGGCCCAGTGCGAGCTGGAGGTTACCACCTGATTAAGCCAAAAGGACTAAATCATTTACAAAAAGCAGAGGCAAGGCCGCTGGTTTATAAGTAGAAATTCTCTCCATTAAAAATGATGAACATAACTGGAGACAAAGGGCAGCCTTGGGAATGTCAAACACCACCAGGAATTTATTTTTAAAGGGCCGACTGTATCGACAGGATAACCAAAACTGTGCTATGTGAAGATCCTCAAAGGTTTGAAGAGCCTAAATTAAATTCTGAAAGCTACTGTGAGTCGATGAAGGTGATCAGCTGATTCTTTAAAAAATGTCAAAATCTTAAAAAGTTGTTGCAAAGTAAAGATTAAAGATCAAAATAACAGAGACTCCGCCAAGAATCAACACTTTACACTAGAAATGTCTCAGGTGCACAACAAAACTGCCTTGTTTAGTTGACTCAGTTTGAAATATGGAATCTTATATTACGAAGGTCTCCTGGATTTTTATTTTTTTGCCTTGTATAGCCTGCAGTTGTACTTTGTAGCACATTGATGAAGCATTTCTTCAAAATAAATGTCGTGCATTTTCTGCGCTTATTGCTTTTTCCTTCGTGTTAGATGAGCAAATCTGATTGAGGCTGGTTGCTGGATTGATGACGATCCTTGTGATGGATTTATTGAAGTGTAGATTTACAAGTTCTGAAAATAGAAAAATGCTGAGAAGAACTGCCGTCTTCCTCGTCTCTGTCAAGAGTCACTCTCTGCTCTGCCTGGTGGTTTCACACAAATCAAAAGCAACAAGAGGTGAGTCCAGTTCCACATTACTACCAGAGGTAGAGGCGTTACAGTAAAGTGATGTTACCCCTAGCTCTGATCTCGTTTGATGTGACGTGAAAGTTTAAAAGTTGTCAAGATGTCACCTGACAATAGACGTTTGAAACTGGAAACATTAAGGAGATCGAGAAATCCACACATCACCAAAACTAAGTAGTCTTTATATAGTTTTTACATCAAAGTAGCTTCTTTGGAAATTGTTCCATATTGCAGGAGCCATAACTAAATGTATTGAATTTTGATGATCACTGGGTTTTCATTTGTTTGGTTGCTATGGTGATGTGTAACGGGAGTCACGTGGGTGCTAGCGGTGACATTAAGAGGGCGTTGTCACTGGTTTTGATTTTGACAGAGGAGGGGTAGCCGTAGTTTTTGTTGACCTCTGTAAACTCTCAAAGCACTTTAATAAACAAGCAAACAATTCCACCTCTCGCATTATTGCGTAAAGTTGACAGCGCGTCAGGCAAATAGGCAGGCTCCATCCCCGGCCTCTAGCGACTGTGGAAGTCGCTACACGTATAGTGCAGGAAGGTCTATTTCAGGTTTGTTTCATACACGTTTTTAAATGATTTGTTCATTTTGATAAATGTATGCGTTGCATACTAAAACTGAATATTGTGGTTTTAGGTTTGGCACTTAGAGAACTGCTTGTTTTTATCAGTACTGAGTAGATTTGCATCAAATGGTCACTGTGTGCAGGTCTGTGCCATCTGTGATGTTTTTCCTCCATCTGCTGGTGAAATGTACACACTGACTGAAGTATGCCTCTGCGGCCTGATTCAAGCTGTTATTCCTGGTTTTTATCAGGCATAGGAGCAAACTGAAGGTACTACCCAGGCTTCATTGTGCACGAGTTACCTGGAATATCTGGGAATGTTAGCAAAATGAATGCAGTGTTTTACGCCCAAGAATCACAGATGCAAATACCAGCCTGTCATTTTTTCCTACTAGTTTTGGGGGCTTTCCAGTATACATATAACTACTAATATATAATGTAAGGTAGATGTTCATGCTGTTAACTGGTGAGATTCAGGTTAAATACACTAGCTACTATTACAGGTAAATGCTGTCTTTTAAATATTGGAATAGAAATAATGAAACATTTCAAAATGTTTAAATTTCCAAGTAACTTCAGTTAGAAACAATCTTTAAAAAAAAAAAAAAAAGAATAAAGTCCTGTTTTATGACACGATGATGACTACCACACAACTGGCACTCAGAAAATGTCTAAACGGCGAAACACAGAAAATTTAATTGCTCAGGTTTGTCAAATCCAAAATGTTTATCTCTGATGCAGCTAATACAAGTTTATCGTTGCATAACTGTAACTTTAAAGCGCCTCCGAAGTACATTCTGTCGCGTCCGTCAGTCTAAGGTCTGTCAGAGCAGCATCATCGGGGCGAACGTTGACCTTCCTTTCAGTTTTTCACGTTGACGGTGAGATCCAGTTTCATCTCTTCGTCCGTTCGTTTGGGGAAAATGGTGGAGCAGTGACAAAAATCAGACGCTTAATGCAACATTTTATCCCCTGGAATGTCTTGGTTGAATAATATTCGGTCCTGGAGTCTTTCCACTGCCAGTCTCTCACAAATGGAAGACAAATATATTTCTTGGCTGGCCATTGTGTTTCAGAGTGAGGCTCTTTTGATTCGTAATATTCAGGGCTAATTAGCTTAAGAAAGTGATATAGTTTTTCTGCTGGACTGCTGCAGCCCGTTAACGTCGGCTCAGATTTCCCAGGTGCCTCGCTGTCTGCCAGAGGTAACAAAATAATGGCTGCGCTTGGAAGCCTGTTTTTCAATGTGTTTTTTTTTTTCTTAGTGATTTTTAATAGCTTACTATTAGAGATATTACCCAAGGGATACCTTGATGCTTTTGCTGTTGTTTCTTTTCTTTTTCTATGCTCTCCTGTGCAGATCAACTATATTTGTGTTGAAGGCTTTCTGCTCTATTATGCGTGCAGATTCATGAAACCACAGCTTGAGCACATTTACACCAGTTTCAGTGTCTAAATTTCCCAAAACGTCCTGTTTTTAGGCTGGTAATGTCTGGTATGCATGTATCGCTTTTTTGTGAAAGAATTTTTGTCTTTCGTTAAGTAAACGTGAACACGTAGCAATAAGCAAGCGAAGAATCACAGAGAGCAGATTCAGAAGGCCGCAAGACGAAGAAGATTTTTCAGATGTTTGTTTCATGTCCTCATCCATCGTGATCTGGTTATTCAGAGTTCATAAGCCTTATTTCCTTTATTTCTATGTTTTCCAACTATCTTACTTGGCAGAAGGAAGCAAGTAAGCGTCTTTTGCTTAGTCGGTGTAGTTTATTAGAAGGCGGGGAACGCCATTAGAAGCAAAAACCTGTTTGACAGCTGTTTGTTTGTTGATGGCTCTAGTGCAGTTTGACTATTTTGTAGTGCAACATCTCAAAGTACCAACATTTACATTCTGGCTGAAGGTAGTGAGTCATGTGTTCTTCTATCTCTGGTTTTTAATGACAGTTGAGGTCATGCTGCCACTTTTTGGTGGTCGGAGTGCATTACATACACTTGAGCTTGAAAAGGCAAAAAAAGCAACTCTATGAATCTTTGAAAATTCTAAAATTCACGACCGTTCCTTGTAGACAAAAGTAATCCCTATAAGGACGGGGATTACAAGAGGTTTACTAAACCCGAGTTTAACCCGTTTGCTGTAGAATGTTGGTGTACTGGGATTAAAACGTTCAAACATGGCCTTATACTGGGGAGGTATGTGTTTGTATAGACGTGGAGAATATAAATCTGCGTAGTTCTTGTGGTTTTATTGAAGACCGGTTCTGCATTGTTACAGGTATTTAAACCTGTCTCCCATTTCTGCCTCTAAAGCAAAGAAAAAGTAACAAACTGTAGAGACGGTGTAGATACATGCTGTAATGAATGGCTGCTTTTACAAGAAGGAAAACCTCGGACGGGTATCGGTTGATAAGGTTCTCTTGTCGTACATTGTGCCCGAGGCCACGCAACTTGCATAACAGCTCCACTGCAGTGGATATTTGTAATTTTAGCACAGCTGTATTTCTCCTGCCACTTTTTCAGTTGAGTAAATCAAACCCTGAGCATTTCGAGGTAATTCTACCTCAGCGAATGATAATTCATCAAACTGTCCTGAGCTTAAGTGCATATTCAGATGACTGCGTTGCTATAAAAGACGGAGTTGTCCTGAGGGGGTGTAATTTAGACATGATCTATGTGTGCGTTTAGGAAAACCACTTGAAGGTCACGGAGTAAATGAGCAAAGAGCTGCATTACTGTAGCGATACCCAGCTGTTTACACTCGTGAAACATTTCAATTAATTTTGGTTGATTGAAGCACTTTAAGCTTAGCTTGTTTTCCCAAAGATTTGATATTTGCCTCAACAATTTTAACTCTTTAAAAGCACCAGATAACAGCCGCATGCCTGCAGCGAAGCTTCGGCCATTTGGATACAAGTCTCGGGTATTTGTACGCTATGAATATAATGTAACATGTTTACAGTTTGTCCTCATCTGCATATAGTTTCTGGGTCATTACTACAAACTACAAAACAAATGTTTTCTTTCTTTGACCTCATTCTGTCGTGTGTTTGAGGGGGTTTGGGTTTATTCTGAGGCTTTCATTGTTTTAATCACAAACTGTATATGAAAGGTGGTCGTGACACCATGACACACTGGTTTTTGAATCCCAGTTGAAGCCTCTGAGCCTTTAGAATCTGTTGGAATCTTATTTTCTGTTTTTTTTACGGTTTTTGTATCCACATTTGAGCGAGAGGTCAGAGTGCGTGGTAGGTAACATTGCTGCTACTGTTACCAAGCCTATTGAGGAATACACGGGCTGTGTAGGTGCATCACAGAGACGCTGTTATAGATGGTGGTATAATGGTCTAACTTGGCGGTCCCCAACCCCTGGGCCACGGACCGTACCGGGCCGCGAGAGTTGAGGCTCGGGTGTGAAATTGATGGTTTTCAGGGTTTTTATCGTTATTTTTTTTTTTTAGCATTAACTCTGTTACCCTGAGTCTTTTCCTGTGTGTTATGAATAAATCTTTTTTTGGTACCGGTACTCATTTTATTTAGTTGTATTTATCCACGACACCTTAAAGGCCGGTCCGTGAAAATATCCAGACATAAACCGGTCTGTGGCGCAAAAAAGGTTTGAGACCACTGGTCTAACTCACTGAGGCCAGTTAGCGGAGATGGGTGGCTAGCAGACAGCTAATACTCAAGTCTGCAGCCACGGCCTTAATAATGTTTATCTTACTGTGGGTAAAAACTCAATTTTTATGGACAAATATACAAAATTAGGGGTGTTTGATTGTATATCTGGACTGTGGATATTTTCTGTGATCATGTCTATCTCTGCTTTAAAGGTTAACATGGAGTCTATGGGGATCGACTCTTCTGTGGCTTCTAGTGGCCGTTAGAGGAACTGCAGTTTTAAGCCCTTCTGCATTTGCATTGTTGTCATTTTTTCCTGCTTGTGCTATCAGACAGCCGGATGAGGGTGATGATTTTAATTTGCCAGTAATGAATACGTTGGACCTGTTGGGCTTAAAATCCAACAGGAATGCAGAGGTTTGAGTGTAGCTCCGGATTTGTGATTTTTCACTCTTGAAATGTTGTTTAAAAGAAAATTGAGATGCACAAAAATGGAGCGGTGGGGTAAAACTGTGCTGGTTTTAGGCGGTGTCAGGGCCTTTCTGTGTGGAGCTGGCTGCTTCTGTTTGCCCTTGTGTGGGTTTCCTCTGGGAGCTCCTGCCATCGTCGCCCATGTTAATGCTGCGTATGAGCCAGGACAATCTCGCGAGAGTTTAATTTCCTGGTTAAATAATGGTTTTTAAAAATGTCGGTAACAAGTGCTAACTATTTAGTTTACCTGCACGTCATGTGCTTCTTGATAAAAGTCTGTTTGTTGTCACGAAAGAGGCCGAGCAGCAGTCACTGTTTGCGTTTGAGTGACGGGGAGATACACCCTGCGGTTCAGACCCCCCCAATTCAAATTTACTGTACACTCGGAGTGCATGCATTTCTAAATTTGAGAGACTTGTCTGTACCAGTATGGATTTGATTGCTTAACATTAATGGCCGCACTGCATTTTTTTGTGCGTATTCATTAAAAATAATTGTCTTCTGCTCAGCAGACCACAGACTGGCACCTCCTCAGAGCTGCAGCTGGTCTCTCAGCCAACACAAGCCATGCGTACTAAGGAGAGACTACCAGTGTTTACCTCTCCTTACAGCACAGACCAACGGTAGACGGAGGTGCTCTCCTTTTTCTTCTGTGGTTTCTGGCAGCCAACACCAGATTCCTTCATGTCTATCACTGCAATCAGCAGGCCAGACCTGCAGTCAGCCAAGCAGCTTGAAACAAAGCAGCAAGAACGGCTGAACATGAAGTAGGCGAAGCGTTTCTTTCTGGATACTGCGAGGAAGAATCTGTTTTCTCTCAGCTGTGTCAGTTTTCCACTCTTCATCAGAGGACTATTCTGTTTTGCGATAGTGCGTCATGCACCGCTTCCTCCTCAGAAGAGAGCTTAAATGTGTCTTAACACCACTTCTCCCTGACCTGCAGACAGACTTATCGTTCTCATTCTTGCAGAAACGTACGCCTGAAATTATGTCATTACCCCAAACTGTGTACGCGCCGATATGCTAAGCGTGTTATTTAAATGGCAGAAGATGTAAAGCATCCAGAAAATGAGGGTGTTGGTTAAAAATGCATGTAACGCAGAGACACTTTTACTGCAGAATGATAAATGGGATAATTTCTGTTGGTACCATCTAAGTGCTTTTCTTGGAATAGTGCATCACCTTCAGTGATTATTTGGTTTACACTAAATCTTACTAATACCACTCCAGAAACGACAGAGAAATGGGAGACCTGCAGTAACACGGTGGCTGCGGTTACGCGCACACATTTTATCATCCTGATTGAGGATTTTAGCTCAAGTGTTTACACGGGACGTGATTCAGTACGTGCATGTGTGACAGGAGCAAAAAGGAAGAATATGTCCTGGATCAGACCTGACTTTTGTCTGTCCAGCCCAGTAGTCGCTGCTATCGCGTTGCTCTTAATTCCTTAAGCATTTATATTAAAGACAAAGTTTCCACAGAGGAGCAGTTCAGCTCAGAAGAGTCAGGATGGGATGGTTTACATGTACAGTTTGTCTTCTGATCGGTTTATGAAAGCTTTAATTTGGTTCAGGCCTGTGGAAAAAGTAGTAGCTGTGACAGGTTTGAACCCTAGATGTACTTTAATAAAGATCATTACGTCATTTTAAATAATTTCATATGATTCTAGTTAATTTGGCTGATATAATAGCTGATACAATATGTTATTGTTATGCACGTATTTTAATGTTTGCTCGCTTTCTCAGTTTCTATTTAAAAAAAACAAAACATGCATACTACATGTTTCTCATCTCCCACCAAGAAAGGTCATTCACGCTCCGTCACAGGGCTTGCAAGTTTACTCTACTGTATTTTTCGGACCATAAAGCGCACCGGATTATAAGACGCATATATAAAATCGACACACAAAATCGATTCGAGGTCAGTAAGCACAACCAGAATTCATACATAAGGCGCAGTGACGAGTTTTGAGAAAATTAAAGGATTTAATTGCGCCTTATAGTGCGGAAAATACGGTACATTCGTTTTGTGTATTTTTGGCTTTCAAGATGAGTTTTTATCGCTTTCAATAAAATATTTAGAGGTTAGGGGTTAGTCAGTATTCACAGTATTGGAGGCTTTTTCTCCAGAGTTGTGAATATTAGAAAGATACTGTCATACATGGCCCAGTCAG
Source organism: Haplochromis burtoni (assembly GCF_018398535.1). Taxonomy (NCBI): domain Eukaryota; kingdom Metazoa; phylum Chordata; class Actinopteri; order Cichliformes; family Cichlidae; genus Haplochromis; species Haplochromis burtoni. The sequence goes on from NW_024582429.1 coordinate 1,032,998, forward strand.
TCAGTTGACTTGGAGCAGCTCGTGCAGCCTCTCACAGGTTTCCAGCACACAAAAGCAACTTTTCTGGCTCTGCTTTTGTTTTCTTTTTCAATCCCGCCTGGAAAGCACCGATGGGCTCAGCTCTTTTGTTCGCGTCTGAGGAAATGGCCATCAGCAATCACATTAGAATCATTTGAACTGTTTTGAAAATTTGGAAAGTTATTCAGATGCCTGGAAATGGGCAATTTAAAGGAAATTAACTAATAAATCACAATAAGAAATTCAATTGTCTGTAATAACTATAATAACTAAATATTGTACACCTTCCAGAGGGACACGAGTGTGACTTTGTCCATGACTTGGCATGAAATGTTAGCTCGTAATCAGAGATTTCGATGATTACAAATACCGAGGCAGGAAAACTGCAAACAGCTTTTTAGTTGGTCGTCATCCATCGTAACCTTTCTTTAAATCGCTCTTTCAGCCTCAGGTGTCACTTCAGTCTTTGACTGTGGGGTTTGTTTTTTTTTTCTGCTGCATTTTACGCCGTAATTGTCAAATTAACCAAGAATGGCACCGCGCTTCGGTACGTACAGACACCAAAGAAGAAGCCCGATGATATGAATCTTTCTGTCTCCATTGCTATTTGGGTTTCACTAAGCCCTCACTTTCCTTTGAGCAGTGAAACGGGTTTAAGAGAAATGTTTGTTATTTCACACCAAGCGCACGGAGCCAGCAGTAAACCCGTCTGTGAACTTAAGTGCTCCTCTATAAACTTCTCGACAGCGTATTTTCTAGTAAAGAAAATGCTGCGTTAGTCAGAGATAGATTTGGGGGCAGGGGGTGCATTCTGGGACCAATAAATCCAAAATACACAAATGCCTCAAATGAGATGGCTCGTTGTAGCCTGCAGACTGATTTACTCATTTCCAAAATCAAAGGCCAGTCACCCTCGTACGGTCCTGTTTTACAAACTCAGTGGGAGTCGCACAATGGCTGCGACAGTATTACTGTTATTATCATTCCGCTGTTGTTCACTCCACGCTATCAAGTCGCTGGTAATAGATATAATTCATGTGCTGCTGCAAGGGTGTTGTTGAAACCCCCCTTTTAATCTGTCTCTGTGTGTAAATAACCGTGTTTTATGCACAAAGCCAAGAAGGAACGGCAAAAGATTTAGCTGGTTTTCAGATTTGTTTTGAAAAATCTGTTGGAATGCATGAAAATGAGACTACAATTCCTTCCACCTTTCCTGACCTGATCTCTTATATATATGAGCTATTGCGACTGCACATCCCCTCCCTGCTTTCCAGTAATGCACTTAGATATGATTGAAGCCTGCTCTTTGCAGACACGTGCCTGAAAAACTACCCCATTACAAACCCAGTTAACTGCAGTAATGCAGGCCGTGGCGGGAGCACATCTTGCAGTATCGTTAATGCCACTGCTCATTATGACTCTGCCCTTGAATCCACACATACAGAGATGGTTCGAAAGTGTTTAACGGCTGCAGCCATGGTTACAGAAATCCTGCTTCTTTCTCCTTTTCCTGGAAAAATGCATCTTAATCAACTGCACACTCGAGTTTGGTATTCATGTCAGTTTAAAAAACAAAAAACAAAACAAGATTTCATGTTGGCTCTGCAATGTACCGTAACCTTCTCCATCCACAAACAAAACAGAGTTAACAAAATGAGGCTTGTGTACATAAATTATTCAATCTACCTCAATTTAATCCGGTTATTTTGTTAGCGTGTTTTTGGAATCCGGAGATAGGCAGAGGTCCAGACTCTCAGGGTTTCCCGAGCTTGGCACGTATTTGTTCTGCCGCCGTTAACTTTGTGTTTGTAATTAGTTTAATTCTACAGTTATTAAGCCGTCTCACAAACACTGGAAGGAATTCAAGCTGCAGACTGATTCTCACAGAGCTCGACATGCAGCCTTGTCTGGATGAGTCTGGTGCCAGGGTTCTTAGGTGGGGATGACTCCACGTGTTGTCGTTTGTTTGAGCTCTGCAGCACCAAACTGTTAGCGGCGCTCGCAGTTAAAATAAAGATGTGCGGTGTGCACGGTTACTGTCGTGCTGAACTGTGCAAATATTGTGAGGAAAATGCTCGACACTGGAGAACATTTTTAGATGGTGTTACTTTTCCGGCTCTCAGATTCTCCCTCTTATGCTGGACTCGTATGCAGAAGTGCCCTTTTGCATAAGAGTTTCCACTGACCCAAGGTTAAAGTAATGTTACACAGTCTTTCAACAATTGTTGAATCTCTAGGAAAACTTAGATTTAAACCCGAGTTTTGCTGATTGGAGTTAAAAAGAGCGAGGTGAAGTGACCGGCTTTGTTTCACTTCATGCTGCAGCATTATTTTCCAGAACACACAGACATGTGATAAAGAGTTTTCACAGCACTCTATGAAGTCTTGTGAAAAACAAAGTACAATTTTACTTCTTCCACAGGGATTAAGAAGGTGAGTAGCTGCCAGGTGCTGCTAATTTGTGAACTGATAATGGAGACTGTAAACCACATCTATAAAAGCTGTGTTTTGGCTGTGTGCTGGTCTGGAACATTCAGGTGTGGGTTATGGCGTCTCCTACACACTAGGTGTCTCTGTTTTGGTTCTTGTGCTGCACTTTCTGTGTTTTGTTCTGCAGGAGCTGATTGGAGGAGTAACTGTAGCGTGAGCTACACCTGGGTCCAGTGAGCTCAGTCACAAAGGTGCCTCCTTTCTGCAGCTGACCTCACGTTGCTCAGTGTCCTGCTTCTGATAACAGCTTCCTGAAGTTTTACTTTCCACGCACTGCCACATGTCCATCAACACTTTGCATGAGTAACTCGCTGACAAACACGTTCTCTTTAATTATGTCCTGTAGAATAAATGATTAGTACCTCATGTAGTGCCCCTCAGTTTTATTGCAGCCTATGAGCTAGGTTGTGACAGGTTTAACAGCCACAATCGTCCCAGCAGATTCATCTGAGACTCTGCAGGCTTCAGACGGATCAAGAATGGCTTGTTTGGAAGGGAGAAAAGCCTCTTCTCTTTTTTTAAATAAAGAGAAGATGGCACAGCTTAGGTTTGCAAAGCAGCATCTGAACAAGCGACAGAGGTTTTGGAACAATGTCCTTTGGAGAAATGACACCAAAGTGGAGACGTTTCAATGCCTCGTTTGAGAAAACCAAACACGGCAGCGTCTCAAAGCAACTGTCAGCACGGTGGTGGACCTGTGAGGATTTGGCTTGTTTGCAGCCACAGAACCTGGACACCGTGCAGTCATTGAGTCATAACATCAAATATGAGGCTAAAGCCAGGTCCAAACCGGGCCATGCATCAGGACAATGATCCCAAACACAGCAGCAAATCTAGAACTGATTGGTTCAAAAATAAAAGGATCCAGGTTCTGCAACAGCCCAGTCAAAGTCCAACTAAGTTTAAGTGGAATGGCAGGAACTCGAGCAGTGCATAAATGAATGTCTGCAAACCTCAGGGAACTGAATTGATGTTGTAAAGAAAAACTGTCCTGAATTTGTCCACATTGGTGTAAAGAACTAACAAAGTCACACAGAAACACAGAAAACTGTTTCTTCAAGTTGCTGCTGCTAAAGTTGGTTCTACAAGCTCTCATGCAAGACTCTGAGTCTTATGCAAACTCTTTTTCAAATGCATGGATATCTGCATTGAAATATATCTGGAATCTGCTGGCAAGGGACACGATTGTTCATACCAGGAACTTTCTGCTCTGCATCCAGTCTCTGTTTTAGCTCTGAGCAAACTCTGGATGCATGCAGGTAAGCACAATATGGATTTGATTTACTGAAACACAATCCTGAAGAAAACTGCTATTTTCTTACAATTTAGTTGTTTTTTTATCTTTCTTGCATAGAAGTCTGCATTCTTGCACAACTCCTGGCACACGGAACAAGAAGATTTAAACCAGATATTTGTGCAAGCTAGGCCCTGGGTCCACAGATTGCCACTACTGTAAATTTATTTTTAAAAAAATGTTGCAGTATTCCTGCCAAGTTCGCACCTTCATGCAAAAACTCTTGTCAAATACAAGTAAACTTCAAATGACAGTAAAAGTGAATTGGGCTTGTCATTTTTATGCCATTGTGTTGTATGAAAGTCCAGAAATGAAACTTCTAGAAACGAATAGTTATTTTCTTCTTTAAATCATTTGTTTGTTTTACTTGACAAGTCAGTTAATCAGTGAATTTCCACCTTGCTTGCTTGTCCGACCAATGGTCCAACTTTTAAGTTGGCAAATTAATCAGCAAATTGCGTCGGCAGTAAATCATTCAAAACATAAATGAGTCTTCTCAGGATCCCTTAATGACCTGCCGTTCGTCTGGATGAATTATGTAATGTCTGTTTTCCAAGAAGCGGGTATAAAAGTGTCAGTCAGGCAGTCAGAAACGGAGAGCGAATCATCTCGCGCTCTGATCTTTTGGGGTGAAATATCAAATTCAGTGTTTTTCCCTGCGTTTTGTTGTTTGTTTGTTTTTTGTTTATTTTAATCCCAAATTGCTGATGACCTTCTTTCAAATGAGAAGTGATCTAACAGATAAGTAAATCTTTGAAGTGACATAATTGCCTAAAGAATATATGATACTGTTTACACATGTTAGCGTATCATTTGAACTCCTTAAGTAGTTTACCTGCTGCCTGCTATGAGCCCTGGTCTGCATTCAAAGTGGACTGAGAAGAGCAGGTTTGCCCTTTGTACTCCCCAAAGCGTCCAGGGTGGACTGGTCTTTGTTTAGTCTGACCTCCGTCTTCATCCTCTGCTCCTAAAGCCTTTAGAGATGCCAATCTCAGAGCGTCTGAATGACCAGCAGCACATCAGTCACTGTCAATTCTTCTGAGGTTAAGCTGTACTTCAGGCCATTGTCCAACATGGATAGACATCCTATATTGTTGAGATATTTTTAAGTTAGGTAAAGTGGAGTTTAGACTTTCATTGGCCAGGGGCGTTTGCAGTATCAGGTCTTAAGATTTTAAGCAGACAGACGTTTTTATCAGCTAAAAAAAAGTAGCTGGAATAAATATGTGTAGCTCTGAGGACAAAAGCAGCAAAAGCAATTTCCAAAAGTATTTTTGAGCACTTCAGATAGTTTCTATTTTGTTTTGCTTGATGATGGGTGTCATCTGTCCCATGAATAGTGTGCACGTCTGTAGTAATTACCAGGTTATTACATAAGAGCTGGTGTGATTCCTAGACGAAAGATGGCCTTTCCCCAGTTTCCTTTGCAGCTGCCACATTGCACCTGCATGTTAAACTCAAGGGTGCAGAAGTTTTTGGGTTCTTTTCTAAAGACTGACAAATTTGAATTTGATTAACTCTTACAGGCTGTTCACATGCAGCCCAGTCCCAGCCTACTTGTTCATGTTAAAGAACGAAAATTGTCACTTTTTCACCATTTGGCTTCTTATTTTGTCCAGAGGAAGTGAGGCGGCGTCACCACGACAACTAAGGAGCCAAAATTATTGAAAGATGTTGTATTTGAACCCAAACCATGTTTTTCCAAACCTATTCCAGTTTTATTTTTTATTAATGAGCGACATGTTTGTAATTAATGAAAAATAAAAAATGATACAAATGATGTGTGAACATCTCTGACATCTGTGACTCAAACTTGGGTCTCCGGCGTGAGCAGGTAATGATTTGCTCCAACACAAACTCCTCCAACCTGATGTGGATGGGTTTTGTTTTTTTTGCCTTTTTAAAGCGGCATACAGAAGACTTATGATAGCTTTGTAGTTTATAATTGTTTTTTTATTTTAATTTTGTTTCTCACTCTTTGCTTTGAGTTTAACTGAACATTTTATTTTATTTTTTGACAGTTTTAAGTTTCAGTTTTAATCTTTATTAATTATTATTGTATGGAGGGCTTTGTCAGAGGGAAGATTTGAGAGAATCGGGACAAGCGTTAGAATAAAAACACTGAATATTGTGAAAGCAGGGAACATGGGCAGTTTTTCAGCATACAGGGTTAATGCTGTGGAGCCACAATCTTTGTGATGCCTTAACCTCACGGGTGGCTAAAACCAAAAAGAAGCTGGTGAACTGGGATTAAACTGGGATTAAAGGGGTAAAAATCAGTATTTCTTTTTTTAAAAAGATCTAAAGTAGTGCATTATATCATGCAGTACACATGATTAATTTGCCGTGTTAAAGGATGCACAGTGGAAGTTGTATCTACAGTGCAGAGCAGACTCGCTGCCAAGCAGAATGGGAAGGACAATAAAAACAATCTGACTTCTCAGCTTTCACAGTCAGCCTCTCCCGTCTGTCCCTGGCTGTTTGTTGCTGCAGAGGATTCTGTGAAACGGGTTACGATATTGAATAAATCAGCTGTGTCGGGGTACCGGATGTTAATCCACAGTCTATCAAGCTGTGACTGTCATAACTTTGTCTACATTTTGTCTGCATTACTGCTTTTCTGCCGTTGCACAGTCCTGTGTACTGTAGGGCTTCTTTTAAGTCTGTAGAGGAAATAATGGGAGTTTGCACAAATCCAGTAAAGGTTTTGGACTTTGCATTTCACGCTTTCCCAACACTTTGTCCCATCAGACCACAGTCGTGCTCCTAAAAACACTGATATGATTGCTAAGATAATCTAAAAGAGCCCCCCCTAGATTTGATGCGCCAGTCGGTCGGCGTCTGGCTTCTTTTTCTGTCTTAGGGGTCGGTAGCTGTGCTTCGCCTCTGTCTACGGTATCATTTTTATTTCTTTAATCCTATTTTGAAAATGTGGATGTGGGTGGTCCGAGTTGATCTTTCTTTGTAGGAGCTTCTCGGTTGACTTTCAAGACTGCTCAGGTAATCCGAGTGTCTCCTAATTAATTGTTACAGCATGGCAAAAAGCAGTCACCCGTCTTTTCTTGCAGACCTCAGTTGGCGTCAGACTGAAATTTAAAGGAGGGGGGTTTCAGGGTCGGATACTGGGCCTCTGTCTCTGAGCCTCTATTTTCATACTTCAGTGTCTGGGAAGCTGATTTGGAGCAATAAATGTTCATAGACTGTATGATGGATTTTCATGACAGAGTTAAGAATCGGTCAGAGCAGCTGGACAGGCAGAGCAATGTTGGAATAAAGGTAAAAACAGATGGAGCTGATGGTGGAGGAGGGATGATATATTCTTCATAAAGGCGCATCATCGGTCATTTAAACGGCACCGTCTCTCCACCAGTTTTTATTGATATTAAACTTTCATCAACCCGCTTTGGTGAAATATCTGGATGAATTTAGAGAGCAAATGTGTCCTTTATTGTTTCGTCATTATAGCGTTTTGATTTGTCATAACACCATAAAAAGAACCACTTCTAGAGCCGTTTTAAATATCACTGCCAACAAATCATTCAAAACAGCTTTTTATGGAAGCCCATAACTGACAAACTTTCCCTGACATTTATTGCATTATTCAGCTTGTTTACTTTATTCTGTCGCTTGCTATTTGGAGCAGTTTGTTAGCTGACACCGTAAAAATACACGTAATCAGATAAAATATCACAAGTTATGCACAATATCATGAATGATTTGTCATTCAAGCCCGCAAATTACACAGTCACCCACACTTTACCACAAGCATTTCAATAATAAGCCCTTTTTAAACTGGTGTGAGCGTTTTCGTGACACTGATTGAAAAGCGAATACAGGATTTTTCCTGTACAGAGAAAAGTTTGGCTTCACTCACAACGCTAACGGAAAATCTGCAAAACCAAGGCGATAGTCATCATTAAGCGTTTCTGATTGCTAATTATCATCAGTTAAATCATTACCTTCACTGCATGTGTTCAATTTCTCCTATATACACTCAAAGAATTACTCTTGGCCGTCATAAACATGAAGTCATAGTTTTAAGAAAATGCAACAAAAACAAATAAAAACAAAGGTGTAGTTATTCACATAAATAATCCGTAAGTAAACGGGTCTAAAATACCAAGCAAGTAAATTTAATTTGACCAGATTTGTGTAACAAAATGTGACATTACTTAATAAAAACACCTCTTTATTATGAATGGTAACTTTGATACTACTTGGAGACCCAGTTCCACACCTGGAGACGTCAGCATGAAGTTTGCATTCATTCATTTATTTATTCTAATGAAGCTGATCCACTGCATTTAAAAAAAAGATTAGTAAAACTGCATGTTTGACAGCTTGTATAGTCTTTAAATGATGGATTTTAAAACTGAACAAAATATTTGTAAATGTGCTGGTGTTGGCATAATAGAGGATACATGATATTTTCTTTATTAAAAAAATGGCCATATGCTTCAGAGATTTATTTTTCCTTTAAAATGACCCACGTTCTGTTGTAAATGATTCATCGTACCCTGTCCAAGAATTGTAGGCTCACCGAGCACTGCGTAGGTATTTGAACAATGTAGTTTACTCGTCTACTTCTAAAAATAGTTTGTTTCGAGGGGGTGGTCGTAGATTTGTAGTCATAAAACACTCGAGTTAAATAATTTAACCATCACTAACTCTGTGAGGAATGTGCTGTCACTTGCCTCGTAAAAGTTCTTTTATCCTTTTAGACAGCAAAGGGTACAATTACAGGTCACGGATGCCTATATTTACACTGTGTTTAATTCTTTTGGGAAAGGGGGCTGACAGGAGGAGATAGATTTGAAAGCAGACACAATGCTGCTGCCTTTGTCTTCATAAAGGCATTTAAGCACCGCTCCTGTTTTTCTTTAATAAAACACCAGCTTGAGTCACGGGCTCGTCCGGGATCTACCGTCCCCGTTGCCGAGACGAGCTGAAGATCTTAAGCTGGGTGTCTCTGCTGTGCACCCAGTGGGCTTAAACATATATCACACTGGCAGCGGGCTGTTTGCTTTCTAACCCCCCCTTCCTCCCCGTTCCCTCAGCAGATCCAGCCGAGGATCCCCTCTCCGTCTCTATCTCAGTGTATCCCTTCTAGTCAGGGGTACAACGTTGAGCTTTCACAGTGAAACGGCACCCATGCTGGCTGAGAATTTCTTTGATCTCCAAAGAGGCTGTACGTGACAGCAATACTAGGCAGCCCCCTCGTCACCAGGCTAATTACACGTACTTAAAATTAAACAAATAATAAAATGGGCAAATACCTGTTTCGTTTCTACAGTGGCACACATGGTCATCTGATAAGTATCCACTTAATGTTTTTATTGTAGTTGTTAGTACCAGGTGTCAGGCAGGGTTTTCCTGGGACCACCTTATCAACACTTAATCCAAAGGCATCCAAAAAACACCCCAGAAATGCTCATTTAATGCCAAGTCGGAAGCAAAATGTAACCAAAATTTGTGTGCAGCCAACTGTCAGACCTCCACAGTTCACGAGGCCGGGGATAAGACGGGAAAGTATGCAGTGGTTCAGAAAGAGGGCCGGTATGGGCGTGAAGACTGTGAACTGTCCTGCTGACCTCTGTGACTCCTTTGATCACTGGACCTTGGTGACGGCGCACCATTCCATGCCAAATTGCCATGTCACAACATAGCAGACCATCTATCAATCTAGATTTCCCTCAAAGAAACAACATTTATCAGCAGCTGATTTGAAATGCTGCGGCGAGGCGAGCTCCAGGGACCACTCTGAGCCAGGCGAGTGCGTTTTATGTGATTTAATCTCAAACTGAAACTATTAGTTGATCATTGATCAAAGCAGTTTTGAAAACAGTCCATTTGATTTACAGTGACATTAACATTTTGGCAGATGGAACTGCTGAACTTCTCTGTAGCATTATAAATGGTGAAAGAGACTCTGTGCAGTTCTGAACAACTAGATCATTTGATTGAACAGTCTCGTGTTGTGTTGCAGGAATTTTGATCAACTCTACTTAACAGCGTTTCTTAGGCACAGTTCTCTGAAGGTTCTGCCACAATCCGGCTGACGTCTCCGTCTCTGGGCTTTTTCAATGCTTGGGGTCATTGTCCTGTTGCGTGACCCAGTTTGAGTCAAGCTTTATCTGTCTGACATTTGACTCACATTTCACTGGAGAATTCTTCGGTACACAGAGGAGATCACGAGGTCCCGTTGTCACAAAAAGAGCCCAAATCGTCATCTCTTGACATCCAACTTGTTCTCGTCCATCCAGAGGACGTTGTTCTAGAAGTCTTGTGGTTTGTTCAGATGAAGCTTCGTAAACTTGGCGGTGCACGCCATGTTTGGGCCGTGTCCACACTAATACGTTTTTGTTAGAAAATGCATCTTTTTCTCTCAGTTTTGGCCTTCCGACCACACTGAGACGGCGTTTTTGGTCAAGGAAAACTGAGCTTTTTGAAAACACTCTCCAAAGTGGATACATTTGAAAACGAAGCTTTCGGAAACAATGATGCATTTTAGTCATATGATGCAGCTAAGGTGGCAGGCGGCATTGTACAGCAATTGTTTTGTTGCTCTCAATTTTGGCAGCCCTGTTAAAGATTAATGTCAGTTTGTACATGCGAGATGGCTCCAGATAAAACTTGGCGTGAAGTTTCAATGAGCCGGAAAGTAAACAAACGGCAGATGGAAATGACGCAGGTCGAATCTTACGTTTCACAGTACAGGAACGTAGCGTTTTCAGTGTGGATGAAAACGACTGAAGACGAAAACGCCGTTTTCTAATTTATCCAGATTAGTGTAGACGTAGCCTTACAGAGAAGAGGCCTTCTCCTGCAAAGCTTCCAAACAAGCCATAAGTGTCCCGTCTTTTTCTCATTGTACTGTCATGAACTTTAGCCTTTAGCATGCTAACTTATGCTTGTAGGTAGGGCTTTTCGATATAACGATATATGGGATGAAGATATAAAAACGTCTATCGTTTCATTTTATGCTATCCTTTGTTTCGTGGTGTCGCAAAATAAACTGTTTACGGCAATATTTTTTCATTGTTTTGATGGACACTGTAGTGGCTATATTAATAAAGTTCTCTCTTTCTCTTATATTTAATATAACGACACTACGGACAGACAAGCGCCTGTTTTTATGCGTTTAACACCATCGCGTGTCCGCTTGTTTATGTTCCACAAACCTTTCACAATAAAGCTCAAGATCCTGTTGAGACTTTTCAAAATAAACTGAATAGGTTCATGCATCAGTTAAAACACTCGACTGCAGCTACATGACGCGCAGCTGGAAACACTTCACGCAAGTCGAGCTGCACGAGATTCACAGAATTTATAGAAAATGTTACATTTTTGTGATTTATATCGTTGTCGGACGATAGATGTCTTATATCGGGATATGAGATTTTGGTCATATCGCACAGCCCTACTTGTAGGATCTGAGATGTAGCTCTTTTTCTTTGTGTGTAGATGAACAGGAGTTTTCACAGCGTTGCATAAAGCCATGTGATTGTTGTCTTTTTCACATGACTAAATATTGCTCACTGTTGTTAACAGTCTTGGTAACAATGCATGCTCATGTCTAGACCAGTCACTGTGCACGTGCATCTCTCAAAGGTTTCCTGTGTGCAGAGCAGGAGCTAAAAAAGACAGTTGGGTTCCAATAATGTTATTTAGTGTGGAGACAAACACACACATGGACAATAATAGAAACCATTAAAGTGTTCCTTTGGTCCCAAAGCACCTCATATAACAAAGTATACTGGCTTATCTTTGTGTGGAGTACTGGTTCCTAATGGAGAATTCAAAATGAGGTTCAGTTTAATTTACCATTCCAAATATTTGTTCCTTCCTGTCTACACGCGCAGACAGCTATACAGTTCATGACTAAACTAACAACAAACAGTACAAGCTCGATCTTATCAAATCTGTATTCTCGCTTAAATTTGTGGCATCCATGAAATTGAATGGCCAGAGAAAACAACGTAAAGGCTGCTGGTCTCTGCTGTATGCCGTGTATTTCTTTTTTCTTTTCACATCTCGTACATGGCTGTGAGAAACAACGAGTTGTGTTCTCTTCTGCATCACAGCCCACTCCATTAAAACCCAGTCCACATTAAAAGTACGCGGGTGTGACCGGCATAGAAAGGTCTTTATGGAATACGTGAACGCAGCCGGTGTCTGCAGCGGAGCTCCGTAGGTGCCGTGTTGGATGTCTTCACGTTTCGTTATGCGTGAGAAAAATGCTTGAGAAAAACAAACGGCGCACAGCCCGCAGCGGTGGAAAATGTCTTTGTTTCTGTGTTTATATGATGGTCTAATTTAAACTAAAACAGAACTCATTGGTACAAATTGCCTGTTAATTTTGCTTGTGTGCAGCACAGATGTTTGATTTCATGGTCCTATAATCTGCCCACAGGAATCCATCAAAAAAAACAGAGAGAAAAGAAGCCTAATAAAGTTTGTTTGTGGGGTGGGTTTGCTGTTACATGTCAAACCTAACGAAAGCTGTTCGTCAACTCTTTATAGCAGCAAATTCAGCTTTTTTTTTTTTTAACCACCTGAGCAGGTATGAGCTCTCACACAAGTAAAATAACCAACCCTTCTTTCTTTTTTGTCTTGGACTTTGACTGCAGGGCCCTTGGGAAGAATGTGTCTCCCACTAAAGCGTCACCTCTTAAAGAAAGCATATTGTGTTACATACAAACATGTCATTTGTGGGACACTGGGGTGGAAATGTCTCCCAAGGGAGCAATCAGACTGACTCCAGTTTTTTAAAAAGTCTCCTCTCTCTCTGCCACTCCTCATTTTTCAGACTCGGGGAATTGGTTGAAATTCTAGCTTTAGTAGTATTTGCCTCACCCGCACAGCTCTGTTACATTGATTAGAAATCAATTAACATTTTCCTGTTTGTAAGTCCCTTTGTAATTCGACTCCACTGAAGATAAATCAGACTGGACCGCTGTTTTCGCCTCACACGGGCTCGGCTATGCCTTTCGGGCTTTCTTTAATGGTTAAAAACAGTAAATGGAGAAATGAAACCACTGGCCGAATGAAATGTTGATCAGCAAAACAAAAATTAATTGTTTGTAAACTCTGTAAATGCAATATACAGCGGTCCCTCGTTCACTGCAGGAGTTACGTTCTAAAAGTAACCCGCTATAGGTGAAATCCTCGAAGTAACCAAGTTTATTTTTTACAGTTATTACAGATGTACAGATGTTACAGATGATGAACATTTTCACACTTTTCTCTCTTGTTTAAACACTCTAAAAAGTTCAAACCTTGGTAGAAAAATGAGTCCAGTATTATAGAAAGAAACCAAAGATCAAACCCTGTTTTCAGGTCCAGAACATGTGAACCGAGCAGCTGCCAGAGAATTCAACATTAATGAATCACTGGTACGGAAGTAGAGGAAGCAAGAAGAAGGAGCTGAGTAAAGTTTGACTTATCTGACTGTTTCGTTTCACTTAATGCGCCTTATAATCCGGAAAATACGGTAACTTCTACCTTCCATTAGCATGTCAGGAAGTCCAACTTTTTGTGCGATGGTTAGCATCTTCCTCTGCCTTTTGGGAGCTACCGCAGCTGCCTTTGATGGTGCAAACGTTTCGTCGACAGTGTTGTTTGTTGGGAAGAAAACTTACAAACATACAGTGCAGCACTTCAGAGTCACGCTGCTAGCGATCGAAGATTTATGTAAATTTGACAAGCTGAACTGCGTCTGTACTGTACAGGAGACACGGCGCGAGATTTTGACAATGGTCTGCGACCAATCAGGACGCAGGAGAAAATGCGCTGTATTAAAAAAATAAAAAAGCACTCAAAATTGCACAAAAAAATCCGCAAAACAGCAAGCCTGCTGAGATTCTATTTTTAATTTCTTTCTCACCTTTCCAGGTAGTTTGTAACAAAATCCCATTATTTCTTGGAAGATGTAATAATGTAAGAACTTCATCCACTGCAGCGGAAACCGTGGAAACCAAGCACGGTCCTGCAGTATCAGTAAGTAGCTAGGCCGTCCTGGTGGCCTGCCAGAGAGCCAAAACACCAAACTCCATCAGGAGAAAGTTGGATTGTTGTGCTGCTAAAGCCTCAGACCTGATATTAATGCTCACGTCTGCATCCGATTTTCTACCGGCCCAAAGATAACATCGGAGGGAATGCTAGACCCACTTTTCTTGATTTCTTGGTATAAATAGCCCCCCGCTTTTTATTGATGAAGAACAGGTCTGCTGTTTATAGAGATTTACTTTGCTATTAGCTGTGCTTCTCCTAACCCCACCTAAAGCCCACTTGGAGAATCACTGGTGCGGTGATTATGCCATGGAATTGATTTGTGTTTTACACTTTTATACTCCCGTACTGACGACTGGGTCATGTAGGAATAGGATACGGCATCAGTTCATCATTTGTGGACCAGATTTACTTAAGTAACAACATTGAGGTTGATCTCATAACCTGATCTTTAGAAAATCCTTCTCAAAAAAACAGTTAATTGACTTTTAATTAAAAGTTTTGAGAGAGAGACTTCAGGTTTTCGAAGTGGCTTCGGTGTGTAGCCCACAAACACAAGCCCGGTCCAGCCTGTTTATTCCAGCTACAGAAAGAGCATCTGCTTAGTACGACTGGGAAGCTGTGTAGGGTTGCACCCTAATATTTACACACTTGGCTTTGGCAACAAAGCAGCCATTGCTGTGGCAACCTCCGCCGGTCATTAAGCATAATTTGTCTGGTATCCCTGTGTTCAAAATGCACAAAAGAGGGTGAGTAAAGCCAGCATGAGGTTGTCTTCTGAGCTGTCATGTGGAAGGTGGTGAGGGCCCCATGCAGGGCAGACAGCGACAGAGAGGCTGGCCGAGCTCCCACAGGACCGCTTGGGGACAGAGGCAACCCGAGAGGGATGCCCCCCACCTTTCCCTCCAAATCCCACCTACAGTCACTGCACCACCACCCCCTCCCTGCAGCCGTGCATCTGACGGTTAAAACAACAGCCCCTGTGGTCAGCCAGGCTCCATATCTCCTACTGGATTTACGCATATTTCCCACCTCCCTTTTCTTACCCGTCTAATGCTTTGGCTCCATCCCCTTGTACCCAGGAATTATATTCCTTCTGCACTTCCTTCTGTAGTCAGGGCTCTTCTGCTGTTCTAGAAAAAAGGGCTTCTGCTGACAAGAAAAACTGTTGTCAGAAGCACTTCTTTGCTATTTGAATTGAAATGCCAGAAATATTCTCCAATGTTCTTGTGCAACATGAAAGGACAGATCACTGCAGGAACTACAGGTGCTTCATAGTTCTAACATTCATAGTACGTACCCCTTTTTTCCCATTTCTGAATAGCAGTAATCGTTGTGAGAAGACTTATTCAATCTTCATTTTTAGCCCCACTGCTTCTTAACAAAAGCATTTTTGTGTGCTGTGATTGGTCTAAATGTAAGTCTACTTTGGATTTATCAAACGTGCATGAAGCACCAGTAACTCCCAGTGAAATGAAACTTATAACCGCATGTAGCCATGTAATCAGCAGCTCTTAAATTGGCCTAAAAATGGAAGACATTAAACTGCAGTAAGCTTCGGGATTTACCTGTGATTGTGTAACATAAAAATCGATAAACAGAGAAGAAAGGCAGAGAGAAAATCACGGACACAAACAGCATGAAAGACAAATAAAAGACCACAACAACAGTTGGACTTTCTGGAGCAGAACCGTTTGGTCTGAAATGAATTTGCATTTCTGAAAAGGTAGATGCACTTGGAAACAGCTGTGAGGCTGACACAAACGTCTCTCTCCTTCCTCGTTTCCGTTGACATGTATCCATCGTGTGACGGCGCTTTCCTGGCCTCTCGCCTACTGCGTGCAGAGATGGGCTCCATCCTGCTGTGGGCCTGAACGGGATAAGAGAGTGCAGGAAGCGTTTTCATAGATGCACCAACATTTTTTGGTAGGAGTGGTCTTAAATCGTTGGTGGGTCAGAAAATGTTAAGCGCCTACTGCAGTGAACCTCTACAGTGATTCCCATAAATACATGTATGGATGGATGGGAGATGGATGTAATGTCCGAATAAAAAGAAATTAAGCGTATCCTAAAATTTCATTCAACTGTCACTTATAACTGTGTTTGAGCCAAACACTGAGTTTCAGAGGTTTTTTTTCTTCTCTTGGCTTTCATTGATGTCAGAATAGGTCACCTCTAAATGTATTCCTTTAAAGTTTTCAAGGTAGGCCAGTTTGAAGTTGATGGTGTTGTAACTCCAGAGTTTGATACAAACTTTCACCTGCAGGAGAAAGCTGCTTGTGTCGTGAACGACTGAAGTGACAAAGCAAACAACCTCTGTCGTAAAACCATAAACCAATCATCATAAAACACATTCAGCACAGGCTGTAAAACATCTTTCTTTCTTTTTTTGCCTTGCTCTGTGTAGTTTGACTACTTGGGATGATTTAAACTGTTAACAAAGCCTGAAAGAGGATCGTGAACTAGTCTGAAAATAGCCTTCTGGGTAAGACCAAGCTCATTCTAACCCTGCTCAATAATGAAAGTCGGCCCTGAAAAGGAGGACAAAAAGTGACTCTCACTCCTTGATGTCCACGTCTCAGATGAAGGCAACAATACTGTCACTTTTGTGGAACTGAGTGGACGTCTGGGGTGTGAATAGGAGGTGGTGTGAGGAGCTGCCGCAGGCAGTAAAGTGATTACAGGTCTCTTCCTTTAAAGCCCACTGATCTGCCTGACGGTTCAGTTCAGCAGCAGCATAAACAGACCATGAAGTACTTTCCATTAATTACTTGTTTCTTTATTCAGTTTGATATTCTAATTCAAAGATTCTAAAATAACTGAGCCCCCAAATCATACCTGGGCTATTTCTAGGTTATTATTATTTGACTTTACTTTGAAAACGGGTGCAACGATTTATTAAAATGTGCAAACAAAAATGAAATGTATATAAAACGGTATACAATATGTACAGTATGTGCACAGCTCAAATGAGCGCCTTTATTCTGCAACACAGCCTGAACGCTCCTAAGCTTCTTTGAGTAATGTTTCGTTAAAAACAAAGACGTTGTCCGTTCATATTTCATCGATTTTGAGAACATCTCCGACACTGAAATCCAGCCCCAAACCGTGACCTCCACCGTGTTTTACAGGTCAAATCCATCACTGCATCAGACCTGGTCACTGATTTTCAGTCGTGTTCTTGTGTGATTTTGCATAACTTTGGCTTCTTTACATCCATCCAACCACTGAGACCAGTTTTGATGACGCTTCAGTGAACAGATGGGAGTAAATGAAGCTCCAAGTGCGTCTTTGGGTTCTGTATTAGATCTTTGCTGGACTATGGCTCTGAGATACTTTAGATATGTGAGATAACTGAGAGTTTTTTGGTTTGTTGGCAAGATTTCTGCTAACAGCTCTTTCAGCATCACGCTGTTTGTGCAGAAATAGTATCTCATGCTGACAAACTGTGATATATTTGGCAGTTTTTGTATATTTAACTAATGAAGGGGATTCAATTATGTGTTTTTGCAACAGGCTGCTAACACAGTGCTTAAAAATACAGTTTAAAATATGTTCTTCAAGCCTTCTGTTATGTGTGAATACAACACTAGCTCAGTCTTTGCGTTGGCTGCTTTTTACAGCTCCGTGTTAAATGACAAAAATTCCTCTGAAAATGATCAGGTACAAGGACCGGACTGAGAATGAGTGAAAAAGCAGCTGATGTCCGTGGAAAACTGAAAGACCTTCAGGAAACCTAGAGTAGTCCTTGCACAGTACTGGGAAAACTCTTGAAATTCAGTTAATAACAATAATTTTAACGCCTAGGTTTAGTTTTTTAATGCTAGAATGAAATCATTACAGCCTTCATGACTGACACAAAGTGACACAGAGCAGCTACTGAGATGAAATTGAGCTATGAAGTCATGTGTTTGACGCCCATCGCTCTGCGGCGCTGGACCGCCGGCCAGCGAAAGTGACTGCCTGTCTACTCGCCTGCTTTGCCTCTCGGTTGTTTGACACGTTGAAGCCACATGGAGGAACGCTGCCGCTCTGGCCCGGATCTGCTGCCGCTGCTGTGCGAGCTGTGGAGGTGAGTTGGGAAGCTCCTGGGTGGCAGGGCAACGCGCGGGGCCTCCCTGGCTGGCGCCTGTAATTTTACCTTCCCATTCATCAGCCAGAGATATTAATAATAACAGCACATCTGGATTCACTTTACTGTCTCATGTTAACCCTTTCTACAGCGCTGCTTCTGGGCTCAGCCCCAAACCCCCCTCTCCAACTAAAGACCCATTGCTCTTGCTGTCAGTCTTCGTTTCTCTGTCTCATCTACAGCTGCAGTTTCCTTTTTCAGCTTCACACAAAGCCGTCTCCCTCACCTGAAACGCTGTGTGCTAGCACCAGTTTTCCCCCCAGTTTTTCAGAAGAATTTGCATTCGATTTTTACAAAATTTTAGGTGCATGCTTTTAGATGTAAATGTATAGATATGCATTTTATACTGCACAAAAAAACCACTATAGCTGTGATGATGCTCTGCAGTACTAACAATGAACTCTGCTGCAGCCTATTTCCATTAAAACTGGACTCTGCAAGACTTTACTGTCAAAGAAACCCTCACAAGTCAAAGCATTTGTTTACACAGTTACCATCCTACCCATTTTGCATCGTGTGTTACTTAAGTGACCTTAAGTGGTTGGAACCTGAAGTTCCCATAGCTGCAGTTTCTCCGATGGCCTCTAGGGGCTGGTTTCAGAAACGACTCCATTCCAGCCTCACTGGTTACAATGTCTAACACTAGAGCCAAAATAAATATGTTTAGGGGCCTGGTGCAAAAGCATTTATTGTTTCATAAAAACTGCAAGGGTGTAAAGAGCTTCATGTTACACGCCATTTTTAACTGCACCGTGGCTGAAAGTTTTTAGGGTGTGTGGCATGGCTGGTTTGTGTGGCAGGTGTAGATCTGTGGATCATGTTTGTGGTGTTTGGAGCATTTTTAATCCTGCTGCACAGTTAATTATTAGAACAGATTACCCATGAAGAAAATTAAAATTGTGATTAGTTTTATGTTTTGTATGTTACTTAGCACTAAGCATCTGTGTTGTGACCTATACGGTCTCTGGATGCCGCTTGCTAATGTTACAGTAGCTGATGTCTTGGTATTCCAGCCCTTTTGTCAGAATTTGCTCATTTCTGGCCAAAGAGAAACAACGGCTGCGATGGCCGTCGAACATTTCACAGTTACTTGTTCAATGCACTGAACTGAGATTAAGACCCAACTTAGAGTTTTGTAGAGTGAACGATGTCGCCTACATAAGCGGCCCGTGTCGTTGCTGGCATTTTTGCTTGTGCTGGTGATTTATGTGTTAATAACCATTTAAAAATATGTGATTACAACAAAAAGGAGCAACAAAAAATGCCAGGAGTGTTTTCTTTCCTGGCTTTTTTTCCACAGCTTTTTGCTGTGATCAGTTTCATTTTCAGGGACGAACATATTTGTCCCACAAGTTTTTCCTTCACATCTATTCCGGTTCAGCAATGTCACTCCTGGAATTTTGTGTTTGTGAGGATTGTATGTGATACTGTGTTGAGAGGACAATTGTTGTATTTTCTCACTGATAAATCCCCAAAAACTGCTGTGGAAAAATGCACAGGAGGGATAATGGGTACTGACCAGGTCGGTCACCAAAGTTGCGAGCTGTATCAACACGTTTCCCGGGGAATCCACGACATAGATGCCCCACTGAAGCGTGAATCCCCAGTAAACTCCAATATAGGATTTTTGTTAAGGATCAGTTTGATTGTAGCAATGTCCAGTCATTAAAAAAAGCACAGTAGTTTGTTTCATTTGGACATGAGATAATTTATTTAATGGTTGCCCGAGCCGTTAGCCGTTGCTTGAGTACTGCTCCTGCTATAACTCTGTATGCACAAGTGTGTATAGACACCTCTGCACGGAGGCCGAGTAAATCACCATGCTGAGCTGTCTATAGGTGGAGCCAGGGTCCTGCGACTGGCCGCCAGGCTTGGCTCCGCGCCCGTCGCCTGAGCCTCCCGCTGGTGGCAACAGGTGACAGAGGTCTGCTGTGTGTAGAGCTGACAGCCCCCTCACAACGCATAGAAACACTTGCTTCATTACCAGACCCTCCCCCCTCTCCTAAGTGTAGAGGGAGCGCGACTGGGAGACGGACGAGGGCAGAGTGAGGCTTTACTGCTGTTTCTGTGGCACTAAATACGAGTTTGAGAGGAGGCAAAAGCTTAGTGTGCATCACTCATCTGCTCATGAGTCAACACTCATGATGTCACACGCTGCCGTGCCAGTCTCACACACAACTATACTGTATTACCAATTTTCGTATAAAAGGCCTTATTTATTAAAAAAAGGGGAGAGTCGGCTCTTTTTCCATGCAGTGGACTGAGCCGTACCTCCCAGAGAGTCCCGACTGTTAAACCATCGTGCCACAAACAACCTGCTAAAAACACTTATTTCTCCCATACAGAAATAAACACTGGCCAATTAGTGTTCTTATTTTTGGACCTGTATTAGCTGCCAGAGGAGTTGAAAATATAACCAACCAGACGTGGCCTGACACGGACGACTGCAGCGCCGCTCGTCCTCCGTCTCCACGCGGACGTCCAGGAGCTGCTTTAGCTATCGGGCCTGCGCGTCGGCCTCCAGGATAGTTTACGTCTCTGAAATGAATCCTCGCGGTGGGAACAATAGCGCCACTATTATCCAGTACAGAGAGGGATGAATTCACTGGAGGACAGGTCGTCTTGATTTATGAAGTGTGAATTAGGAGCTGAGAGTTTGAGACCAAGGTGGGGTTGTTGGGGGGCGCAGGGGGGCTGCATGGTACAAACAGCCGTCTGTGTTGTAGAGGCTGGAGACACCACAACCCCTCTTCTCCCCACCACCACCACCACTACTATTACTACTACTACTGCTACTACAGTCTGACTCTTGGCCTGTTTGCTCTTTCAAAGAAGAAATGGCCTCAGCCTTGGCTTCAAATGATCTGCAGAAATGTGTCCAGATCGCCACGTGGAGATCAGCGCACCGACTCCGCCTGGGTGCTGAAATAAACTAAATGTCCTTCTGGCTGCAGAGGACGCCTGCTGTGTCTCTGCGCCTGTCGTCAGGCTTCATTTAAATCACTCGGCAGGTTGATGGAGTACTGTATCATCCATCAAGAGCGCGAGTATTTACTTTGATTCCAGAAAAATAAAGGCTGATCTAAAACTGCTGGCACTGGTGCTTCATTAAAGGGACAGTTCACTCTAAAATCTGCATGGTCTGCATGCTTTTTATCCATCTTGATTCGCTTTGGTGTGACTTCCCCAGTTTTGGCGACACTGTGCTGGAAATGTGTCTCCCTTCTGGTGATGTTTAAAGTGGCTGAAAGAAAAAGCATTCAAAAATGCCAAATGTATGTGCAGAAGGAAGTCTACATGCTCACGGCACATCTATGGAAGCCCGTTTCACCACTAAAAACAAAAAGTATCCATAACTTGAAATTTCGAGTTATTTTCTTGAAATTTTGAGTTAACAACTCGAAATTTCGAGTTAGCTCTGCCAATCGGTAATCTACGTGAATGACGTCATTTTCTTGTTAACCGGAAGGATACAGTGCGGAGGAATGCGCACTCAAAACCGGATCGCAACAAACCGGCGCTTTCGAGAGTACGTTTGCTGATAGTAACGCCATGTGATTCAGCTAATAGCACCAGGATTTCATCATTTGTGAAGCTAGCTGTAGTTTAGCTGTAGCATTTGTAGCTGAGGGCTTCAGCTTCCGGGTAACAAGGAAATGACATCATTCACGTAGATTACTGATTGGCAGCGCTAACTCAAAATTTCGAGAAAATAAGTCAAAATTTCGAGAAAATAACTCTAAATTTCAAGTTATGGATACATTTTTTTTTTTTGTTTGTTTGTTTTTTAGTGGCGGAAATGGGCTTCCATACATATCAGTGATATCCTCTTCAACTTTAAAGTTAGCTAGCTGCACGCTTCCTTTGGGTGGCAGATGTAATTGAGTGGAAGTTTATAATAACAGTTCCAGTGAAGCTGTTCACAGTATTTTTGTTTTGTTTTTCTAATATATTTTTTGTTGGTCACGACTGCTCAATGACGACATCGCTGCTCAGTTTTTCAGATACTTGTTGTTTGGGTGCTTTGAGCATCATTTAATGAGGCAAAGCTGCAGTTCTTCTCGCATTATTAAATAAACTTGATTTTATGGTCATCCGTCGTCTTCTGACCAGTCCAAGACCGAAGAGATCCGGCTTTTATTGTAAGAGCAGGAACCATTATTTATGTCTACATCTGCAGGAAAATGGTTTGACTGCAAGAAAGATTGTTCTCAGAGTTATAAAGTGGAGCAGATGCTTTCTTCCTAGTGCTGCTGAGATGTGGTGATTCCAGAGGAACAGATGCACATGTTTGGATGAACGTTATCAGACGGCTGCACCAAAGTTTATAAGACTCAGCTCTGGAAAACTGTCACAAGAGCCATTATTTTCTGTCTAGTTGCTACAAGCACCAGATAAACTGCACAAATACGGCATTCACATTTACACTAGAGAGGTATTTGTGCTCGCTCACATGGGACCGACCAGTGCGGCACCACGCTGGACGACAGCTTGTTGCTTTATGGCACAAGCCGAGCTAATCTCGGCCTGAGAAAACATTTCCTGTTTGTCCTGCGTGCTTATGCGTCATAATGTAGGTTTCTGATATGATAAGACTATATTTAATATTTAAATTCAGGCTTCGACAAATGTTTCTTTTCCCAAATGACAATTCAGAATACTGTAAAAATTATAAAAGCTGCAGGACAAATGGATGTGCAAAGTAAGCCAACGATTCTGGGGGGAAAAAGTTAAAATAAGCCATAGTTCAAGATTTACGAGCAAAAACGTAAAAATACTTGTTACAGCGCCACAGGCCGACCCGTCAGAGTAATACCTGTCAGCTGTCCCTTTGCTGCTGAGCTGAGATGTTGTTTTTCATCTTAATGGCACCGATTAACTCAACTCTCGGTCCTCCATACGCCTGAATACACAATCAGTCGTCTGAGTAATTACTCAGCGCTTTGTTCAGAGTTTTGTTTTAACGACTTTGTTCGCACGCAGAGTTTTCTGTCTGTGAAAACTTTATTGAGGACTGGAGTGAACACACTCTCACCAGCCTTCAACCTGTGGGAAAAATTAGCTAAATGCTAATTGGGTAATTATACCGCTTGTTTAAATCCACAGATGTTTCACAGCGTGAGTGCATTCTCCACAGCCTGAAGATGATTCATTTGAATAACGTGTTGTTTGATTTGGATAATGATATTCTCGGTTGTAGAGTCAATAATTCCACCTCGTGTCAAACTGTGATTGTTAACGAATATCCTCTTATTTTATTAACGGGCTAAAATGAAATTTTCACCGTGGATTTTTTTTAAAGACACTCTGTTAAGCTGAACGTCGCGATAAAAATGTTATCAGTCTGCTGAACGGCAGCTATCAGCCACTATCTCTTCCATCAGGCACAGGGCTGAACTGGTCTGAATGTGGGTTTTAACACTGCTGTGAATAGCCGGGTAACTCGAGCTGTAAAATTCTTTAATGGAACATTAATAGTGTGGCATGAAAAAATGCAGTGTGCCATCAGACTGATGATCAGTGGTCTGAAGGAGCAATTAATTTAAATTAAGCTCACAGCAGGAGTGATTATGGCAACTAGGTGCTGTTGGATTGCAGAGGAATGGAAAAAGTGCTAAACAAACAAGCAATTTGCACACCTCCCAAGTGCCAGAGCAAACAGAATAGCACCCACTCCGTGTCTGTGTGTATTCAGCTTGGCAATGCGGCCTCAATCAGCACAAGGTGTGAAACAACGTGCTGAGGGAGATAAAGTGTGTGAAAGGTGCTTTGTGTTGTCTGTGTGACACTGTAAGCTTTACCTGAAGACAGGACGAGGAGCCTCGAACGCCAGCTTGCCTGGCTGATATTTTTCCAAAGTAGACTTTTCCAAATATGTCAGATTTTTTTTCTGCTCTGCTTTTGCAGGGATGAAAGCTGAATCTTAATCTTCAAGTCCCTTCTGTTGTGTTTCTACCCGAGCATGACTTTTCTTGGTAGCACTGCTGAATGTGGCTGCCAGAACACAGAAGTCTGCTTTTCCTCACTAAATGAGAAATCAGCAGGGAATGGTACAGTGACCTGTGATCAGCTCAAACGTGGAGATTCATTTTTAATGTAAATCCTTAAGCGCAGGTTTAAAAGTCAAGGACCAGACCCTGCATTTAAAAAAAAATACAGGTAATTAGATGGGCCAGTTTATTAGCCGGGGAGGAAAAGTGTTTGGTTAACTTAGGGATAGAAAAAAAGTCAGTTAAGCAGGCGTCTGTCTCATGTAGGCTGACTTTATAAGGAGGAATAATTCACTATCAAAATGTCCCTGTGGTAAAACAGTAGGAAGGGATTAGAAGAAACCAAAACAACTCTGCGTTAAATGAGCCTGGCAATCCACATGACACTTAATGAGAACCATATTTGCACTTCACTCGAGCGGCCCCATTACAAACAGAATATTCCAGTGTGTGTCAAATATTATTCCTTAAAAGATGAACGTGTCAATTCCAATTTAACATTTCCCTAAGTATGTAAAAAAGTATTGCGAGTGAGTTTGAACGCATCGCTTTAATTCTCCAAAAGAAAATGTGCAATTGAGCATTTCTATTTTCTATTTTTTATTAGACTGGACGTTAAATTCTGCGATTTCTTGATATCTGATGCTTGGTGCTGTTTGCATGCGTGCAGAGTTTAGTCTGCACTGTCCCGCATGTGAATGCGCTGGATTGAGCAGATCTGTCAAGTGTGTTTAGGAGCGATGGTTTATGATACGTGCTGGTCAGATGAAAAATATAAGGGGTGACATTTTCCAGACTTTTCACCATCATTTGACCATAAACTAAATGAGTCGTGTGCTCAAGTGCTTGTGTGAATTAGCTCATTCAAATTGAAACAGAGATGCATTTATCTTAAGCGGATGGTTTATGGCTGATGTAGCAGCTGGCTAAGTTCTTCCATTAAATTATTTTTCAAAGAATGATTCTCTGAGCATGAGTTTAGACAGGTTCACAAATTGTGATACTTTCCATGGCTGCCGCTTAGCGAGCGTTGTTTATTTGGGAGCTAATTTGGCTGGCTTTATTGAGAGGCTCGCTGTGGCACTGGTACAGGCAGAAATATTGTCCCACTTGAGCTGGACACATGCAGTAAATACACTGCAAAAAGTGTAGTTAACAGGCCATTTCATCTGATATTCAGGCTGTAAATCACGCTTTTCTTCAAGCAAGCAAAAGGTTGAGCTGGATTTGATGTGATTTTGTTTGTTTCCTGTGCAGTGTGTTTCATACAATCTGTCATTCAACTGAATGTGTGTGTATATTTTTTTTCCTGCAATTTAAGATTGTTAAAATAATCTTGACAGCATTTTGCCAGTCCTTCATCAGATATGTGCACACATCACTATTAAACTTAAGGTGGTCTTTCTTATTCGCATGAGTCCATCAGATGGAAATATTCAAGACATTTTCATAAAATCATCATTTTATTGTTGAATTTGTGTGTTCCAATATGTTTGCACAGCAACAAGTCACAGTGTTGCTTATTGTAAATTTATTAGGAACTGAGAAGTCTAACATTTGGTTTGAGGTTCGGTTCATTTAAGCTGTGCCAGTAAGTGTATTACATGCCCTAAATAAAACAAATCATTCTGACGGCACATAACCGGCTTTTTTAAAATTGTTATTGTCATTAATATTGGTTGGCTAAAACTCGCACTAGGTGAAAACAGATCCGAGTTTTGGGATCCTATGATATGCATTTCTAATGGTGGAATCTAAATTTTCTTTGTGTGTCCTGAAACTTTACAGTGTGAAATATTTTATATTTCTAATCCAGCCAGCAGTGTAAAAAAAAAGTGTTCACATCCTCCAGCTAAATAAATGTTGATGTAGTTTGTTACAGTTGACTGATTTTTGATGCATTAACATGTATGTCTGTATTACTTGCTGTTACAAATTAAAGTTGATCTAATAAATGACATGTCAAAATGCTTTGTATTATATTTTTTCTTTCTTTGTATTACTGCTGTTAATAAGCAATACAAATATAGCTTTTAACTTCATGGTGTAAATAATAAACATTAACAAAACTGTTTGTGTAATAAAACTTTCTCTGAGGTGTTTAAGTCAAGTTGTCGTTACTAGTTTGTATTTTTTCATGAGGTGTTCTGGGAGCCTGCTGCAGAGGCTCGCAGCAGAAGGATTCACCAGATGACCAACACCCCTGATGAATGAAAGCCTGGTTTAAGAAAGTCTGGAAAACCGACAGGGGGCGTCTCCTCTCCCTCCGTCCCCCCGCCTCCCCCTCCGGCACCCTCCTCCAGTGTGGTGGAAGAAGGAGGTATTGGGGATCTCCTCCTAGACAACAAACCCACATTCAAAGAGGGGCACACGAATTACATCACGCTCCGTGCGGAGGATATAACGGAGGTCGCGAGTTACGCTCAGCGCTTTTCTGCAGAGGACACAACTGGAGCATCATGCCGAGCAGAGGCGCGCGAAGCTCGAGGACGCATGATCTGATCTTTGCCTTTAGAAGTCGTTTCCACTAATGCTTCGTGGAACAATCTTTTATTTCTATCGCGGATTTTTATCATGGGAATCTGAATATTAAGGGACTCTAGAGGCCCACGTTTGGATACGGCTCACGCGTAATTGCGCACAAGTGGACAATAAGCAGCTCCGTGTGCGTGAGGATCTCATCGATGAACATGGATCAGTCTCACCAGTGTATTGCCATGTATCTGCTGGTGCTGTCTCTCGGACTTGTGATGGATAGAGGGATTTGTCAGCACTACTACCTTCTCCGTCCCATCCCGAGTGACAGTCTGCCGCTGGTGGAATTAAAAGAGGACCCGGATCCTGTCTTTGACCCCAAGGAGCGAGATCTTAACGAGACTGAATTAAAGAGCATCCTGGGAGACTTTGACACTCGTTTTTTGTCCGTGTTACAGCCTACGGAGGACAAATTCACCGGGAACGATGATTTCGACGACGTCGAGATCCAAAAGCCGGGGGGAGTACTCCCGAAAGAAATCCGAGCGGTGGATTTTGACATCCAGTTCGGCAAGAAGCACAAGCCCAGCAAGAAACTGAAGCGGCGCCTGCAGCAGTGGCTGTGGGCCTACTCATTCTGCCCGGTCGTGTACACCTGGACCGACCTGGGGAACAGATTCTGGCCGCGGTTTGTGCGAGTGGGCAGCTGCCTGAGCAAACGGTCTTGTTCTGTTCCGGAGGGGATGGTGTGCAAACCTGCGAACTCTACCCACCTGACGATACTGAGATGGAGATGCGTGCAGAGGAAGGGGGGGCTAAAGTGCGCCTGGATACCGGTGCAGTACCCGATCATTACAGACTGTAAATGCTCCTGTTCGAGTTAAAACACAAGACTCTGAAGATAAATTATAAGCTCAGTATTTTTTTTTTCCAAATCTCTTTCACGTGCACTACAGAGTGTAGGAATGTATTTTCTGTATATGCGGTGCCACGCAGTTATATAACTCCATGTACAAAATCAGTATTATTTGTAACCAGAGTCTACTTTATTTGTGGAGAATATTGGTTATATATTTTGTATTTATGGAGCGATAGAGCCACGTAAGGACTTGCTGTTTTCAAAACGCGGACGCAGCGAATCGACCTCAGAGTTAAACGTGGATTATTGATACAGTTTTGTGTCAGTGACTTGTTGTTATCCTGTAAATTTAAGGAAATGTGCTATTTATTCTTTATATTCGTACAATAAAACGACACTGAAATGATTTAAACATGATTTTCCTTTACTTCTTATCACTTTTATGCCCAATCTGAGCGATTACACATTAAGTCACCTGCCACATTACGCACAGCCTGTAGTTCCCACGCTTAAACCATTTTACGCATCGTGTTCTTATTACAGTTATGGTGGCTGGCCTTCCCTGTCTTACAGCTTATTTCATAACAGTACATAATTATAGAACCAGACGGAGATTTGGCTATAAAACTACTCATTATTGGGGGGAAACGTTTCTCATGGTATCATATTGGTCTTATCAGTAGTCAATTATCACTTTCTGATTTATATACAACAGGTCACTGGCTCTCTTCAGTTAGCCAGAACTATCTTATCAGTGCTAAGGCTGTCAGTCACACATCGGGTCCTTTACAAGCTGATTATAGAAGACGTCTCACATGTCTCACTTTCATCTGCACAAACCCTCCTCCTCATTTTCAGCCCAGCAGGAGATTTGCTGGAGAATCAGAGGCTGATACTACATGACTGTTAATAAGCTGACACCATTAAAATCTGGATAAATTATTTTCTTCATAGTGCACTTTGTTCATTAAAGGTCTGATGTCTCCTGGGCAAATATTGAGCGTGCAAAAGAGCTAAACATACAAAAAAGCTCAACTTTCTTTACAGTTAGGAAAGAGATTACAGTCAGTAAATATGCACAGAAACAATCTGATTAAAAATTACGATTAAACACAATGATGGGGAATATTTTCCTGTAGATGATGGGAAGCGCTCAATTTGAGCATAATTTTGCAGCCTTGCACACATTCAGTTGCAAATGTCAACGTGAGTCATTATAAACATGCTCAATTTATTTAAATCAGGGAAGAACATGGCATAAAATATTGCATTACAGTCTTGTGTTCATTAGCTTTATATTGCATAGGTATATAAGGCAGTAGTGATGACAGCTTACGTGCTTTACTCAAAAATGAAAATACTTTTTAGGCAATAGATGAATGATGTGAAGAATCACGGTATAATTCAAAGATTGCATATACTTGTCATTACTTCATAACACTTCCAATACATAATTTTAATCTAAGGCTTTACTCGACATTGTGGTACTGCAGTTTTACTGTAAATGACAGAGCTGGGTTTTCTTCCCTTTGCTGTGTAACACACAGTAATGCATCTTCTTACAAACATAGTGATTTTATCCCAGTCGCTCTGAATCAGTAAAGGCATCTGTGTGTGAACTTTGTGTGAATTATTTTGAATTTAGTGGGAAAAGACTTATACAGTTTACAGCTGTATTAAATAATCTGTATATTCTGTAATGGCCTATCAAAACATAATGGGCCTTTTCAAAGCTACATGGTGTTAGATTTTAACAGCATTGCATTAAAAAGAAATATTGTGGCGGTCTTGTTCATTGTTATTCAAGCTGACATCTTTATATCTTTTTTTTCACTTTGGCACCGCCGCTAAAATCCAAGGGATGCTCTGTGTGTTTGATCACAGCTGTAGGGTTTATAATATGAATGGTAGCGTTTCTAATCGTTTTGTGGAGCTGCTTCTGTCTCACACTGACTGAGACAACCCCCCCACCCCCTCAGTTGTTCCAGAGCCTCAGTCGGGTAGACAGTGGGGCACCAGAAAGCCTGTGTTTTGTTTTAGTTGTGTTTAGTCCATAATGATGCTCCTTAGCCTCAGAGCCAGCTCTGCACATATGCATGCAGCAGACAAATCCCTGCACTCGTCACCGGATGGTAACCTAAGGCCAAAAATTTGTACGACGCATCTTCAATAAAGTCGTCGTGTAGCCTTTGATGTATGTGTGTGTATGCTGGATCTCAGGCGGTTGCCGCTGATCTGTTATTTCCACTATACTGTTTGTCCTCTTGAGTAAAGTTGGCAATAGTCGGGATTCACAGATGACAAGCTCTGTGCATACCCAGCTATTTCAGGTTTTATGCATCATAGTCTGAAGATTTAGATGCGACTGCCTCAGTAAATATAAATCCGATCATTTCTAATATGTTCAAACCCATTTTCTCTATTTTTGCTCTGTTGAAACAGGTGCTCAAGTATCTCTGTGTTTTTAGCAAACTGTCGACATTTAAATTCTTTTCTGATTGTTTTTACAAACCTCTCCTTAGAGAACTTTTCCTGATGTTTCTTATCAAATGAGAAACACAAGTTATTTTTTGTACTTTCCTCTTCTTCAATTTCAACCTCTCTTTCCTTGGGTTTTTCCTGCCGTAGCGCAGGCAAAGTGCTGACGCCGGCCAGATGATTTGTGTGTGGAGTAATACGTGCTGACAGAGCGATCGGTGCCTGCAAATACCAGCTGAAGACTGGAGGATGCAGGGCTGCTAATGCCCTTCGTCACTTCTGAGCCGGTTCCCAGCTCTTTGCGTCTCTCTCCTCAGCCTAGCAGATCTCTCATGTATGAGATACCCGGCAACACAT
Organism: Haplochromis burtoni; assembly: GCF_018398535.1. NCBI lineage: Eukaryota > Metazoa > Chordata > Actinopteri > Cichliformes > Cichlidae > Haplochromis > Haplochromis burtoni. Next base: position 1,063,102 of record NW_024582429.1, read on the forward strand.
TGCTTTTAGCCACCAGCGATCCATTAAGTTAATGATCTCTTTGGGTAGAGGCTCGCTTTACTGCTTTTCTACTCCCTCCTCCCCCCTTTTAACCTAATCAACCTTTTTTATTTCTATGCAGATATTCTGAAGCCAAAACCTTGTTGCTGATTAAATTCTCCTACAGGCTTCAGATATTTTCCTGATCAAAGCAAACTTCTCCTTGTTGGTTTTGCCAACAATATCAAACACGACTCATTCATTTTTCATTACAGATGATAAAAATTACTTTTGATAACTCTGACTGGCTCATTAATAGGCCAAAGGTAGCCTCTGTGGCACCATCATTACGAGTACAATAACAAGCCGAATGTGCCAGCTTAGTTTGCTCCACAGTCTTGACTTTTACAATGTTTATTCAGTGGGAATGACAAATTTCAAATAATGCCGTTAAACAGTTGAACACATGAAAGGATGTGCCGTAATGATCAGGTTTGTAAGCTTCGAATACACATTTACTGCTGTACATGGGCCACAACTCTATAATAAAATGATACACAAAGCTTTCTGCTTTGATGAAAGCCAAAAAATACCTTTTGATCTTCTTAATGATAGTAGCTCAGAGAAAGTTTTGACTGGTAACGGAAAGTGCTCTGTTAAAAGGCACATTTGACATAAGATATGGCCTTTAAACTTTAAGATGTGTTTTATATTTCAAAAGCTTAATTTGGCAAACATAATGAACCGCAGCCCTCGTTAATCCACCCGTTTCAGTGTGTGCATACTTTTTAGTTTTGATCTGAAGCCATGACACTCTTATTTTGCACTGCATGCTATAGTAGATCAACTTATAGATAACAGAGTAACCCTTAACGGTGCCTAACACAAATTAAAAGACGTTAACAATTAAAACACCTGGAGAATTGACAAGTGACGCTTTAGTACTTGTCAAAGATGAAGATAGCCGACATGATGTCACCCACCGGTTTGTGGAATAGACTGGAGCCTGTAGGAAAAACAGGGCGAGCTAATATAGTTAAAGTTAGCATGTTTAAGAGATCCTCAGCTAGACGCCTAGTCAGATATCACTCATTGATTTGGACTGCATATGTTGAAGATTCAGAATTGGCAATTTGGACAACCCCATGTGGGGTTTTTGAAGCCCAAAGTAAGCATATTCTATCAAGAGGGCAGCGTGCTAAAATCTCAGCTAATGTTAGCTAACTTGGTTAGCAAGCTACACCCACAAACTGTACTGGTGCATCACACCAATGCTAGTCACAGATGCCTCTGTAAAGCACGCTGTGATTGCTTTAGTGCCTTAAAAATAAGTTAGATATATAAATGTAACTCCTTTAAAAGCACTTTAGTTTTCTCATAGATCTTATTTTCGTGAGTATGAGGTGCTTGCTCAGGTGCTAAGTTGAGCAAGCACCTGATTCAAGGGTGAAATGAGTCCATCTGTTGATGAACAGCAGTTTAAATCTCTGTATAAAGCTACTAAGTGGGTCTTGAGTTGAATGTCTAAAAGTTTCAAAATGTAAAAGGTTTGCTTAAATTTTTTTAATGGATGGTTTAAAATGTGTCAAATTTATCTGACATGCTTTCATTTGGAGTTCATTCATAATTCTCTATCTTTAGTGACTGTAGGGATTTGTCCGCGTGCGTCTGTCACTGTGGGCAAATCTAAAGACATGTAAATGGGTTTCACTGACTCGCTGTCCAGATGTCCAGCCGTGGCTGCAGCAGAGCCCTCTGGGAAACGTCGCCGAATGAAGGCAGGTGTTCGCTCCCAGTGGAACAGGGAACATCTGTTTGTGTTGTTCACACACATGTTGCTCAGTTAAAGCCTCATTTTGTTCCTGCATTATTTTGTTAGAAAGCTTTTCCCTCCTGTTGAATATCGGCTGCAAAACCAGCGCTCTTAGTCTGAATAGGAACACGCGTAACCAAGGGTGTAATTTCCAGGGGGTTAGGGGGGTTATGGCACCCCCCCACCCACCCCCCACCCCCCAATAAAATCATGAATTATCTTGCATAAATAGGCTGTTGATTTTCTTTACTCAGTTCAGTTATTACCAGCAAAATAGTTTCATGTTTAATCATCTGGGAATTTACCCAGATTTATTTATTTATTTAGACACAGATCTTGACCCCCCCCAAATGTTCAGCACAAAGTTACGCCGATGTGCATAACGCTTAACCCATTAACAATGTGCACACTTGTGTAGACTACAGTGTGTCTGTGTGTTTCTGTGCTGTGCTCACAGTGATGATACTTCTCGTCCTAACTGATAATCAAGCTGTATGGACAGTTTGAGTATTTTTAAAATGGTAATTCCATCTTCTCCTGACTCATAAACACAGTCTGTAAATTTTACCAGTACTGCATTAATACTTTCATAATTCCTAGCGCCAGCTCCTGTTATTGGAATTGTTTCAGTTCCAACTTATCTGGGATTTGGGTGGAAAAAGCGGTTTAAGGGTTCTGAAACACCCGTAAACACCAAGCTGAGTCAGCCATTGGGCTTTGTTTGGAGTTTTTATTTATGGAGATGGTTTGTTGTTTAACTCATTAGCTTATCAGCATGAAACTGTCAAAGCTATTTACTAAGAATTTTTCTCAATTATATCATTGTTTTGGCACTGACGTTTATGGAATTATGTTGTTGGTTGAACATTGATACAATTAATGGAAAATTGTACTCAACAGATGGTTAACTAGTGATTTTTTTTTTTTTTTTTTTGCCTCATCCACTTCCAATTAGATCACTCAAAACATCAGTTTCATGAGCAAACATTAGGAGCGGGCGCACTTTCGCTGAGCCTGCAGAGCGCAAATCATTAGCAAATGAGCCCGAGTGTACTCCTTTGAACGTCTTTCACCTACAACTGTTCAGTGTCAAAATTTGAGGTTTGGCATTTGGCAGTTTTTATCACTCAAGCTTTAACTTCTTGTAATTTCATGCTCTGCAATAAAGATTGATCACAAAAATCCAGAAATGTTCCTTCGTGGCCTGACGATGAGCCAGGTCTTATGGATTTTTGTTGGTTTCTGGAATAAACTAAATGTCAGTGATTGAGAAAATTATTTCAACCAGGCTACTTTTGTCTTTTATCTTTTGCTAAATGTTACTTCTGAGATGAAATGGCATAAATCAGTGTACAGAGAATATGAGAAACTGGTGTGCTCTGGGCAGACACGGCCTGTCAAAGGTTTGATTTGTCTGGTAAAAGATGCTGTTTGGCGCTCTGCCTGGTTCGCTGCGCTCTCCCACACATCGCATAATTGGAAGCCTTTGAAATCTCCTCACTGCTGCTGCTGCTGGTCCTCGTCCTGGTCACGATGTTCAAGCTGAGATGCGTACCATGGCCAATGTTAATTTTTCCGGCATTTTTGTCTGCTGTAAATTTCACCAGGTTGATGATTTGTGGGGGCGAGGAGGGGGCGATCCCGCTGTTTGATGTCCAGAGCTCGTTAATCCAAACCTCATCTGGTATGCAAGGTCAGGCCGTACTTTGATGTACACGGGGGCAGTTCTGCCAAGCCCAGAGAGCCGAGAGGGCACTGTTCATTTACAAAAAAAAAAAAAATCAGGAGACATAGCAGCCTTGACACATCTTGGCTTTTGTCCATCAACTACTGTGAAGACAAGGTCTAGCTTGATGAAGAGGCCTCTTAAGCCTCCTGCAGCTAGGAGAGCACGCACGAACATTTCCTGAGAAACTGATTCAATACCAGTCGTTTTCCAAACTCACGGGTAATTGGAGGAATGTGTGAAACTTTCATGTTTTCCTCGGGGAGCCACCAGCGCGGTTTAGAAAGAAAGCACCATGACGATGCAGAATATATAAACCCAATATTGGCATGTGCTGTCATACTGCTTCCATGCGTTTCCTTTTAAAGATTCGCCATATATTCCTATTAAAACAGCTTTCACCCCTGAGCTGCTTGACAATAAAACAAACAATAATTGGTTTATTTTGGGATTTTGATTTGTAACCGCTTCAAATCCTTTGGCATTTTTGGCTTGTGGTCCTTTGAAACAGAGAAGAATGAGTGGAAGCGGTGTGTTTGTTATGTAAAATTAAGCAACAACGGCCCCTACTTTGCACCCAGCGCAGGAATTCACTGCAATTAACTCTTGAGCGTCGCATGTAAATACGAAGGGGTTCGGGGCTCCGCAGGCAGGCCGGCGCTCTTCACACACTGGATCCCGGGCCTTTGTTCTTCCAGGGCTTTGGCCGGCCGCCACACTGCCTCACTTGGCAGCACCTAACTATAATTTTCTCACAATGCCTGGCGTGTGAGCCGTCCATCATTCCTCTCTCTGTGTCTCCCAAAGCTCCCCCGGCCCACTGGCACCTCTTAAGCCTCCAGCATTTTCAGGTTTACCCACTCCTGAGTGCATGCCAAGTCTTTTCTATCATCCCGTCATCTTGCACAACCAAACAAGCTGCCTAAGGATATTTATTAATTCACTCTTCACACTTGGCTATGCTTTGATCAGATGGTAAGTATCTTGCCATCTGATCAAAGTATCACTCCTGTATCGCTCCTGGAGGTGTTTTGATATTCTCAGATGTTCTGTGGGATCGCTGCAAATTGTTTCCAGGTCCAGCTCTGTTCAGTTCACCGACAGTAACTTTAGAAAGTAATAACAAGAGTGCTGCTCTGTACATGTTTTCCTCTTGTTCCTTAAATACCTTTTAGATGTTCACTTGATTCTGAGAAGGCAGCATGATATCGGGGTTTAGAAAGAAATCCTCAGGTGCAAAGGAAGTGGCCACAGCATGGACAGAACCAAGCACGGGTATGGCACTTTAAGCTCAGACTTTAGATTTTGTAATTTGATTACTGCGATGTTGCTCCGAGCGTGTGATTTTTATCTATTTAATTTCTTATCTGAGGTTTGACAGCATTCAATATCATCAAGCTAAAGTTGAAGCAATGCATAATATTCACTCTCTCACTTGTACCATCATGACATAAATGCAATGTAAATATTAGGGGTGCAACGATACTCGTATCGATATTGAACCGTTCAATACAGTGCTTTCGGTTCGGTACGCATATGTATGAACAATACAAAATTTTTAATTTATTTTATCAACTTTCCTTCTGACGATGCTGTCTGTGTTGAGCGCTCAGTGGATCTGCGCTCGACAGTGCAGCCTAGGCGGAGTAGTCGAACACAGATTCACCGAGCGCAGGGCAAGCTAGCGAGACAGAAGCTAAGCTCTGGTTGCAACATGACAAATTGAACCTCCCCCACCCTCATTCAGATGTGGCGTTTGGAACTATTTTGGTTTTCATGTGAAGTATGACCCTGAAGGTAAGCGAGTCATGGACTAAAGTAAAACAGTATGTTGGATGTGCCACGCAATGCTCAATTACATGGGTGGGAGCTAGTGTGTTAGCGCAGTTAGCTCGTTAACGTGTTGGCCGTCCAGCCCCACGCACGGGGCGATCAGGGGTAGCTCGTTAACGGAGATTTGCCTTGTTGTGGCGTTAACGTCATTTCAACGAGATTAACGCTGACAGCACTAGTGGGAACACAACGAATATGACTGCACATTTACGCCGACATCATCCTAGTGCAAAGACAAGTGGAAGCAGACAAAAACAACAAGCATGCATGCTACAAACTTTACCGGAGTGATTTAGACAGCCGTTAGCACAGGATTCTCCTTATGGGGACCTGATATGTTTAATATGCTGCTGAGAATATAGCCCAGAAGAAGCGTATCGTATAGCTTTTATTTTGGAAAGAGACATTTCTCTGTAATAAACTCTTTTCCAAAGAGGAGTGATTTCTCCATCAGATTTATTATTTTTATTACTTTGTTTCAGCAACATTAAATTTAAAAACTGTACTTTTGAGTTAAAATATATATTTATAATTTTAATAAATGACAGATTAAAAAGGCATGAAAATTTTTTTTTGTATCGAAAAAATATCGAACCGTGATACCAAAGTATCGAACCGAACCGTGAATTTTGTGTATCGTTGCACCCTAGTAAATATATAAATACACAACTGTTTTTTAAAGTGCAGTGTTTGAATTAAACCCAACATCTAAGACTGAAAAATAGAGTTAATGCAGAGTGCCAAAAGTTGCAGTTCCTCTTGTGGCCACTTGAGGCTGGCTCCAAAAACAATTTCTTCCCCCATAGACTGCTACATTATAATGGCGAAATAAACACGCCTGTTGTTTTTAGCCTTACTGGGTAGTTTTCTTCTTCATAACTTTTTATAATGGCTGATTTTTTGTTTTCTATAGCAGCGGTCCCCAACCCCCGGGCCATGGACCGGTACCGGTCTGTGAGTCGTTTGGTACCGGGCTGCGAGAGTTGGGGCTTGAGTGTGAAAGTTATGGTTTTCAGGGTTTTTATCATTAACTCGGTTTCCCTGGGTCTTTTCCCGTGTTGTAGTTGTGTGCATTACCATAGCGACCAGAGAGCATCAAGGGGCAGAGAGGAGGATGTTGCTCTCAATGTTGTTGGCACATTTCAGGAGGACGCTGCTAATAAAGTTACATAATTACACAGTGAATTTGCATTTATTATTATATTTACAAAATACCACAGTTTTTGTCTTGTGTCATTTTAATTTGTTGTATTTATCCGCGAGGCCTTAAAGGCCGGTCTGTGAAAATATTGTCTGACATTAAACCAGTCCATGGCGCAAAAAAAAAAAAATAGCTTATTCAGAGTGTTGCTGTTTTGTTTGGGTGTCCTGACGCAGGAAGTTGTAGCTGGTTTGTGTCTACTTGGTCTCACCTGGACTAATTGGAGTTGCTGAGTAGTACGACTTGGCTGTGTGATACAGATAATATTCTATACACTAATTAAACCACCAACTGTTTTTCATTGGTGAGAGTCAAGGCAAAAATCCTGAAAACAATGGTAGTAAGAAAGAAACAGAGTGTTGTATATTATAGACTTTTGGAAGGTCAGATATTATTATGAGTTCATTATAAAGAATTCTTTAAAAAGCCACCAAAGATTGAATAATGAGAATGAAGCTGAAAGCTTCCAGTCTTGTTGTATTTGTTTTGTAACTGGAATCGCGTCTTTATGTGTTTATCCTTGGTCAGAGGTTTTGGTTCAGGACTTTCCACAGTACTTCAGGATCTTGGCAGCCATGCGGGCACTGCAACCGTGATGTGTGCTTTGGGGATTTGGGTCGAAGTGTAGCAATCCAGCGATCTGGATTGTGTGGCTTTTCTCTCTTTTCAGTAGGTGTTGAACTCTGCATGGACACACCGAGTGTTCAAAGATGTTCGGCTCAGTTATACGGGAATTTGCAATGCTCGGTTTGAGGGATATTGTGAAGCGTCACTGCAGGTAAACAGTCTGTGTGCTGGCAGAAACAGATACAAGCAGATTGTGCAAAGGTCTGCCAGGAGTGCCGCTCTGCCGGGGATGCATGTTGTGCGAGGAAATGAAGTTTGTGAAAGTCTTTTCTAAACTTTGGCTTAGCTGCTGAGACTGGAGTAGCAGTTGTGGTGTTTCCCTGTGGGTATAAGCGAGTACTCAGTGTGGCAACCTCCCGGTTAAATAAACTGCAAATAACTTGTATTTTCTCGAAAAAGAGAAGAAGATAAAAGAAGAATAAAAACTTGAGTTTGCAGATATTACGATTTTATCAAATGTTGGAACATAAACCTCCACAGAACCTACAGATTTACTTCTGTTTCAGTTCATTACATAATCAACAGAACCTGAAGTTCAGCATTAAAGGTTATTGGGAGCGAAAGCCCTCCAGCACCAGAGACTGAGACCGAGCCAACCGTGGCGTCTCCATCCTCATGATGGAGCACCGCCAATAGCACGCCTGTGGGTTTCTGATATGATTGCATTCTGTCAAGGTGCTGCACAGGCATGTCACATAAATACTCAACATTTCATGGGCATGATGACTTGAGGCGTGAGCTCAGATATTTTAGCAAATGTGTCAGCTGGTAAATATACACATGGTGTACATGGCACTTAATCATACGGAAAACCTCACTGACAAGTATCTCATCACGGTACATAAATTTAGTTTGAAAGGCATTTTAAGTTTTTGTTTTGTTGAAATACTTCCAGCGAGCAACTCCTCCTAAAACCACAAATTGTCATTTTTGCATTTCTGCTCGTGGACAAATGAACAAACATGCTGTAACCTGCTAATTTGGGAGAAAACGCAACATGTCCTCGTACTCCAGCGACAGGAGATTGCCAGTTAGTTCTGTAACAACATGGATTCAAATATAATATCCAGTGTTGGAAGAAGCATCATCTGGACTTTGACTCGGGAGATTGGTGCTCCTCCTACATGCAGGATTAGGCAACGGACACATGGGCGCAGGTGTACTGTTGAGAAAACGGGGTCTATTTTACCCAAAATATGACAACAAATAGGCAGCAATGCAAATGAGCTATTTTAAGAACTAAACGGGCTCATTAAAAAGGTCAGCAACTTGGAGCGCTGCTTCACAAACCAAGACCCAGGTCAGAAACAAACCAACCAACAAATGAGAGAGAAGACAAAGGGACACGGAGAGTAAGTAAACTCAGTGCTCAGTCCTAAACCCCCATGCTTTCACAGCAGATGGTTTGGTCCACTTGTTAGGTCTGTGAACTTTAACCAGCTCTGCTGTCAGCCTTTTGTTCAGCTACAGGAAAGACTGTAGCAGCAGATGGGCACCTCAAGAGAAAGACAAAACATCATTAATGCAACTTAGAAAAAGCATTGACAAACACAGTAAACCAAACATGCCTGCCCTCATTTACAGTGCAATAAAATGTGCTGAAACACACTAACCAAACACAACAAACCCTTCCAGGGGGGGCTGTCCTGTGCACGTCCAGTGACAGCAGTAGAAAGGAGCTCAAACGGGATAGAAAGGAGTGCAATTTTGTTTGGTGTACAGTGCACGGATATGACCAAATTGTTATTTTGATTCTTCACAGCTGAATCATTTTATAGTTTTTCAGTTGGTCTTTGGATAAACTCGGGTATCAAAACTTTTTCTCACGACTCTCACCCCATAATTTACATCCTCTTACTCACTTTAATATGTTGTAAAGTGAAGATGATACAGTATCGTTCTTGAACCGTTGCCAGCGTGAGGTACCTTTGTTTGCATACTATTTGGCCTCAGTCATCAGGCCTCTCCCCTGCATATTTTGTGGGTAAAGGGTGCTGCTGTTGTCCAAATGGAGAGAGGGAGAGTGAGGGAAGAAGAGAGCTTATGAAAGACAGCAGCAAGGGCAGTAGGCGGCATAGAATGGAAGATTTAAGATTTATCACCGAGCCACGGAGTGGAAAGAAGTGCTGCAAGTCTGGAGAGTGGGTTTCCACTTCAGCCTAATTCAGTGTGAAGTGTTTAAGACGCACGAGTTTGGTTTGAGGAGATAAATGGGAAAGCCAGGCTACTTTCCGAGGCCGACACCTCTCCGTATTTCAGCTCCATAATTAACTCTCTCAGTAAGTTTTCGCCACAATTCACTGCAGGTTGGCGATTTCGTGTTTGAAGTGCGTTCTTTGATTGAGGTCCACATTTGTTTGACGTGACAGACAGTGTGAAGCTGCTCTGAAAGGTATTTCAGAGGATATGTGCCATCTAGTGGTACAGATGTGTGCAGATGTTTCCCACAGCTGCAATGAAAGTGCAAGTCGATGGATCCGGAGTGCAGTATGTCTCTGCTGTGGCTCGAGATTAAAAAGCATGAGTGCACAGCATGCTAACAAGGACTAATATTAGCAGATGGTGAGCTCTTAAGACTAACGCTGAAGACTTTATGTGAGGAATGATTGATGCGTTCTTAACACTTCCCAGTTTCTAAATTATGTGTGTGTCTGCGAAGACGGGTCCTTCTCACAAACGTGACCTAAATGACATGTTTGATGACTCGGCCCTCACTCTCTGAGCCCATTGGCTCTCTTAATGGCCGTTTTATTACCTTAGCGTGTTAACCTGAAGCGCAGCTTGCCGCCTAAGAAGGAACCGAGGAGCTGCATGAAAATGATTACACCGCAATTATATCAGCCACTTTGTGCGACTCCTCAATGCCCAGCTGTCTGCCGCCTGCTGCCAAGAAATGGATTAGTTTCACTGCTCCTCTAATAAGACTGTTAAACCAGCAGCATGAGCTCGAATAAATGGATGAAAGCTACAGATAGAGGGATGGAAATAGATGAATATTGTCAGGCTGCTGCCAGTCGTAGCTGGAAAACCTGGCCGATGCAAAGAGGGGATTCTCATTATCTCCAGGAACAGTGAACACCCAGCTGGCTCTTCCTACAATCAACACCTGTCAAAGGTTCTCACGCAGGACACGACAGCGTCAAACAGAGAGAGTTTTGTATACCCGGAAGGCACGAGTACAATCCCGGCAGTAATAAAACTCGGGCAGACCGTGTTGGTCCTGTAAACGTAATCTGCAAAGTGTTAATTACAACCTGGCGCCTCTGTGAAGCTGGAAGTCAGCTGAGTCGTCAGCGGCGTCCCGATCTCCTTCCTAAACAACACAGCTCGAGCCGTGGCGACAGACCTTGGAAACGAGATTTTCTCTCTGTTGGGGTTCCTGTTTGAATGGGCTGCTTTAAACAAATTAAGAGTCAGTCAGATGCTGTGTTTGCGTGACCCCCCCTTCATCCTCGGGGGTTAGGGTTGGGGGTAGCAGGGCGGGGCGCAGCCAGAGAGCCCGCGTTGTTTGCTGTCATTCATGTGGAGGGCCGAGGGTTTGTGTGTTTACCGCACGCAAGCGCTCCTCGCAAGTGCCACTCAATGAAAATGCTGCTCAGGGTCCATTGCATGCCACAAAGCCAGGAGACGCCACGGCTGTGAAGCTGCATGGATTAATCGATTAGCGAGAAGTCGGCCTGCTGGAAATTTGAGCTCTTGCTCTGCACTTTTTTTAAAGTAATTCCAGCTTCTCCATGTGGAATCAATCAAAAGGATTTGTTCATATGTAATAATAAAACGGAACCTGTCTTTTTCCTGATTGGTTGAGGGTTTATGGGTAAATCTGTAAATTTATTAATCGCCGCTCGTTATGCTCACTCTGGTTTTCTGGAAACTCTTCCTCTGCCTGCGTCTCCCACTGTAGCCCCAGAGGACAGGGCTCAGTCAATGAGCGCCGCTCTCAGATTTTGTTATTTTGTTATTGTGTAATGGTTTCCAAAGGTTGATGGATGGCTCCTCTACAGGTCTCCCTTGAGGAGCAAACCCCTCTATCTAGACATTAATCTACTGCTGTGAGACAGACACGCTTGTTTAGCTAGCACAAAGCCCAGTAAGCTGTTGTCTCTGAGAAAAACCTGGCCGTCTCCAGAGCCACTGGAGGCAGCGAGGGCTGGAGCCAGAGTAATGACCTGTGAAATTCACCGATAGAGTTGTCGTGTTGCACGCAGGTCCGTCGGCACCGGGCCTTGTTCACAGCCCACTGCTGGTATCAGTGCTCCTCTCCTGATGCCGCTCAGCCAAAAGGACTTAAAACCAAAATGCAGACTTTGTGAAACTCTTAAAAACAACAACTTTTGAGCTTTGTTTTCCTCTAACGAGTCGACGATAAACTGCCACTGAAATCGACCGGTAACGAGCTGCTCCTTGGCGAGTTTTGTTCTAAATTATTTGGTTAAACTCAATATCTGAGACTAATTTCCACTGTGCTGTATCATAACAGCGCTCTCAAATATTTACTCGGCTTTGCCCTGTGAAACGGTCAATATTACCTCTCCCTCTCAATCAGATTAGGATGTGAAGCTGAAAGTTGAGGAGGGGAGCCTTTGACGGCAGTAATGAAAGTAGTTGTGTCTTCCTGAGAGCAGATTAAAGAAAGATCAGAAGGGCAAACTTCCCGCTGGCCTCTTATGTCTGGTTGATACAGTTTGACTTAGTTACCCCAGTTTCACAGCGGAGGGAGATTTCCTCCTTATTCTTGCCCCGTGGGTGTTAAAGAAACTGCTCTCTGGGAGGAGAACAGGCTTATATGTCAAAAACCGCTTGGGTCCATAAACGCCTCTTCCTCTTCATCATCCTGCCTCCTTTATTCTCAGTTACTTTTTAATAATGCTTTACCGAATTGTGTTATAACTTTATGGCTGCATGCATGACGCACCAGGAGTCGTCAGCTAAGCTCGTAGCAGTTGAAGGCTGTAAGGTGGAGCTTTGCAGAAAAGATAAATGTCAACTTAATCGCGTTTTGATAACAGGTTTGATTTTGGAAAATGAAACATGCCGTGGCTTATCATGTCAATGAGACGCACACGGGGATAAATGTGTGCTTGTTCTTGTTGTGTACTTTTGCACAGTTGTGGTTATTCATCTCCATGAGATGAAGAGCGCGCGATAAAAAGAAAAGTTCTAGATGAATTTGACTCGTTCGTTGTTGCTATTTTTTTAATTTTCATTTTCTGTTTATCGCAATAATGTTTGTCCTCGATAATCAGTCAGAAATGAAGTGTTGTGAAAGTTATAGTCTAAGTTTATATTATACATATTGGTACGTTAACAGTTGCTGAGTTACTTTATGTTATTGATATTTGGCTTCTTGTTCTCAGCCGAGGTGATGGACAGTCCAGAGTATCCAGGTTTGGATGAGCAGTCACAGACACTGAAACTGTGCAACCTGTGTGCATAAATAAATATTTTTAGTTTTAAAATGAAACCAATAAGTGTGTGATATTAAAGGTTTCTTTTGCAGTCATGAACCAGACACATATTCTTCATGTCTAAGGTGAATATAGCTCTCAGTCTGGTTTCTATTCTACTGTTATTGGGTTTATTCAGAAAGTTAAAGTTGATCTCGTGTCAGAACTTAATCCCAATCCACAAAATCTTAACAAAATGGATTAAATAAAAAGAAAAAAGCATATTAGCTGTGAGTTTCCTTGTATCGGGAGTATGATACATCCCTGGGTGTGCCTCAGGGCTCATGTTTAGGACTTTTTATCTTCATCCCTCCTCGGTGACGAAGCACAGAGGTGGACTCGGTTGCTGCTTTACGTTAACGTTGCTGGAGTCTGCTGGGCTGCATACAATACGTGTTGTCTTTGGAAAAATGTTTCCCTTTGACCTCCCGAAGCATTTAAGCATCAAGAAGCAGAACATTTTAAAAGCCAGATTTCCCAACTGACTTTCTAACCCAGTAGATTTATCTTAAATTCCCTTTTAAAAAAAAATAATTAATGCATTTAATTTTAGATTTGCTGCTTTTTTTTAATGCTTTAACATGGCTCGACATTACTTTCTCACATTTTTACAGGTAGCCGAGGTTCAGTTTTAAAAGTGTTTACAGAGCCAGGATGACATCAGATGCCATGACTAATCAATAGGAATCCTCTCCGCCTGCTTGCCCTTCAGGTGTCCGTGAATTCGGAGGCGAGGAGGTGGAGTTCATCTGGCGTAATAAAAGTAAGCTGGGAGGAAAATGTGACAGATGTGGAGGCATGTGCCAACGAGAAAAGCGAGAGTGGGACTGTCAGACATGTCGACTCCGGCGTGGTGATGGATGAAGAGTGAGGTAAGACAAATGACATCGTCTGTCTGAGGCTGTGTTGTCATAGTGGAGGATTGCCGCTTGTCTTAACCTCTCAATATCAGAGAGCAAACTGAAGTTTGTTTACACTGCTCCAGTGGAGTGATTTAGAATGAGGGGCGAAGGAGACTTGGGTGTAGGTATGCTCGCTGGAGGGTTGGATCGGGTTTCTAAACATTCCCTTTGAAATCGAATAGCAACCATCCGAGGCATTTTAAACCCAACCAACCACGTTTGGCTGAAATCCTCAAGGAAGAGAGGAGCCTAAAAACAAATACAAACAGAAAATTAAGTATCAATCCCAATAATGGCCTTTACGTGCCAACATTAGCCAGCCTGAATGCAGCGATGAAGCAGAAATTCTTGGTTTAAGGCCAGGATGGAGTCATCCTTTAAGAAATAAGATTTTATAAGTGTCACATCTGCATATAGGTGTTTTTTATTTCTCATTCTATTAGTTTATTTAGATTTTATTGCCCTCAAAATGAAGTCAAATCTTTTCTGCCACCAAGGTGAGCAAAGGTGAGTAAAATAAAAACCCGTAGGAGCCCAGTAGTTTTTTTTTCCTGCATTCTTTGTATTGACTTTATAAAAACTTTCAACAGTGCATCATGGAAAAAGCTCATTTCTAGCTTTTAAACAGAGGCCGGGGTTAAGAAGAGAAGCTGATTGATTTACAGCCTCTTGTGTTGCTAAAACAATAAGACGTCCTGGGGAAGAAGAACACAAAACATCCCTGGAGATGAACTTGCTGAACACTCTTCAAAACAACTGGGTTTGGTGTGTGTGTGTGTTATTGTGATGGAAGACGGATTAGAGTCTGGCTTATTTTGCCAGGAGTCAGGTGTGGGGTGGGCGAGGGCCGTCGTGGATCGGAGTCGGTACATCGGTGCCGGGGGCGAGGTGAGGGCTCGGGCTCGCTTCCAAACCCTGCCTGAAGTCACTGCGGGGCTGGGCTGTTTGGTGTGCGTGTCTGTGTGAGCGCACGCGTGCGTGTTGAGTTGGGGGCGTGGGGTGGGGATTACACTGTCACACTGTTCACACTGTTTATGCATACCAGGCCACTGTGAGTGCCTCTTTGTCGCATAAGTGTTTACTTGAATTTATTTTGGGAGAATTCCACATGACTGGGACGGGGATCTCTATAAATTATGGAATAGAGCGCTTTGTGTAATGATAACTTCTGTCAGTTAGTCAGGCTGTGTGACAGTGTTTTTAAGAGCGTGTAAATACAGGGGTGGTGAAAGAGGGAGAGGGGCGTCTGTGTGTTGAAAGGTGCTGCAGACTTTCCTCTTCATTTAGTCTCCTCAGCAGAACAATAGCAGTGCTTTAAAGTGAGCTTCTTATACCACGTCACAACATATTTTACTGCAGAGTTACTCATTTACTGTAATTGGATATAATTACATTTTACCCCGTCGAACACTTAGATTTCACATTTTAGTTGAGAATATACCGTTACGCTCATCCGCCACATTCGTTTTTTACACAGGAAAAAAGGTTGAAAGTCGGTCACGATTAATTGTGATTAAAAGCGCGCTCACTGGTACGTCTCGTTAATACTGGGTTGGGCCTTAATTCTTCATGGCGTACACCGAACAAGGTGTTGCAGCCGTTCCTCGAGATTTTGGTCATGATGGCGCGTGAGTCTCCCGTCCCACTACGTCCCAAAGGTGCTCAACTGGACTGGATCTGGTGACTGTGGAGCCCGTCGAGGAGCCAGTTTGGACGATCTGAGCTTTGTGGCGGGATGTTGTCCCGCAGGAAGCAGCCAGGCAACATTTATCCAATCGTTCATTGTGTAAGTTTGGTGACACCGTGTGAATCATATCCTCAGTTTCCTGTTCCTTACTCAGATGGTGCCACGTGATTGGCTGATTACGTTCGTGTTAACGAGAGTGTACGTTTCACGTTTTAGATGAAAGTATACGATTGTGCTAATCCCGCTACATTCAGTTTAGGTCAATTTAAGAGTTAGTCACAAGTAATTCCTGAAGTTTAGTGAAGCACACGTTGCTTTCAGTGCAGTTGCTTGGTGGAGTTTATGTAAGAAGCCAGTTTAAAGCTCATGGGTGAAATAAACAGAAGTTTGATTTAAAAGAAAAAATAATGAAAAGGGACTCTCTGCAAAGGAGACTGATCCCAGAGGCTGGTTACTCCTTTAACTCTTTAGTACATCTTATCAGAAAGACTATGATGTCATTGATGCATCACTGCATGAGGGAAGAAATGGGTTGCAATAAATTTAGAGATGATTTTAAACAGCTGAAATGGGAGTTAAACCATCCAGCAGCGCTGGATTGTACTGAGCTTTGCAGACATTTTTTTGTTCTGCCTTTCAGGGGGTACTTGGCTGAAAAGAAACGTCAAAGGAGGCACTGTAACAGACGGCTGAAGTCAGAAATAAAGGGGGCCTCTAAAAAAATTCAACAGTCCAAGCTTCTTTTTATTTCCCCTTCCTTTATAGTAGTGGATTAGCGCAGCGTGTTTACAGTACGGGTCAGTTTAGCCAGGATCGTAGTATATACATATAAAATCGGAATCTCCATCCTAAATTTAATAACAAACATCTCTGTACTGGGCTATGCCCTGTTTCAGTTGGGTCTGTGCCAGGACGGCTACTGTAGCTCGCTCCCTTCCATTACCTGACACAGAGGGGCTGCAACACCCGCCCATAAAGGTAGTAGCTCCTCCCACTGCAAGAAATAACCATTATGTACTAAATTAACTCATAGCAGTGCTTACCCTGTTCTTATATCCTGATCCTATGTAGGATAATTGCTGTAAGACGAGCCAAGCTGATTTAAAACAGCTTAAAATCAACATAACATCCAGACATCTCCCAAATCTCCCTCTCCTTCATACCACTCATGGCACTTTCCCCCAGGAACCTGACTATAAAAGGAGTCCAGCGGGGTCTGGACTGGTTTGGCAGTTGCTGGGTCCAAACCAAAGGACAACCGAGTGCAGTCAAGGAGAGGTGAGGAAAAACAAGGTCATCAAATCTGTTAACCTATATTTAAATCAAACGTTCATGGCAACAATACACAAACTGTGTGTTCAGAGGTTACGGACTCTCCGATGGGTCTTTGGTCTAGAGCTCGACTGTTGCCTGTCACAGGTTTGTGGGTTAGAGATGCAAAATATTTGTGGACGGCCAAGCAACACGCGTCCTCGATGCCAACACAGACCTGACACAATCCCATGGACGTGAGCGTCTGCAACTGAATTATGGAAAGTAAAGTGAACACACGGGCTTATCAAGAGTACGTACAGTATGTTATCCACGTCATCAGATGAAGTTGCCGTGGAAACAGAAATCGGGCTTTATTTCTCTTGGCAAGCACGTGAAATTAGGAAGTGCAGTCATAGATAAGAACAAAATAAAAGTCGGTGTTGCCAGAATACTTTCACAGGGGGCCTGATTTTTAAAGAGAATGTCATTTCTGATTTTATGATTAACTTTATAAAGATTTTACTTTGGATGTATTAAGGTAACTGTGTTCAAGTGTAAGCGTCTAAACCAACAAACACGTTACAATTATTGCTAATTAAGACATTGATGAACTCTCAGGTGCATGCACCTTCAAATGCAACAGCACCATCTAGTGGTCGTTATAATAGTTGTGCACGGGACTTGTGTTTGGCTCGTGCAGTGGAGAGATTTGCAGACTCACATGTGCTTTTTTTAAAAATTGTTATAAACTCTGAATGTCTCGTCAGCACCAAGAGAAAGTGATAGAAAACTTAAAATGCATAGAATTGTTTCTTTTTCTGGCTTCTTTCACTGAATTTTTAATTTAGGGCAACACCTAATAAGTCCTCTAACATTAACCTGAGGATTTCACTTTGGTTGCATGGCAAGAAGACAAGAAAATGGTAGCAAAATAGCAGTATTATTAATTCTAATGTTGGGATTTGTCTGAAACTGCGATGTTAAATTTATATTAATATAAAGCAAAGCGGCCAACGCCACGAAATGTCTCGACTTCTCCGATAAATTAAAGAAAACCCCGAGCCAGACTGAAGAGTTGTACCTTTTTATTAGTCACTCTGACAATTGGTACAATACAAAGATTGATGACACTGTGCTATCCCCAAAAGGCTTTTAATTTGAAATAAATAGTAAGGAAAACATTCAATGGAGACTGTTAGTAATCTAAAAAAAAAAAGCAACATGTAAATGAAAAGTTCCTTTATCAATAAAACAAGTAAATATAAAAACATAAGAAGTCATATTAACACCTTGCATTACCCCGTAGTCTATCACACGGTGCTGATGACACCAGATATCACACACAGTCTGTGGTGCATTGCTTTACATTGTATACAGTGTGCTGCAGCCACATGAAGAAGACCCTAAACCCACAAATGTACCTATTACACATGCAACAAAAGGTGATGCTGAGTGCAGTCTACTTCTGTAAACTG
The DNA here is from genome assembly GCF_018398535.1 of Haplochromis burtoni. Lineage (NCBI taxonomy): Eukaryota > Metazoa > Chordata > Actinopteri > Cichliformes > Cichlidae > Haplochromis > Haplochromis burtoni. The sequence goes on from NW_024582429.1 coordinate 1,081,046, forward strand.
CACCTACACCACTCGTATGGTTCCAATTAGGCCACAAATATTTTTTCTCTTTACATTTGTAACAGGTCATCCAGCAGGGCTTTTCTTTTCCCTTCCAGTTTCACAAGAATACAGACGAGGAAACAGAAACGGTGTAGTCTCCAGTGGATGCTCAGGAGAACTCTTTATTGAACAATCTGAAATTCTAGCTATCTTTGGGGTAATGCCTTTGTGTTTAGTCTGAGAGAAAGAAAGGCACAGTCTGCAGAGCAGGATTAGACACAGGAGTTCAGACGAAGTGCTTTGTTGCTGAACTCCTCTCGAGGGAGCAGAAAGTAGCGCACACTGTTGCGGTTTCTTTTCCGTTACATCAGACAGACCCTTTTTTTTTTTTTTTTCTCCCCCTCCGGGAGGCCGAGCCTGCAGCTCCTGAACCCATGCACGAGGGGTGAAATGAGAAGACCACAGCTGCAAGTAACAGGAAAAAACGAAAAAGAAAAAAAAAGCCCTTTCAGTACTAGGCACCGGTTTTGAATCACCAGTACACGCTTGATAAAACCTGCTGTTTTGCGGTCATCTGTCGTTAAGCTGTCCATGCCTGACCTTTTCCGGTGTGTCTGAAAGGCTCGAGTCCTCACGCGCGCAGCCCGCGATCTTTGCAACAAGAGCACTTTCCTCCAAAATTTCCAGTCACAGAAGACGCAAGTTGCTGGTGAATATCTCGTGGAAGCGGTGCAAAGGAAGAAGAGCGAACCTCAGCCGGGGCCGAGTCTTATCTGAGCGTCGGAGGGGAAACGGAGATACTGTATCTGACTGTGCACGCTTCAGCCCATTTGGAAAACTGCGCTGATAAACCGGCTACATTGTGGAATGAAGCTTCTCTTTGAGGTGATAATGGTGCGCACAGTCAGTTCAGATGTGGTGTTTTCTTTTTTTAGTACACAGAAATGAAGCTGTTGCTGGTACTAACACAAGATTAAACAGCATCAAAGTCCAATACATTGAGACCTATATAAAAATATATATAAACACAATGATGATATACCCTGGAGGGATTTTTTCCCCAAAGAAATGAACAAACGAGAGGTAGCTAATTTCAGAAATGTTACAAAAATAAACCCTATCGACTCAACGCTAAGATTTAAACTGGCTGAGCTATCGAACAACATGGATTCACAACATTAAGAGATTATTCAAACCTAAATGAGCTATCCATAAAAGAAGCTAAACCTCCTGCTCACACCTGCCTTTCATAATTTCTTCATAAAGACATTCCTTCTATCTGCTGTTATATAACAAAGCAGAGGATACCTCAAACAGAAACACACACACAAGATCAATGTGGATAAATGTGTGAGCGCTAATGTTTTGCGCCGATTCAGCTGCCCGTGGGGGGGCGTTGCTATTTTAGCTCAAAGCTAAATGTGATTTTGATGAAACGCTCACAGGGGGAAAAGGTTTTTATCAGGTTTGATTTTTGTTTTTTTTTTTACACGAACAAATAAATAATTACTATCAATAAATGATTTTTTAATACCTCACAGTCTATTGTTGACTACAAAAAGATAAAGAACAAATTGACCCACTCATTCATTCATTCATTCACTCCCTGGTGTGTTTCTTCAGTTTTCTCAGAACTTGAATCCACTCAGTTTGCAGTCAACTCAACAGTTGCGAATGCTGAAGAAGCCCACGCTGGTCGGCGACTCCTTGACCGTGACGGTAACCAGATTAGCTGTAACATCCGTTACGAACACGTGTTCGATCAGGCTTCGCGTAGGCTTCCAGTCCTGGCTCTGGACCGCGACCTGTCCGGCGTAGGAAGAATCCTGGTCCGAGTCGGAGCTGCTCTCCTCCTCTCCCGTGCTCATCTCGTTCATTTTGGCTTTTTTGCCGTCTTTGGAGGCCGACCTGTCCTGCTGGCTCTGGGCCTCTGTGGGGGATTTATGCACGCCACTCCTCTCCAGCCTTCCTTGGACTCTGGAGGCCTGGATGTCATTGACCTCTCTGACCTTGTCTGTGCCGGGCTGTGTTTTTCTGGCCTGCAGTCTTCCGGGGGTCGCGGGACTCTTTGGGGGTTTACACTCTTGATTTTGTGTCACAGGTTTCCGTGCTGGGTTTGCAGCATTTCTGGGGCCTGACACTGGTGCCGTGCCGTTTCCAGGAGCATCACTGCTTTGCACCAGTTTGTTCTGCAGGTTGAGGGGCTGAAGGCCCTGATTGGAGGAGACGTTAGATGGCAAGGACGCCGCTGTTTTAGCACCGGGTATCCGCTGCGCTGTCGTCACAGGGGCCGGTTTCTTTTGTCCATTAGGGGAGCTTAGTGTATGCTGAGTGGTTCCTTGAATGGGGTGTTTGGATGTATTCAGATTCAGCGCTGCTACGCCTTTTGATTTACTAGGAGCTGCTTTTAAATCCAGGCTTGTCCCGCTGCTCATACCGGAGACGGGAAGTTTACTCTCTGTGACATTTCTGCTTTGGCTGGACTTGTTCAGCGGGAGGGAGGAAGGCTGGACCGACGGCCTGCCAGATCCCACGGAGCTCAAGGAGTTTTTAACAGCACCGACCTGGGCGAGGGAGCTTCTGTTCGGACCACCCACCGCATCCCTGGCCGAGCCCCGGTGGAAACCCATGAAGGTAAAGCTGGCCGGGTGAACCGGCTTCTTGATTGCTCCTGGAATATCCGTATCTTTGGCAGTCTTGCGCGGGCCCTTGTTCTGCTGGAACTCCTTCACTTCGGAGGGCAGAGGTTTCCTACTCCGTTTCTTGGGAGGCTCCTGTTTCGCCATGACTATCTGCGCCTTCTTCTGAGGGACAGGATTCAGCTCTCTCGTTCTCACGCTTGGGCTGACTTGTTTAACTTGGCCGCCGTCGTCATCGTCGTCATCGTCCGAGGACGACGAGGAAGAGGAGCACGAAGACGAGGAATCGGACGAGGATGATGACGAGCCAGACGAGGAGCTGCTCGACTTTGGAGCTTCAGGCATGTTTTCCTACGTTTTTAATAAGAAGGGAATGTTAGATACTCTGTTCGGGACTAAATCCTGCAAAAAAATCATCTTTTGAATCAAACTTACAAGGATTTTCCGAGGCCGTCCTCTGGGCCTCTTCCCTCTTTTACGCAGCAGAAGCTCCTTTTCCTGCTCTCTGTAATACGTCAGCAAACATGAAACAAGGAGTCACAGTTATTAAACATATTTCATGTTAATGTTGTGTGTTTTAAATGCCAACAGAGTTACGACTACAACAACTACAGCATCGCGTAGCACAGCAAACTTTAAAGTGCGGTACATCTTAACATAGACACTTACTTCTTGTTGAATGCAGCCAGCAGTCTCGGGTCGAGGATATTTTCTTGGGGCTCCCAGCTGTTGTGTCTGAAGTGAGCAGACATGGCAAAACATTAACACACATTTTAGTGTTAATCCAAATCAAAAACTAAAGGTACTCCACAGTTTGAGGAGTGCTTCCAGATTTAGAAAATGACTTTTCAACAGAGTCCATTCATTGAGCAACACAGGGCTCTGTTGTTCTAGCAGCCATAAACTGAGCACAGGCAGTCCCTCACTTTATTTAAAGACGTCTCAGGTGAGCTCGAAAAAGGACGAGAACAGAAATCTAATACTCGGGAGATTAAAACAACACCACAGCTAGTGACAGCTTGGCTTTATAGAGATAAACAGACCCGTGTAACCACAAAGTCATAAAACACCAATTAGTAAACAATATCTTAATATGTAGAGTGAAGACCCGTCTGTCCCTGCACTCGTGGTTTGAGAATGATTTAAACAGCTACAAAAACTGTTTATTAAACAGTAATAAGGACTGAGTGGATGACAGATATGTAATCCATAAGGGTAAAAGTTAAAAATCTGATCGATTCTATACATCACACCATACGTGAGGCATCAATCAAACTGCTGACTTTAGGTACTACACCGAATCAGTTTTTTTCACTTCCTTTGTTTCCTCAACAAGCACAGTTGTGTTTGTTGAGGAAGGAAGTAAGCGCATTATTTTGGGTCACGGAGGTTACCAACATGAGTGGGAAGTTGTAAAAATACAGAATGAAGATTTTCTTTTTCTTTTTTTCCATCAACACAAATAACTTTGTTTTGCAGAGCTTTGTTGGTGGTGCCTGCACACGATGTCAAGGGCTGGCTGTTGCACTGCCGAGTTATTGAATTTGCTTCTTGTTTGTTTTTCAATCTTATATCTGAAACTTAAGTTTGAGCGTCCGTTAGCTTGATTCCTGAGTGTGGCTGCATCAGTGGCCCCATTCAGTGACTAATAATTTGATAGTGAGCATAAATTGAGGAGAAAATAACTAAATGGGCTAAGTGCAGAAACAAACTGAAAACAGGCCTTTTCAATGACCACTCGCTTTATCAGGAGCTGGTGAATGGCCCATTCTGATCTGCAGTCACCAGTGAAATAATCAACCCCCACCCTTTCGTTGCACACACACACACACACAAAGGATGTGGTTCTAACAGAAAGCCATGGAGCTGGCAGGCAACAGTGTGCATTGATGGTGGATTACAGCAACAATGTGAAGTGAACAGAGGGCAAGTGACAAGAAATGAAGGCGTAGTGGAGATTTACAGGCACAAACATGCACGTATAACACACACTTCGAGTGGAACAGCACAGAGAAATACTTATATATACATTTAAATCAAATATCAAGTAACCATCGTGAATTTCGGATGTCCCAGTCCGAGTCAAAGAAAAAAAAGATAAAACTTAAAAACGATGAATAAAATCAGCCAAACGTCATAACTAAAATGAATAAGTTGATGTATGAAAAGCTGAATTAGCCCTAAAGTGTTTTCTTTGGCTATCCGATAACTTCCAAAACGTAAATATCGAACAAAAGGAAGCAAATGTGTATTGTGTAAAACCCTCAGGTGGAAATAACGGAGTTTCATTTTACTGCTGTTAAAATTTGGATTCTTGTGCTTTTATTTTTTTTTTAAAAAAATAAAAAATAAAAGTTTGGGTTTAGCTAAAAGCAACAAGCGACACGCTGTTGTTGTTTTCATTGTTTCGGCCGGAGCAGCACCACTTGTACTTACTTGGATGACCATCCCCTCCACTTGACGAGAAACTCCAACTTTCCCTGAAAGAAAACCCCCAAAAGAGAAACAGACCGTTTGTAAAATAGGAGAAAAATACGTGGATAAAATCTAACACCGCGGTTTCACAGCGCTGACCTTTCTCATTCGTTTGTTTAAGATGCATTCCGCATCAAAAACCTGCTCTCCCACGGCGCTCAGTTCCTCCATGTCTGCCTTCGCCCTTGCATAAGAATCCTTTATCAAAAGAACAGCGCGGCGCCCGCACGGCGGAATTACGCTGGGACCAAACCGGATGCTCAAGGGCCCGCCTTCAAAATAAAAGAACGCCCGAGCTCCAAAATTCAGCCAGAGGGCTAATTTCAATTTGTTATCCCGCAAGAAAAATTAAAGCTGCATGTGTCATTTTTTTTAAAAGCATCTAGCCTTATATAACGACACAAACTGCGCTTAACATGGATACAAAAATTTCAAGAAAAAAAAAAAACAATTAAAAACGTATACAGTCACAATATATAATATTTGATGCCAGGTCTCTCTTGGAAATGAGATTTTTTAATCTCAATGAGATTTTTTTTTACCTGGATAAATAAAGGACTAATAAAAAATAAAATTCACACAAAAATTGATTTCATAATAGAATAGTTTATTCCGTTAATTTTATACACAAGATTAATTTTAACATGCTTTACGCAAGAAACAAACTCAAGCAACCAGTTAAATAACCAGTTCACGTAGTACAAGTTTAAAGGGCAGCATGTTGATTAAAGTATTGTATTTAAATAAGTTCCATACAAGTCTTAAATGTTATGCTAAAAAGAAAAAAATGAGGGCTCAGCTAATGAGAACTAAACGGTTCTGGCGTACAAGTCAAAATATATATTTGAACTTTTGATATATAGACAATATAAAAAACCCGGAGGGTTTACATTTATGTTGAAAGTTACAACCGGAAGTGTTGAGCACCCGTGTTTAACTTGACATTTTTATCCGAGGAGAGGCGGCAACTGATGAGTATGTAGTTCCTCAAAATATGTCACTTGGCAGCCACCGTAGACGTGTATTCACTTCTTTAAATGAAAGTAGAGACGCGATCGCTACTTTGTTCTCAGCACCTTTTATCTTAATTTAATTGCTCACAGCCTCACCCCAACACCTCGTTTTGCTTTATGGCTTTTATGTTTATTTAGTACATAAAAGTAATATAACGTTACGGTAATGGTCTCAGATGTTTATATTCCAGTGTCCCAACACAGCCCTGCTTATGGATGTTTATTCCCATTTAATTACAGCAGATTTGAAAAAGACCTAAATGTTCTTCATTCATGCATAAACCAGGGCATCTCCAGTTAAACTTGTTCTGATCCTTCTCTTGTCACTTTGTATTATTTGAAAATAGCTAAAATAATAATTTACACTCTGCTCTTTGGGTTCTAATGCAATTTGCCATGAAAGAGAATCATGCAGAGGGTCCGTCCACAGGGAGCTGCTTTTAAATCTCTCTTCATTATTGTGATGTTCAAAATGGAGTTTGATGTGCGTCTTCTTTTTCCGGAAGATCTCTCAAACTTCCTGATCTGAAAGACAAAGTAAAGAAATTTTACTTGGCTTGGACAGTCTCGGTCGTTCTGTCGTTGGGCAAGACACTTCACCCGTTGCTTACTGGTGGTGGTCAGAGGGCCCGGTGGGGCCAGTGTCCGGCAGCCTCGCCTCTGTCAGTGCGCCCCAGGGCGGCTGTGGCTACAATATAGCTGCCATCACCAGTGTGTGAATGTGTGGATGACTGGATGTAAAGCGCTTTGGGGTCCTTAGGGACTAGTAAAGCGCTAAACAAATACAGGCCATTTACCATATAGATTTTTATTTCTCTTGGATGTATAACAGTTTTGAATGAATGAGTCATTACCTCTTTGTCTTGCGTTTCTGCTTGAGTAGTCGTTGGACCACTGCTGCTGCAAACACTATGACAAGAAATCCAGCTACCGCAGCCAGTCCAGTGAAGGCGTTTTTCATGTACTTCCTGTGTGAACTACTTTCAGCTGAAAGAAGAAAGAAAAACAAAAAATTCACACATTGAAGATTAAATTTTTTATGAAGCCTTTTGCTTTAATATTTCTGTACTGACATAAAAAAATGTTAGTGTTATTTAATTGTATCGATTTTTATTTGCTTTCAGAGCTCAAAGACGACCCGGTCATGGAGCTTGGAAAAGAAAGCGCCTGGACTTCTTTAAGTTTCTTCTTCGGTCATAAGACCATATGCTGAAGAGACCCAGGTATTTAAGCCCTAGTGGGAGCTGTCTCTTATGGAGGGTCGTTGACCCACTATTGATTATGTGCCTCATCACATGGTGTGAAAAACGGTGTGGGCCAATATCCTTAGATTTGTTCTATAACAGTTTGAGCAACAGAAGTACTTGGGTAGAATTAAGAAAGGATCATTGTTTGGGGTAAATTGACAGTATACTGTTATGTTAACCACATATTATAACTTTCATATTTGTGTTTATATCTGCATGTCTTGCTAGCGTGATTTGTCTGACTGTGTCTTGTTTTCTTGCTAGTTCAGTGATGACTTTGTGCTTTACAAATGTGAGAGTTAAATATGGCTCTGTTATATATTTCATAAAAGCCAGCAGGCAAAGGTGTCTAAGAAGAGATCGGTGCATATTAATGGCTGTCCAGCATAACAGTTATCTGTGTGGTGACCAGTCTAGGGGTGTGGCTAAAGGGGGAGGGGCCTGCAGTGGTAAGGACTGAAGAAAGTGTTTGTCAGGGAACAACAGTATCGTCCTGCTCAATCCGTTATTGTAAATATAAAGTCACTGATATAATGAACACACAGTGAACACTTTCCGTATCAGGTTTTAAAAAACTGACTTCACCTGTAAATTCAGTGGTTTGGTCCACTGCTTACCTTTGCTGATCACCTTTAGGGGGTGTGTAGATAAAATAATACAAGTTGTTGAAATGTAGGCCAAGTTTTAGCTGGTCTGAGCTTTATTTTTATAAAAATTCCTGAGTTTTCATAGACAGTCTGACAAGTTTCGGGTTGGCCAAGTGGTGGGAAAAATCCTATTATGTCAAACAAGTAATATTGTTATTTATTTTTAATATTAACCTAATTTTTACTAGAAAGGACAATAATAAAAATTGAATAAAAGAAATGGCACAGAGTGCATCCTGACCTGATGACTTCATTATTACATCACACGTCAAAGTAAGCGAGCCAATCAGCTTTTAGTGTTTGCGACCACTGAAAAAAATATGTGATCATATCGATAACATTTAGTATCTTACCTTAGTTTGATGATACCAGATACTAGACACACCAACATGTGAGTAATTGAAGAATTATTATTATTATTATTTAGATCAGAGGTGGGTTGTACTAACTAAATAATATCTGGTTTTGATATAAGCATTTCTTCGCCTTGTTACATCAGCGAGATGATACATGTTTGAGATTCACTTTGACTTAACACATCAATGAGTCATCAGTGAGTTGTTCTGGCTGACATATTCATTTATTACTATGTAGTGTATGCTGACTCACTCCCACATTTGCCATTTTTCCAGTCAGATGCTCAATAAAACACCAAATGTGTATTAAATCAACAAATTAACCAGTTAATTCTTTCCTTCTGTTTTGAGAGCCAAATCAAAGGATCCATTTGTAACCTGTATTAATGTTTTAGTATTCATCAGTAACTATTGGGTCTTGGGCTGAAGATATCAAATGACTGAAAAGCACAAAAGCAGTAGTAAGGTGCCCATTTCTGCTGTTTTTATGAAGATTAGATGATTTTTGTGAACTTTTCTACTTTTCTTTACTTTCATATATGAGCTCTTTAGACTTCATTGGAGGAAAAAATGTTTCCAACCTCGCCTCGAGAACACCAGATGTAATTTGTAGTTGTAACCTATAGCAACCCTACATCTGATTTGGACACAACTAAAGTCAGAAATGATGGATGATCGGCCCAGTAATGAAGGAGCAGGTGTTGGAGCGACACACTTTCAGTGCCACGGGGAGAGACTCATTAGTCTGATATAAACTCACCTCGAGCAGCAGTGCTAGTAACCAGCATGTGTTTGGTGGCGTCGAGATGGCCGTCATTGACCTCCGGCTCGATGCCCAGGATGTGACACATCAAGGGGTAGATGTTCACTGTCTCAAAGGGCCCCACCTTTAGGTTTTTGTGAAATGCTGGACCCACTGCCCTGAAGAAAGGCTTCATGTCCATCGCTTGGTTGTCATAGCCATGCTCTCCCTTGTTGAATTGAACTGGGAAATACTGCAAGGACAGGATGGATAACATAACTCTCTTGACCCAGTTTGATAGATTCAATTAGAATCTAACTTTCAAAAGGTAGTCAAATAAAATAAAACCTCAACAGACGTCCACATCTTGGTCTACTCTCAGTCAGTCAGCAGAGGGAGGTATTGACCAAGCCAAAGCGGATTGTCTACATTGTGCAATGAAAGCCCTTTCACCCTTTGTGACTGCTGCCAGCCAGTGATAAAGCCTAAATGAGACCGTTAATCCAACTCGAAAATGTTCATTTTCATGAAATACTTTAAAGATTTAAAATGGTTTCATAATTAAATGTTATATATAGTAGTTTTCCAACACATTTCCAGAATTCAGAATACACAGTTGTCTCTATGTTATGTAACCATCTCCACATTTTTTTCCTTCTCTTGGATCAAACTAAAATGAGTATATAAAAAAATGGAGGGAACGAAGAGCCAAATTTCCTGTCCCAACATACAGACCTGGGATTTAACACATTTTGTCACTGGATTAAAAGAAAAAAATCTATTTTCCTCTTTTTCAGGGTTTTTAGGAAATTCCAGAATTTTAAAATTTTCTCTTTTAAATTAATTTGTGATTTAATGGTTCTCAGTACTGATGGACACATTTGCTTGCAAAGTTGCTGCACAGCAGAGTGACTGAGTGAGTGTAGAGCCAAATGAAAATGCTAATTTTGAATTTTGAGGCATGAATAGCTTCATGAAGCATTTGAGAGCGTACTGCATGTCATCAGCAAGGCCTGGATTATCCTGAGGACGTGCAAATGCACTTGATTAAAATTGTAATGTACTAAGATTAGAATTTAACTCCTTGCGTCTGGCTGAAAAGAGCCCAGTTTAAGTATTTTCAATGAGCAGAATTTAAGTAATTTAATTATTTCTGTAGTCAAGAAATGAGGAAATTTGTAGAAAAAAGCCCAGATGGCATGTACAGATAATTAATCTGGCTCTTTATCGCTATAGAAGTGCTTGTCATTTAGAATCCTTATGACCACCTACGTAGGTCATAATCACATAAATTGCCTGGTTGTTAATAAGTTACAACAAGAAGTGCGAATGTTTGCCGAAGCTGCACTTTGCAGTTTATTATGTTGCATGAGAACAAATGTCAGCTCTCTATGTTGAGGGTGAATGAAAGGGAGAGGAACTGATAAGACTTTATCGATTCAGATTCCGTTATCGATATCATTTATCGATTTTAATTGCGTCTCATTAGCTTTGCTTTGATAGCGTAGCAGTTATAGCAAAGACATTTTGTGCAAATTAATTTTGTGCTGTTGGAGAAACTTCCCCCTTTTTGTTGTGACCGCTGTGGGGGTCATTACTCAAAAGTACTTATTACATATATACATTTTTCTTAAAAGTAAGGACATTACTTAAGTCCTCCAAGGAGACAGTAATTCATTATCCTACTCGTTAGATTACTTTCACGTTACTCTGTAAAATAGCTGAAACACACGTTCATAATCACATTTCATAATTTAAACCTACAGGCTGCTGTAAAACTATAAAACTAGCTAGAATTGTGGTTGTTTTTTTGTGGTTGTAAACTTTCTCGAGTCACTGGAATCCTATGAAATGACCATATTGTTGCAGCTTTGTAAAGGCCGTTGCTTCTCATGCACCGGCTTAGATAAATAAGTAGGAGTTTATTCGTTCTAGTTTGGTTGTGTTTGCTTTTATTAATATGCATGCTTACTGTTGTAAAGCAGCATGCTGTAACGCCAACCTTGATGATTTCTTGACTCTGAGCAAGTGGTTTTAACGTCTTGACATCCCCGAGGTCACCAGCGACCTATCTAGGGTTAGGGTTCAGTTTTGTTTTAGCCCCATGTTAAACAAATTATTTCTCATATATTTAGGCATTGCATTTTTTTCTGTTTGGTGACCCAAACACGCAGTAATTCTGTACAAAGGGTTAATGTTAACCAAACTGCTCATTTTAACCTCAGCTCTGATCCTCATACCTTTGACTCGGGGGATGTTCACAGTCTCTGAAGCTAACCATCAAAGTGCAAAAGACTAAGGTCTAAACACAATCAAAACTATCATCTCCTGGCTGATAAACCTATAACTTTACCCTCCACTTCTCCAACTTGTGGACTTTCGAGCTTGTTATCTCTCTGAGGGAAATATTGCTGCGTACAGTTGTACCACACAGCAGCTGCTGACAAAAATGGCACTATGTGATGCCCTGGCATGAGTAAATGTTAGATTTGGCACGTATGATTGCTGCTGAAGATCTTGTCTGACAGCTTGTCAGGTGAGAGTGTGAAAAACACAATTGAGCATCCGTCAACGTACCCCGTTGATTACGTATCCAGGGTCGGCCCATAAAATGATGGGGAGGATGCGATCGTTTTTAGTAAAGCGAAGGTGCTCTGGCACGTCCTCCTTCTTGTACACGTGGAGATGTGGATGAGCCCCTTTCAAGGCATTGTACACCGCCTCCAGCCTGCCTGGCTTGGGCAACAGCATCCCGGAAGGTCCGTAGTCCACCAAGTGGAAGGACAGGTCCCCGAATGAAAAGCCTGGGATCTTTGACAGGGTGATTTCCTCCACCAGACCATTACGATACACGGTGGACATGCCGTGGTCTGACGTGATGATGATGTTAAGGCGGTGAGTCAGCCCGTGTCGCTCAGCTGATTGCCGAATATAGCCCACTGTTCGGTCCACTTGTTTCACCATCTCTCTACGTTCATTCGAGTCCGGACCGTATCTGTGGCCTGTACCGTCAGGCTCGCCAAAGTAGAAGGAAACAAAGTCCACGTTCTTGTCTCTGAACCAGCTCATCACTTTATCTGTGTTTTCTCGCCAAGCGGTCTCGTTCTTGTAGTTGTAAAGCTGCGGCTCCACTTCCCTCGGCTCAGCAAACTGTCCCTGGTAACTGGAAGCTGTGCCAGGAAAGTGAAGAGAGCCAGCTTCTAGGCCCTGGAAGGTTAGAAAAAAACAAGGCCGCATTAACATAAACATGACATATGCACTTGACACGCTGACAAGTATGTGAAAGCTACATCTGTTCATACTGTGGGTCAACACACTAGGAAAGCACATCAGTAATAGCCGGATTTTGATTAATTTTCTTAAACCTACAGCTTAACCTTTGAAGCAAACTTAGAGCAGCTGTCATTTGCATGCCGTTAACATCTACGCCTGCAGAATTATTTGCAGTCTAACTGCGGTGATCTTCCTGAAATCATTCAGCGAGCCTTCAGAGGTGTTTTGTCAAGAGAAATGGTTTCTATTTCTGTAAACAGCAAAACAGTCTCTCACAGTGATGAGATGGAAATTGTGCTGCGCAGACCTGTCTCTGTGCTGTGATCCAGATAGGCAGAGTGCCATTGTCCCACCACTGATTCACAAACTGACTCTGATAGTAAGACTTCTTCTCTCCGGTGGTTGTGTTGAAAAACATGTTGTGGATTACCCCGTGATTCTCGATGTAGCGGCCTGCAGAAGAGAATCGCTGTCAGTCGGCTTGCTCTCATTATTCATAGCGTGACACATTCACATTAAAAATTCTATCAACTTAACAGGCTGAGTGGCATGACGCTTTTGGACAAGGTCTTACGACCAACTTCGGAGATTAGAAGAATTTAATTTCAAGGAAGTTAAATTTCTTTTAGCAGGCGCTGATGATTCGAGAGTCAAAATAAAAAATAAAAAAAAGGAGCAGAGAATTCTTCCCTCAGTCATCCAAGCATAATCATCTTACTCAGCTATAAAAGCCGTTGGACCCTGGGACATTCAATTACAACTAATTCCTTTTTCCTGTGGCTTTTTCAATACTTGCAAAGCAAACTCAGAGCGGTTACTACTCTGTCATGATATGCAGATCCCCTGCCAAGTAGAAGCGCTGCTGTAGAAAATGAAACTCTTTACCTGTCAAGAGGGTGAAGTGTGTCGGACTGGTGATGGTGAGGTACGGAGGGGTGACATACTGGGCTTTGACGCCGTCCTCGGCCATTTGGTCGAGGTTCGGCGTGTCCACGTCGCGGTCGTAATCCCACCGGAAACCATCGAATGAGATCAGCAGCACCTTCTGTCTCTCGTTGTTTACCGGCGCTCCGAGGACCGATGAGGCCCAGAGGACGCAGAGACTCGCGGTCCACAGCATGGTGAACGTAGGCGCCGACTCTGTGGCTCAGCTAAAATCTGATTTACAAAAGGAAAGCCACCTCATGAGGTTTGTCAACCCAGTAACTTCTGGGCAAAGTTTCACCAACTTATCTTATCTCAGTGATTGAAGCGACCTAATCTTTTCTGCATGATGTTTATGGGCTGGCTTTATGGCAGCGAGTTGTGTTCTCAGAGAAGTTCCCCAGTTTTCCTCTTGAGGAACTGCAGTAAAGCAGATTAATCTCTCCAGGCCTCACGGCTGTTTGTTTTCCCCCTAACTCGCTTGTTGATGTTGTCTTTCTGTTTGTCTGCCTGCCCGTCTGTGTGTCGGAGTTTCTTGTGAATCACTGACAATGGGGGGATGACACTTTGATGGGTTTCACCTTGAGTTGGGATGGTGCATGATTGATCTGACACCAAGAAAATAAAGAGGAGAATGAGAGTATATATACTCGTCAGATAGCAGTAGACTCAAGGGAGGAAAAGATCCTAATAGACATATTCATTTTAATAACTCTAATGTTTAAATAGCTCCAGGATATTGTTATAAGGTCTTTAGAAATCCACATAGATTTCTTTCAGCAATGACCATGAGGGTGGACAAACTGTTAAAAAAATGAACAGAAGCCTCCTCGGCGCTTTAGTTCAGATCATACCCGGTGTCCCCGTCCAGACGTTGTATCTATAACTGTGATGTAACCTTATCGACGTCCATCAAATTGCTAGACAAGCTAACTCTTCAAATTTGTTCTTTATTGTGTGTGTCCTTGACAGAGGTTCAAGGGAATAGTCTAATCTTTATGGAGATAAGGGATAACATTCATCAGCTTTCATTTACCTTATTCATATGCATTAGCTTTCTCATATTAACTCTATCTGCTTGCCGTCCGCTGTCAGCAAGATTCGGATGAGTGTTTTGGACTGCTGAGACTGGGGAAAGTCTCAGATCTCTGCTATGAGAACTTTATCAAACACACACACCCTGAACTTGGTGGGCGAGCAAACTTCATCTGACCCTCTCAGTCCTGTATAGAATTACCGTGGGGATCTTCACATTTTCTTGAAGAGAAAAAGTGCGTTTTTTGCCTTTAGCACTCCCTGCTGCCCATACGCAACCATGCAGAACACCTTCCCCAGACACAAGGCCGAATCAAATGCACTCGTTGAGTCACAGCAAAAGCAGTAACAGTACACAGAATAAGACCATGGCATTTCTCAGGGTTGGAGCATGACTTTCTTTTAGCAATGTTCATATGTTCATGTGAATTTTGACTTTTGTTTAACTTTTATATCACTTTCCCATCCTTAGGAAATCTCAGATAATGAAAAGTACATATTACAAATTCCTGAATATGTCACCATAACCCCGACCCCCAAATTCTTAAAAGTCAGCTTGTCTTCGGGCATTAAAACGTGGTTCGTTTTTTTTAGGTTTAGGACAACTTAACTGAAGGGAAAAACTCCCACATGCTGTCTCACACCGCTGCTGTATTTTATTGGATGTGTCACTCTGAGCAATTTCACTCTGTACACAAAAAAACATCACAGAGCTGTAAATGCAGCGCATAAGGATATGTCACCCAATCAGATGGACGTGAATCAAATAAGAAACAAACAAATCATCCCCAAACTATTTTTTGGTGCAGAAAAATGCTTCAACAACATGTTATACATGTTATCACAGACTCAAAATCATTAGACACATTGGGTCGATGGATTAGATTAGATATTGCAGCTAATGTGCATTTTTTTCTGCAGCTCAGAAATAATGGTGCCATTGTATAAAATGTCCGGTTGTGTGGTCCCATGACAATAATTTAACTAGAATGCACATGCAGCTAATGCTTGCAGTTGTGTTATTTTTTCATTTCCATGCACAAATGAAGCCCATTCCCTCAGAGATGTTTAGATCTCTGCATTTTCTTGTAATTGTCAGGTTGAAAAGTCAACAACTCATTTCACAAACAAGATATCTGTTAAAACATTTGAAATTCTACAGTGCTACAAAATGTTGACTTTTAAATCAGAATTGCTAATGAAAGTGGAGTGAGCTCCACATATAAAATACATAAACTCAACCAGTGCTCTCTTTTATAAGTGAAAATAAATTCTTAACTGCATCTGTATTCTGCTCACTTTTGGGTTTGAATGGCAAGCTGTTTCTTTCCCTGCTGTGACTGGAAGTAGACCATCAAGTTCATGCCAGCGTGCCGAGATCGATGTGTTTTGAATGGTGAGCAAACAAACTTGTAATGCATGAATGGCTTATTATCAGGTTACGTGAAATTAAGTCCAAGCGTAAAGTTGAAACTGCAGGAAAAAGCCCAGTGGAGGTCCACTGTGTTGTTACGTTTCTCACTCAGCTACAAATACAGCACTTTAATACAACATAACATTAACGTTGTTA
This sequence comes from Haplochromis burtoni, assembly GCF_018398535.1. Taxonomy (NCBI): domain Eukaryota; kingdom Metazoa; phylum Chordata; class Actinopteri; order Cichliformes; family Cichlidae; genus Haplochromis; species Haplochromis burtoni. The sequence continues at coordinate 1,096,949 of NW_024582429.1, forward strand.
ATTGGAGTGACGATGGAGAATATTAATCAGATTTGTCCTGTTTACTGTTTATTGGGGAACTGACATGGTTGATAATCTCCGTAGTTCAGAGCCTGAACTACAAGCCTATGCAAACATGCTTTTTCCATGTTTACATTTAAACACTTTACCAAGACTTTGTGCATTTGATGGTGGACATTTGCATATTTATATTAAAATGTATTGCTCATTTTACTTGAACCAGTAAAATAAGCAGCAGACAAACGCACTCATGTGTACATACGAGATGAAACGAGCAGCAACCGAAGCCGGGATGGGAACTGATAAGAATTTAGCTGTTCCGATTTATTGATATCACTTGTCGATTCCCGTTGGCTCTGCTTTAAGAGTCACCACCATCTCTAAGCAGCAATAAGGACATTATATTCCTGCAAATTATGTGCATGCGGTGTGGTCAGATGTCAGGGGACAATAGCTGCAGTTACAGAGGAGGGAAAACGACCCTTGGCCCTGACCATTGTGCTAAACCCTTCATGGCCTCGGTCGCTTATTGTGGTCCATATCAAATGTATACTACTGGATAACTGCTTGTGATTGACAAGTTGTTTACACAGTCATATCCAATCCTTGCTTATCAGTAAAATAGCTGCTTTTAGCTCTCGTGTACAGTGTAATGCTCCTCCTGCTGCCGAAGCAAATATACACAGACGGTCTTTGAAGGGAAGTGAAACTAAGTGTTAAAAACAATGAAAATGTTCCATTGCAGCTATTCTGCTTTTTCATGTGCGTTGTTGACCTTTGTTTTCTTTTTTTCTTCTTCGTCTTCAGTGTATTTGTGGTGAACTGAGCTATTTCTTCCTTTCCTGTTTCTTTGTCAACCAATAAGCATTTTATCTATGAAAAGCGACACAATCGCTGGCTCAGCACTCTTGGGTTTTTTTTTTTGAAGTACCGCATGCTAGCATGTCTGCTGTGGTTGCAATAATACCACTAATGCTTCCTTCTGCATGGCCAAAGAGCAAATAGATACCAGTCTGGGACCATAAATCCAACATTAAACATGTTGTTTTGACACTTCCATTTTTCTTTGTCATGCACCAACTACAAGGGGTAAGTGCAAATGTCCACCCAGTGTCCAAATTCCCCAGACCTCAATCAGACCAAACATCCTTTGAAAGCACCTGAACAAGAGTCCAAAGCTGGGGGGCCACTACGAGGACTTATAGGTAGGTAGTTTTAATATTGCGGTACACAGTATTAGGCATGTTGTGATGTGTGCTGAAGCATTGCGTATCAGGCCGGCAGCCTCCAGTAGTTTCTCATGGAAACAGCCTTATCAGAGAAACAGCCTAGATTTTTGGGACTGGATGTGAAGGGGGGGTGGCAGCTCCTGGTGCAGCAGAATAATAACCGTGGTGCTACAAGGAGAGGAATCTTTCACACCTGTCAGGCAGCCATGCTGAAACTGAATAAGGCAGAGCAAGGTGTGTGTTTATATGTGTATTTGTGCGTGTGTGTGCGTATGTTTTTTAAATGTAGCTGTGTAAGGTCAATATGTAATGACAGCAGAGGGCTCAGACACAGAGGTTCACAGCGAGGTGAAGACGCATTCAACGCTCCTTTTAAAATAATCACAATAATAATAATAAAAATTCAACCATTTTCATTCAAATTCAATATCCTTTTGGTTGCCATTAACTATCTAATGTCCATGTCAGCGCTTTGTCGAACTGAATTGACGTGTACACGCTGACCTTGAGTGCCCGTATGAATATTTGGACAAAGCGTATGCGAATGCTGCTCCTGTTTTGTGTGGTGACATTGATTTGATGAAAGTGAGATTAACATTTAGAGAGGGTGGCAGTCATTTCCACCTGAATAACACAGTACACATACCATACAGTATGAAAATTGAACAGCAGGAATCTGACAACAAGTATTACTATAATATATTGGTGCTTCCTTCAACAGGCCACTAGCATGTAATTATTATCTCTTAAGTCACCAGTAAGCCAAATCTATCAGCTGTGAATCTACGGCATATCGGCCTTGCTCTTCACTAATAATTCCCCTTTCGCTCTCATGGACAGCCTGCTAAGTAAACATGTTCTTTTTCTATTTGTTGCACGCAGAGGTTGTCACCAACAGCTCTTTAGTCGCACATCAGAATGTGCAGGAGTTAGAATGAGGGCGTCTAAACAAATATGTAAATGTAAATGCCAATATTTGAAAAGGAACACAAGCATTTTTTTAGTTAGATGAAATAACTCGATGATGAATATCTCGACTTGTTTTCATGCCTTGCAAGTATTTTGAAATTGCAGTTTTGTATATTTCCTTTTATTTGCTGATATACAAGTATGATCACACTTATTCACATTTTATTTAAATCCAGACAAATTTCACAATTTTAAGGAAATTACTTTTTAAGGCTCAATCTACCTCAGGGTACTTTTGTAATTCTTGCCCATAGAATATCATCAGACGTGTGTAACCTGAGGAAACCTTGATGCTCCATGGATGTTTACCAAGACTACATAAAGTACGCTCTGAAAATCAGAAATATGTAAATGTAGCATTATGAACAATCCCTACTTTGACCATCGTTGGAACCAACCAGCGGATCTACACCATCCCAACAGTGATCCCTCGAGATGCTTAACCAAAAGATGAGCAATGGCCACAAAGAACAGTACCCTCCAAACCAGGGAGATTTTTGTCTATGTTATTTCTACATAAATGCTTTCTATCTAACATTCACACACATTCAAAGACAGCCTTGGCCAGTCACCTGAAGAAGTACAGAAGTCAGTAGAATAAACCAGATGTTCCCCATTGAACCATCCAAGGTGTCCTCTGTGTGGCAGGTAGAGCACACGTTGGCCATCCCCACCAAGGTTGGAGTTGGCGTGACACTGGAAGAGCATATGGGAGAAGAGTGTAACACATAACAGCAATGCTCATTGGCTAGTGGATCTAAGAACAGACCACAACATCCTCCCTGAACAGGATCTAGCAACCCAACAAGAAAGTGTCATACATGAAGAGCTGGACAGTGCCAGGTCCTCATGTGAGTCACGCCTACTGGTTAAAGAAATTAAATGTACTCCATGAGTGCCTGGCAGCAGAACTTAACCAGCTACTAATGGATGATGCACCCAGAATGACTAACTGATGCCTGCACAGCACAGACCCAGAAGGGGGTCATTGCAATCCAACTACAGGCCAAAAACCTGCCTTAGCACAACATGGAAGCGACAGAATAGAGCAAAGGTCAACCAGCTCCGCTACATGGATGACATCAAGCTCTATGCCAGGAGTAACTGAAACATTGATTCACTGATATATACCACTAGGATCTACAGCAGTGACACTGGAATGTCATTTTGACTGTAGAAGTGTAGTTGGATGGTAGCAAAGCGAGGAAAGGTAGTCAGAACTCAGGGTATTGTACTACCAGAAGACAAGATTCCAGATTCTGACGATGGCTAAAAGCACTTTGGAATCCCAGATGTGAATGGGAGCAATAAATATGTGACTAGGAAAGCTGCAACCTCTTAATTCTATCCAGAGAATAAGGCATGTTCTGAAGAATCAGCTGAATGGGAAGTTCAGTATCTGGGGATTTGACACCTAGGGACAGATACCCTGCTGAGATGATGAACGTGCAAAAGGTGGCGATAAAATCCAAGGCATCAGTGCACGAACGGTTTCATCCCAAGTACAGAACCCTGAGAATGACAGAGGTAACATCCTGTGGGACTAACAGATACATATGGACAACCAGGTGAAGGCTAGCCAACCGAACATAGTGGTGGTGGACAAGCAAAGAAGGCTGTAGTGGTCGATGTAGCTATACTGAATGATAGCAACATCAGGAAAAAGGACACGGACAGCTTGAGAAATACCAAGAGCTGAGAGAGGAGAGAGAGAAGATGTGGAGGGTGAAGGTAACAGTGGTCCCTGAGTTAATCAGAGGAGGCAGTAACCCCAGCTGTTGGTACTTTACTGTAGTTAATCAGGAAATTTGTTTACCTAGATCAGGGGTGGGCAACTCCAGGCCTCGAGGGCCGGTGTCCCTGCAGGTTTTAGATGTGTCCTTGAAGCAACACAGCTGATTTAAATGGTTAAATTAGCTCCTCAACATGTCCTGAAGTTCTCCAGAGGCCTGGTAACAAACTAATCATGTGATTCAGGTGTGTTGACCCAAGGTGAGATCTAAAACCTGCAGGACACCGGCCCTCGAGGCCTGGAGTTGCCCACCCCTGACCTAGATTATCCCTTTGAAGTCTGAACCATTTTACAGAAATTCACATTTTTGTAAAATTTAGTTTTTATTGAACCTTCTGACAATTTTCTTTAAATACTCATTTACATATGACTTTTACTTTAAATTATATTTGTTATGTCAGACCAACCGGCCTCAATCAGTCTGACTCTGCCCCCACCTCTCCCTCCCACTGTCATTTGGCATCAGATTCCCACAGTAGGCTGCATTCTCAGCCCCCTACTTTAGGCCATGTACACACATGCCTCCACACCAACCCACCCAACCACTGTCATCGTCAATTATGCCGATGACTCCACCGTGGTTAGGCTCATCTCTGATGGAGCTGAGAGCGTACAGGTTGGAGGTAGAGATCTGAAGCTGAGCGTCCTTAAAACCAAAGAACTCATAAGGGACTTCACAAGGCGCCCACCACCTGTTTGACCCTTCCACTCAGCGCCTCAGGTCAATCAGGTCCCACACCTCCAGACTCACAAATAGCTTCGTCCCCTGGGCCATTCGGTCTGTTAACAAGCACTATCCCCACGTCCCGCCCCTGCCCACCCACCTCACCAATCTGACCAATCTGAGCCATGATCTGAATAACGCCCATCACTCGGGCCACTCACACACGGACTCTATTCAGATCAAGTCTTTGCACTACTGCCAAGAACTTTGAAGCTTGTTCTCCAATGTGCGTCTGTCTCTTATTTTTGTATATATTCTAATTTTTACTACTATTTATATTATATTCCAGCACAGGTGGTATGGAGCACCCACAATAACGTTGTACATTTACAACATGATGATGTAGAAGTCTCAAAAATAAAAATACCCCTCACTTATCTAATATACATGACTTTGGCTTTAAACAGTTCAAATGCAGTGTTGTGTGTCTGCGTTGTTTAGTGTCTTTCCATAATGTTCAAGTAGGCAAAAAGGTTTTTTAAGGATATACACAAAAGGTGTGAAAACTTGAATTCAGGAGATGTGTGTTGATAATTAAAACCATAAAATTAGAAGTATTCAATTAATGTTGTTATTTTCAAGTCCCACAGAAAGACCAACAGTGATAGTGAACTGACCCTATTAACAAGTGTTGTTTGTGTATCCAAAGCCTGTTAGCTTATTCCTTTGTGACACAGAGCTCCATTGTTTTTCAAAAACTATTAAAACCACATCAGTGAGTCACACAGCTGCACAGGCTGACATGTTCTTTCATTATCATGAACACACACGCTTTAGCTTACTTTGACTCAAACCCACACACACAGGCCTTCTGCTTCAGATTTCCACTAGAGCACCAAATACAATTGGAATTAGTCCCAGTAAATACACTACTACTCACTGTTGGAGTAAACAACAATTACTGAGCCTTTAAAAAATAAACACAGTTTATTTGCAAAAGATTTAAAGAATTTGGAGAAATATTGGGATAAAACTAGCATCTTCTTTGTTTAGAATTTAGGAAAAATATGGAATAATACCACTCTTCATCAGGTCAAACAGTAGTGCCACTTTAAGGCCCAAATGAGAAGAGAGAGCATCTCTGAACCTCAAAGCAAATGGTCTACAACAGCAGAAGGCCACACCGGGTCCCATGCCTGTCAGCTAAAAACACAAAATTAGACAATAGGAGATTGGAAAAGTGTTGCCTCATCTAATAAATTAAAATTTCTGCTGCAAAATTCAGATGGTAGGGTCAGAATTTGGCACAAAAACACAAAAGCATGCATCCATCCTGCTTTTTATTAAAAGTTCAGGCTGTTGTTGGTGGTGTAGTGGTGTGGCAATATTTTCTTGGCACTCACTGGGCCCCTTTATTTTTCTTATTACTAAGTTAATATACTGTGTTGTGTTGTTTGTGTTGCGTTGTGATGTGTCGTGTTGTATTATATAGAGTGCCGACGTAGGACAGTTTTCCAATTTCATTGTACCATTCTACTATATATGACTGTGCAATGACAATAAAGAGTTATCTTATCTATCTTTATACCAACCGGGCATCGTTTCAGTGCCACAGCTAGCCTGACTATTGTTGCTGACCATGTCCGTCCTTTTATGACCACCGTGCATCCACCGTCTGATGGCTGCCTCTAGCAGGATAACACACAGTGTCACTGGTGATCGCTGTGCTCAAATGACCTCCGCACTCACCAGATCCCTATTCGGTAGAGCATTCTTTGGGATGCAGTGGAGAGAGAGATTCCCAACAAATCTGCAGCAGAATCTCTAAGGAAAGTTTGACAGGTCTTGTTGTCTCGGAGACATGATGAACTAAGGTGATTTTGAAGCAAACCCCATATTAAACAGTACCAAAGTAGCTCGTGAGCCTATATGTATTTAACAGACTTTCCTAATCCATAAAACACATGCTTTTCATATTCAGAGGGGCCAGCAGCGATGAGCAAACTTCACAGTATGCAGAAGGTAGTAAATGGCCATTATTACACTGAAATATCTCTAACTCTCCATGTGTAGCATGTGTGTGACACAGAGAGAGGGAGAATGAAGGTGAGAGAATGAGTAAGAGCTGGGAGCAGAGTGGAGGAGGCTCAGGCTTGTGGAGGCAGCTAGGCTGATTTGCAGCTTCATTCCAGCGCGTGGGCCCTTTCAGGCTCTGTTGCCTGTAACAGGTTGACGTGATAAACTCTGTAGCTGAGCCAGTCAGATGTGGCACATTGAAGGCACCCTCCTCCTCTCGCCTTTCCCCCTGGCCTGGTGTCTCATTGTGGCGCTGTGGGGCTCCAGTGTGCTGGCGTTACACTTTCACACAGCAGTAATTGATTTCTTTAATTTGCTTCAAGAGAAACTGTTGTCAGCCAACCAAGCAGGCATTTTTCAGGCCACTTTAATTAAATGCCAGGTCTTTAGGTGTGATATGAAATTCGTTTGGCTCCTCTGATCTTCTACTCCTCAGACAATTCATTAACATTTTCGTTTCTGCCTTTATGTTTTACACAAAGCTTCAAAAAAGTAGCTCATCAGTGACATTTGGTTTCTCGTGCTGTACATTCAATCACTTATTTAAGTGCATTTAAACTAGAGATTAAGTGCAGTGTAGCTGTTTCACGTGCAATAATACTGAGTTTGTAGAGCCTCAGTCAGCCAAGAAATTCGAGAGAATAATAAAGCAGGCCTGCGTGTATAGAATTAACTGCATTCGATGCCAAATCAAGATTCGAGTGTGTGTTTGTCAACGCCTTCCTTCACTCTGGCACCTTGCAGCTACACTTATTCCATGTTTGCGGCTTCATCCTGACGACCTTTGTCTCTTTCACAAATGTCTAAAGTGTCATTAGGGCTTCGATAGTATCAAATCTGCATTACAGCTCACATGTAATACCTGGTGAAGCAACACTGGGCAGGTGTTATGTTCAGTCTAAAGCAGGAGAACCATTTATTTCAGCTATAATAGCAGGGCAGCAGGCACACCTCCCTAATAATATCCTGATGCCTCCCCACTCGCTCTGACTCAGAGATCTTCTGAAAGGCCCCTCTCCACTCATCCTCTCAGAGTGGCCTTCCTCTCATGGAGATGAACAGCAGCTGCCTCTTCCTACCTCCCACCATACGTCAACACATCAGCACCACTCTGCCTGGCTGCCTTCAAACGCCCAAAAATACGAGGCCCACTAAACCCGAAAGCACAGCCTTGCCGCAGTTCACGTAACAATAGCTGATGTGTGTTGACAAAAATATTTCTGCTATCAAATTGTGTGTGATAGTTTGGGAATTGAGTGGAAAATCCATACGGAATGTATGATACCTGGTTTTCACACTTTTAAATCGCAAGTATGAAAGTTCCGTCTATATCAAGATGACTCAGATTTATGTTATATTTAGTATTGTGAAGTCATTGGGTACTCGGGGCCGACATCTGTTTTGTTTTGGGGGACAGACGAGCTGAATAATAAATAATTGAATTGTTATCTTACTTCTTATTGTTGAATTTTAAAAAAAGGCACAAAAACATCATATGTGCTGTAGTCACCATGTGGTACGGGGTAGCTGCAGACACGAACGTTGGAAAGATTCCCAGATTTGAACTCACGAGATCAATAACTTATAAGCAAAATGTTGTTAGAATACCAACAATGGCTCCCTCCAACCACGGCAAAGTAGACACAGAGCTAAAATCTAATTTTCATCAACTCAACCATCTACACAGTGCAGCAGTGAAAAGAGATACTGCTGCTACAATAAAAAAGAAAACAATCTGTAAAGACTTTTGTGTGCAGTTTATTGTCACTGGAATTACTTCACGCGTCAGTGGTCTGCTCTTGGTCCTTCTACAACACTTAATTTGGGGGGAAAAAAGCTTTTGGCAAGAAGACAAGCATACAGTGTTTCTACACTCATCCTGCTGGAGAAGTTTTCCTGAGATATTATTAATCCGAGGATAACATATTCTTTTTAACGTAAGGTTTTTCTGTTGGATAAGTGAAATGTGAAGTACTGTAATGCATCAAACACGTGCTTGTGCATCTTTATTTATTAATCATATAGCCACACTCTGAGCTGTCAGGCTCTTGAAGCACTGAGACTCATTTTCTCTGACAGTTAGCATTTTTTTCTGACTTCCTCTTTCAGCTCATCATCTGTGACTGCTCATCATCTGTACCTGTGACAGCTTTAATTCTTGACTGTTTGGCACATTTTCGCCCTGGTTCATTTCTGCAGTGAAGACATTATTTCATCCGTGGCAGAATAACACGTTGCACAAACCTTCTGCAGGTTAAACTGAGATAACCAAGCAACTTTAGGACCGACTTAGAGTATTCACATGCTAATCAGTGTGGTATCAGTTCCCAGAGTTGTTGGCTTGCCATGTATAACTGCTTTATCTGACATCCTTTCCGGTCGTTAAGTCTGACGTCACTAGCCGTGTCTGGGCCTAAACTCCGCTGCAGGTCCATATATCAAACGATCACTATGGCATTACTGAGAGTTGAAAAACTGTCTAAAGTCTTTCATCTTTAATAAAATGATCAGCGTTGCTCTACCAGGTGTAACAATTGAGTTTAACGTCCAGGCATCCATGAAAACGGAATTTATGACATTTAACGGAGTTAGAAGTTAGCAGGAAGTTAGCTTGCTAGCTTCTATCTAAATACAATATAGCATGTCCTGACTGCGGGGTTTTGGAAACAAATTAAAATGTACAGCTCTGTTATCACTTCCAGCATAAATGAAGGCAGAAAACTAAACAGCAGTGACGTTTGTAGGGTTACTGAAGTTTGGCTAGCTGGTATATAATGATGTGCTACGTGACCGCTAGCGACACAGCTATGTTAGCATAATATAAACAAGCTAACTTTTTTCCCACTCGATAAAAGTTAACGTGAGTGTTCTCGGTGGTCAGGAACAAATGTAATCGCATGGCAGGATGCTGTAAACGGACCAAACTTCAGCCAGGAGAACAACTGAGATAATCCATCCACAATATGAGGTTAGTCATTCATATACTGCTGCATGGGCTGGGCTGTAGTTACATCCTAAGTAGGGATGGGTACCGGTATCGGCACCGGTTCTGACATAAACGGTAGTAACCAGACCGAAAAGCAGCGCACATTTCGGTGCTTTTTTTTCCTGAGCTGTGATACACTTTAGATTCTAGCCAATCATTTTACGTTTCCGAGAATAGTAGGCGCGTCCAGGTACGTACGTTCTTTTAGAGCAGAGCTACAGATTAAAAATGCCCAAGGCGAAGCGGTCAAAGTCTGGCTGTACTTCACAGCAAAAGATGCAAACTCAGCAGCCTGCAACAAGTGCTTTAAGCTGATACTGTGATACTGTCAAAGGAGGTAACACCTCGAATCTGATGAAACACCTGGCGACGCATAGCGTTTTTTTGTTTTTTTTTTAAAAGCCGAGAAATGCGCCGTATTTGATAGCTTGCTGCAAGACCTCACATCGAGCACATCTACTGCGGGTGTGGTGCCTGTTATCGACCCGGAGTTTGCAACATTCCCCAAAAACCCGAAGAGGAGAGTCCTGGCCCCTAGCCCTGCCAGTGTAGCAGAAATGATGAGGATGATGATGCAGCAGCAGCCGTTCTTCTCTGTGTGAGTAGCTTAATGTTGTTCGTGTGTAATTTACGTTGAGTAGGCTAACCACGTTATTACATTAATGCATGTAAGGTGAACTAGCAAACACCGTGGTAGTTACATGCGGCTGTCTTCTTGTTTGATGGCAGATACTCCCTTCACCAACAACACAAAAGCCATATTAAACGCAGACTACTTTAGGCCCGGAAGTAGGATTCGTCACGTCATCACATAACGACCGGATTAGGACTGCTCCTAATAAGTAGCTTTTCTAATATTTCATATGGGGTTAGGGTTGGCTAAACGTATGGCTACAAGTCTAAACCCCAGCTAATATCAATAAGGAGGACATGAATTTGCCATGTTTTTGTGTTTGTTGTCACGAAGTTGACAATGTGTGAACCAAAATTTTCTCTGACTGTCTGATTCCAGGGGGTGAATTTTCCAAGATGGAACTTTGTTTCATTTTCCTTCATGAAACAAATGCCACTAAAACACTTATTCTAAACAGACTTGAAAATAATGCCTACGCCCTTTAGATGACTGTACTGGATATTGTGAGCAAATATTTATCTAGCTCTTCCTTACCACTGATGTACCCTTGCTGGCTACAGTCTTTATCCTCTTGGCTCTCACATATTCTCCCAGTTGCCTTTATCACAGGTGACCAGTACTGATTTAGGCTAGCATAGTGCTGCAGTGGTTATCACTGTTTTCTCTGTCCATGTCCACCAGGGCTGAGTCCTCTCCGGGTTCTCCCTGGTTGGTTAACTGGTGATTCTAAATGTGAGTGTGGATGGCTGTCTATGTGTAAGCTGTGTGTTAGACTGACTGATCTTTCACCTAGCCAGCTGGGATGGCTTCTCCTTCACCCTGAATTGGATACGAGGTTAAGACATTGAATTGATGAATCTAAAATGATATAAAAGATACATGCAACCTCCTAGTCTCAAAGGGGAAGTCTGTGTGGACTTGCACTCTTTTTAATGGCCATTAGGGGACGACGACTCCTGTGTGTTCCCATTAGAGTCAAACAGATACAATCTACCGTACACTCATCATGTTTCCAAACTATCATGTACTAAAATTTGAACAAATGTTGAGCTTTTTAATTTCATTAGTCACATCAGTCTATATCAGGGGTCTCAAACTCCAGTCCTCGAGGGCTGGTGTCCTGAAACTTTTCCATGTGTCCCTGCTGCAACACACCTGAATACAATTAGTAGGTCATTAGCAAGACTATAGAACTTGACTGCATGCTGAGGTGGCAATTCAGCCATTTGATTCATGTTACAGCAGCTCATGAGTGAATGAATATGGTGCAATAAAAGTACTTCCCGTGTTGTTGCAGTATATTAATGACTGACCTCGTATTATGGATGGATTATCTCAGTTGTTCTCCTGACTGAAGTTTGGTCCGTTTACAGCATCCTGCCATGCGACTGCATTTGCCCCTAACTATCAGGAACCCTCACGTAAAATTTTATCGACTGGAAAAAAGTTAGTGTTCATCCTCCAGCTTCACTGTTTATGTTATGCTAGCATAGCTGTGTCGCTAGCACATCATTATATACCAGCTAGTCAAACTTCAGTAACCCTACAAATGTCACTGCTGTTTACCATACCATACCACCTTTATTTATAAAGCACTTTAACATAAAACCAGAGTTCACAAAGTGCTGTACATGCTAATAGCATAAGTAAAGAAAATAAATAACTAAAAAACTAAAATAAATTGAAACATGTTCAAACAAATTGAGTCAACCCCTCTAATCAATGCCAAAGGCTTCAGCGAATAAATATGTTTAATTTTCTGTCTTCATTTATGTTGGAAGTGATAGCAGAGCTGTACGTTTGAATTTTTCAGAAATCTCTGTCAGAGCTTGCTATATCATGTTTAGGTGGAAACGAGCTTCCTGCTAACTTCTAATTCTGTTAAATGTAATAAATTCTGTTTTTGTAGATGCCTGGATGTTAAACTTAATTGTTACACCTGGTAAACAAGCGACTTAAAGATGAATGAATTTAGACAGTTTTTAACTCTCAGTGATGCCACAGTGATCGTTTGACTTTGGGACGTGAAGCGGACTACAGTAGCTGTAGTGCTCTCACAATCCATCAAGCCATGTGGCTTCGTAGCTTATCAAACTCGTACTAAAACATTGCTGACAGATTTTTGAGCGCCGTGTACCACAGAAAATAGGTTCAAGGTTGGTAAGCACAACCAGAATTCATATATAAGGTGCACCGGATTATAAGGTGCACTGTCGATTTTTGAGAAAATTAAAGGACTTTAAGCGCAGTGCAGAAATAGTGCAGAAAATACGGTTTTCCAAACACTTACATTTAGTTAAATTTACTTGAGTAGGGTTAGGGGGTTAGCACTTCAGTATGCAGTCTAGTTCTATACTCTGGCTAATGACCTACTAATATTATTCAGGTCTGTAGCAACAGGGACACGTAGAAAAGTTTCAGGACACCAGCCCTCGAGGACTGGAGTTTGAGACCCCCAGTCTATACAGTCTTTAGTACTTTACTGAAAACTGTGTTAAGATCATAGACGCAGTGACACTGCATGGCCCTAGAGGTCTGTATTCTCTTATCTTTCATAGTTAAGAGAAGTTTGAACTTTTGTGCGTATGACTTCTTTAAATAAAATATGACGACTACAACACGAGGAACTCTTTGTTGTATTTGCTTTGGGTAAGGGAGCTTATTAACTTAAGGTTGTGGCATACAGTACCAGCAAAGAGTGCAAAACTAGCATTTAGTGTGGTGCAGGCGGCCAGTCCGTCTTAAGAAGTGTAACTGTGGATGTTGCTGTATCGCTGTCTGTTGGAAGTATGACCTCGGGGCATCATTAGGCAGCAAATTCTAACTGTTGTGAGCTGCTGCTGGAATTACATTTTTTGTGGTTTACAAACATACTGAACTTAAGTTTGCAGAACAGTTGTTACTGTGTTTTTACAAACTTTGGACTTTACCCATTTTAATTACCTTAAGCATAATCTGCCATTTACACTTTGGCATTCTTTCAGTTCTTCCTGCGAGTATTTAATCTTGCAGAAGGAAAATGATCGTTCTTTAAAGTGTAACAAACATAAGCATTTAAGTAGATTAACTTGTGCATTGCACACAACTGCTACAGCGAGTAGAGCTAAAGATTCAAGTGTCAAAAAGCCTTGCACATTAAGATATTGGGCCTTCAAAAATGAAGAATCTGGGTGTGTGCATTGTCAGGACTTCATCCAAAATGCATTTAAAGAAAGGGTTTTCATCTGGAAATAGAGGGGCAGGCATTGTAAATGGGACATTAAAAGGAATCCCACATCAATTTCCCATACCAAATGCTGCAGAACAGGAGTCATTTTGACAAAGTAGCCATGTGATTATTTTTTATTTCCATTTGAAAGCAATTAGCTGAAAGGTCCTTCCCTTGAGTTTCTGTGGCAGAATGTGTGGAATGACTCAGGATAATTGCTGTGAAATGAACAGAGTGCCAAGTTGAGAGAAGCACGAAAACCGCAAGGGTTCCCTCTCCATGGAAACGCCCTCTGCCTTTGTCAGTGCACCAGGAAATTAGGCAGCAAGCGATAACGGGGCTTGAATGAGTAACAAATGCAGGGGGGCGAGTGATATTTACTCCATTTCAAGCCATTACAGAAATTGAGTGTTTCCCCACGTCTCATGCTGTGCCTACTGAGTGCTGGATACAGGAGGAGGAGGGTCATTAAACATGGCAGCCGCCAGCGACGTGCTGGAGAAAGCCGCTTGAACAACACAGTGTTTGCACCACCAATGGGCAGGACAGATATAATGAAGCCCAGCACTGTCAGTGTATGGCACCAACTGATGATACTGATGCCTGAAAGGAGGACAAGGTGTTAGACGAAAGATGAGGCTGAGACGGTGTTTGCGGCTCATCTCGTGTCTTTGCCACAAGCTGCCTCCTCAGCTCCTGCCCTAATTGCTGCCTTGCTTGGAGGCAGCTCTCCCTCGGTATGCCTTTCATGCTTCCCTTAATTACGTCAGTCGGAAAGGAATGTGATTGTTATTGTCATTACTCTCGTTAGTAATTAAGCAGCTATTGACTCCTTCCCTACATTCGGTCTGTTTGATTAGGCCTCAGGTCTGGAGGTATGGATTAAGCTCTCCCGATGTTGCAGCTGCAGAACGCTGCAGCCTTTTGTTGGCTGGCAGACAGGCGCCCGTACGGATGCAGACTGATGAAGTGGAAAACATCTTTACTTTTTGTGTCACTTAAGCAGACAACCTTCAGCCTGTGCTTACAATGGAGGTGTTGCAACACCTTTTCCCTTCATGATGTGTCCTTGTTGGTAACACCTGAATTTCACCTGTGTTGGAGGACGAGGAAATCACCAATGCGGATGTGTCAAGAACGTGTTCCGCAAATACAGCGGCGGCTTGGCAGGAGAAGAGGCTTAATTTTACATACTGTTCATCCAAAGTTCAGGGCGGCTTCCAAGTTTCCAAGTTTGGTTGAAATCAGTCGAGATAAACGGATATCTGCACATTCATTTGCAGAACCTGCAGGCGAGGGACACGATGGTTTCAGAAGCTTTCTGGGTCCTGCTGATCAGTCACATGTGAGCAGGCTTTGTTGTGGACAACAGCTGTCATGTGACAATACTTGTGATGGCAGTTGTCAACAATGATTATGTTAGAATAACCGAAGAAAAAGAAGCTGGAATAAACAGATGAACAGTTGACGTTAGCATGAGCAGTGACAGTCTGCGTGGCTTACAGAAAGTTGTGTAGCAACATCAGGAAATAGGGGGTGAAAAAATATTTTCTTGAGATAAGTTTTAAAGCTGTGTTGGCTGTTTTTAGGAGTTTTTTATTATTTATTTATTTTGAAAAACCTCGTATTAAGCATGAATTCTTCCTTAAAGTATTTTATGGAAATACAAGTGCTGAGAATAATATATATTAAATACATTTTATGCACATTTGTTCATTTTGGATCCGACCCACTGTTGAAATGGTGCACAAAGCTTTCTACAGGAGACTGCACAGGTGCAATAATCTGTACACTAGTGACCAACAGTGATGCTGGAGTAGGCCTAGGCTGCTGGGGGCTTCCCATGATGCACTTACTGTCTTTATACATCACTCTGCATCATTAGTTATTATAATCTCTGTCTGTTAATATCTCTGTCCTTCTCAGGTTTCTTCCTGGTGAAAGGGAGTTTTCCCTTCCTGCTGTCGTCTTTTTGTTGGGGTTTTCTGAATTATTGTAGGGTTTTTATATTACAGTGTAAAGGACCTTGAGGCGACTGCTGTTGTGATTTGGTGCTATATAAATATATTGAATTAAATATTTATTAAAACATGCAGGCACTCCAAATGGATTCCCATTAACCTGGCTAACCAGTCGCTACTTCATAACTCTTTGCACACTTGTATATTGATTTGGAGTAAAGTGAACAGAAATGAGCTAATTTGATGCAAAGAAGAAGCTTACAGTGGGACAGTAGTTGAGGGGAAAGGGATGTGAATCAAAGAGCTAATTGACCAACATCACAATGCAGTGAAAAAATAAATCATCTTCTTTCAGCTGCTCACTCTGGGGGTTGCCACAGCCACATCTGCCTCCATCTCTTCCCAGCATTCACTTCTTTTACACCAACCCTCCGGATGTCCTCCTTCGTTACATCCCTGAACCTTCTCTGTGCTCTTCCTCTTTTCCTCCTGCCTGGCAGCTCCCGCTTCAGCATCCTCTGTCCAATATATCCACACGTCCTCCTCTGCACATCCCTGAACCATCTTAGCTTTGCCTCTTTAACTTCACCTCCAAACCGCTCAACCCCTCAGAGGTACTCATTCATGATCCTGTCCATCCTGGTCACTCCCAATGAGTGAAATCTCAACATCTCCAGCTCCATCACCTCCAGGTCCAACTACCATTGCAACCCTTTTGTCACATCATCCCAGATACTGGTCTACGACCTCTTCTCTTTACATATAATTCCTGCTTTTTACCATTTTAAAAAGTCTTTTTGTTTTCCAGTTTAATCACGTACCACAGTAATTGTACTGCAGTGAGTCTTAAGTAAACGCCAGTACATCAGCTCTGCTCACATACCGATTATAACACTTGCTGGAGAAAGTGTGTTACAGGTAAAATGTGAAATCTAGGAAAACTTGCTTCTCTTTTTGACCACGGCTGCTCATTAATTTGTGTAGTGTCATGCTGCTGCCAGTGTTGGCATTCTTTCTATTTCAGGGTCTGTTTAGGTCCGCTGCATTTTGGATTGGGCCTAATTATCTTTAGATATATTTCATACACCGCTATTTAGTCTGTACCAGTAGTGCAGTCCTGGATTTGTTAATCAGTTTGCAAAAGGCACAGAGCCATATATGCATGAATAAAAGGAAAAAATCTTAAGATGAGTGTTTTATAATGATTCTTAGAGACGGCTGCAGATAAATTTAATTGGTTTATGGAAAAGCAGAAATCACTGCTGTGACAACGTATCACTAAAGGTGACACCAAAACCAAAGAAACTTTGATCCTGTGGGTTTCCATGTTTAAAACTCCAGGGATTCCCTCCCTTTAGGAAAGTGCAAAACAAAGACGAGAATAATAGTCTGCGTATAGAAGAGGGAGTTCAGTAATCATGCAGGAGTGACAAGGACCCAAAAGCAATTCCTGACTGAGCACTAATCCCCACTTTTTTGTGGAACGCACAGAGTGAGATAAGCCTGGAGGTTAATGCAGAGGCGTCTCTCCTCTGTCCTCGGCAGTGACAGCCCCTGACAGGCGGACCCCAGCAGCACGCCTTGTTTATGTTAATGTAGATGGCCTGGGCCAGCTCCCACACTGAGCAGCACAGATAGAGTTGTCAAAGGCTCATCAGAGTGGCACTCGCAACCTCTCGCCGGGCTACCCGGGATCTCTGCGTTCGCATTTAGGAGGGGAGTACCTACAGTGAGGGAGATGGGCGAGAGGAGCCACCATGCTGTGGTGGCTCCTCTCGCCCACTCATCCACCTCATCATATTTCTTCACACTTTGATGGAATCACATGTAACATCTTGGAGAGACGGCGCGATGCAGAGGGGTCAGCTTTTAACGTATGCATCTCTGACAATGTGCATTTTTATACCAACTACTTCTTTATTCCGTTTTATTTTGATAGGGTCAGACTCTGACAGTTTGAATCACAACTAGCTACGCACCACTAGTTTTTGCATTTATTTTCTTTTTGCGTTATTCATAAAACTGGGCTAAGTCGTGCCTCAAACAGGAAAATGAAGGAAATATCACTTATAATGAATAAGGTGTGGAATAAAAGTACAGAATTAGGGGAAAAAACAGCCTCAACAACAATAAAAAAAACTCTTTCTTTTTTCTTTCTTTTTTTTTTTGCATTGATAAAATATTTATCAAGTGTAGCAAGCGGGCGAGAGACTGGTAGAATATCTTTATTATCACGACTGTTTCCTTCTAAAGAATATGAAAACATGTTGAGCAATCCACCTTCCAATCTTTTTTCCATGGAGACTTTTAAAATTCATATCCAAACCATCCACTATCTAAAGAACACGTGGCGCCTCTCGGTGAAGCTTATCAGCAAACATACTCCACTTTCCAGTTGGTGTTGTCTCGCTGTTTATCTGTTTAGCACTCTGAGGTATCATTCCCATCGTACGCCTTGTCTCTCACTGATGAATGGTTGCGCCCGGTGACCTGCCTCCCCCCTCGCCGGTGACGGCGCGATGTAGGGTCGACCCACGGAGGTGGGAAGCAAGGTGGGGACACTGAGACAGATGAAGGGTCAGACGTGTGCGCCGAGATGCGTCTCCTCTGGCTCTCCTTCACCTCGTGCTCTCGTCCCACACCAGCCTTTCATTCTAATCTGATGATAATGATATTTGCTCAGGACGACCTCTGCTTGCACAGTGTAATTACCCCCCCAGCTTTCTATGATCTCACCTATTGGAAATCGATGGGCCATAAGAGGGCCCCATCAGGGCTTATTATTATCACTGCTCGCTTTTCGTTACAGCGCGATCAGATTTAATATGTTGTCGGGTTTTTTACTGCATGTTTTTCCCCCTTTTTAAGTGTGGTGAAGTAGCTAGTTTCATCCAACTAAATCTCATGCAGAAATGCATGTTTTACACTATAAATTAATTTCTCAAAGGTCCAGCGTCCTACTTTGAAATTATATAAAGTAAAAATAAAGGTATCTGCATTTTTAAGGATGTTTTTATTCCTTTTTCACTTCACTCGTCGCGCATACCAAAACAGCTTTGGCGGATATTGTTGAGTGTTATTTTTGTCCCCTTAATAGCACCTTTGGCTTCATCGTACTCAGCACTTCCACACTCATCCGTGCATTTGTGAGTGGACGCCTATTTAAATCAGTTAGGTGAATCTGCTCTCAATGACTCCCTCCATTAGCTACTCATCCAGGGTTAAGTACCCTCTGGAACATGTGGCGGTGGCCATCAGGTGACCCTGCCTCTGCACTGCTTTGATTGAGACACTTCAGTTGAGGCCTTTCCGCCGTGACCTTCTGAAAGCCTGCTGCAAATAGACCTTTCTTGTATTGCCAAGGGTATGCGTGCGGTCCGCTGATCTGAACATTATTGCTACTACTTCAGCCTTATGAAACCCAAACTTGTTATTTCAAGAGCGAAGCAGTGTCTTTGTAGTGACCTTCGAGCTTGTTATTGTCAGTCTTGTCAAAGAGATAAGAGGATCACAGGTGAGATTTCATCAATGAAGTTAAGCGAGAGCAAAGTTAAGGCACGCTTTTTGGACTGAGGGCCGAGCTCTGTTATAGAATTAAACAATGACAATTTGCTTTGTTTCTGATCAATTCTAGGTGAGAGGTCTGTGAAGGTGTTTGTTGTTTATTTGCTGTTAAGATCGGGTCACAGTTTGAGTTGCTTCTCTTAAGTCTCACTCTGAGCTTCCTTGAGCAGCAATTTCCTTTTATTGACCCCTGCAGTGCCTACAGAGGTCAGTGCCTGACTCTGTAAACATCTAGGAGCTGTCATGGTTTTATGAGCTAAAGGCACCTAATAACATAGCAATCAGCATTTAAGACAGCACATTTAAGCACCGCTGCACTTTGAAGCAGAACGAAAATGCACAGCAGAGCCTCTGAATCACGCTATTTTAAGTTGTAAGGTCAGAAGAGGGATTCTGACGAAACAAAGATGTGTATATTTTTTATAAAGAGGCATTACAGCAAAACGATGAGGGTCGGCGGATGAAGCCGAAAGGCTTCCAGGTGGTCGTTAACGACATGAATTGGTTGTGAAAATATATTTTTAGCACAGGACAGAAAAGGTGACAAAGGAGGATGGGTGGAAGTGATCGATATGTTTGTGCAAAGGGCAGAGGACTGCCGAGACACAACAGTGGAAGTCATGAGTGAAGCAGTCTCTCAAGGGGACGGCAGGCTCAGCCAATGTGGAGACACAACAAATGAGGAAACGGTAACAGAGACATGGCTGATGAGCAGGGTGTGCGCTGGGAGTGTGGGGGTGTCACAAAGTGACAGAAAATATTTGTTATGAACAAACTGAACTTCAGAGCAGGTTTACAGTACAAACACTGAAAACGGACGCAATGCAAAGACGTGCAGTGCTGTGCAAAAGACTGGAGACGCTCCTCATATTTTAAGGGAAAAATGCGAGCATTTGTTGAAATGTGGAAATATAAATGTAAAACGTGGCAAAAACCAGAGCTTATACAGTTTTAAAAGATTGAAATAGGGTTTTCATTTTTCTTTAACAGTCTGAGCCAGGGGTGTCGAACTCCAGGGCTCGAGGGCCGGTGTCCTGCAGGTCTTAGATGTGTCCTCGATCCAGCACAGCTGATGTAAATACTCCTCAGCATGTCTTGAAGTTTCTCCAGAGGCCTGGTAATGAACTAATTTGATTCAGGTGTGCTGACCCAGGGTGAGATCTAAAACCTGCAGGACACCGGCCCTCGAGCCCTGGAGTTCGACACCCCTGGTCTGAACTCTCTTGGGCAGATGGAATTCTTGAGGAATTGCTCTCCAGGGTTCATGAACCTAACGCTCTTTGGTGTGGCTTTTCCTCAGGACTAATAGGAAGGTGGCATGGCCGAGTATCACTGTGCAACATACTGAATCCAAAGTTGTCCAAAAGAATAGAAAAAAGTGCTTTGGTGAATGAGTTGTAGAACCAGTCTAGTTACTATTTACTCTTCTTTGGATGTTGGCTGCCTTTTCTTTGTCTCTTCGTCAACATGATCACACACTGCTTCAATATTGTTTCAGTCTGGGCTCTGGGAGGCCAGTCCATGTACCATTGTGCGTTTTATACCCAGGTATGCTTCGGCTGAATTGGGATCATTGTCATGCTGAAAAATGAAGCAGATCTGATGGTTCAAACCACAGCAGAGCCTCCATCGTGTTTTTAGGTGGCTGTAGACACTCACTGTTGACCTCTTAAGACATAAAGAAAATTTTCTTTATGATATTCCCTTATTCCTTTTTTTGGCAATACTTCTATTTAAAATTTGCCAATCTGACACATTACCAACTTTAAATTATTAGTGGAGCTTTTACTCTAAAAATATCAGTAATAGTAAGCTCAGTTTCACTGTCTCTGCAGAAATGAGATTTTGATGGTGTTTCACTGATGAGCCACATTCCTCATTTTTGCATAATTCATAGTGACCCAGCTCTCAGTGGTTGTAGACAAACCAATTTCTAACAACTGATTTCTCACACAGTTCCTGTTTCAAAGCAACCCGTATAGCGGCAACCTTTGGTATTTACTGTATTATTCTCCGACGCTGAGCGCGAAGCGTCCATGCATGTGTGTATTTCGCTCAGCTGTGACTGGTTAAGTGATTTCTTGAAGGGCTATAGAGCGACCATTTCATTTTGGCACCTAATAACAGTCAGGTCACACTGTGCCCCAGCTGATCCTTTTTGATATGGTCCGTGCACTTGCCCAAGCCCTCTTTCACAGGTGCCAATCATTATAATCAAGACTCTGCTCCCCCCGCCTCCAGCCACAGCACCCATCTCTACCCCAACCTCTGTGGGTGCACGGTGGCTTCACAGCAGTTGCACTGAGGAAGAGGAGAGTTTAATCTGGGCCCTGTTTGGGCAATAGGCCACATTCTCTGACCCTTGCTGACACTATTTGGTAGCTTTATTTACCATTTACTTTTTTGACATATATTTCTAAATGAAGAAACCTAACCCTATCACTCAAAATTTCTGATGAGAACTCAAAGCTTTGCTTCTTCATCCATGTCTTCAGAGAGCTACGAATACATCCTCCCACACCAAGGCAGTCGCTGTGCCGTAGGGCTCTGTGACAGGAAGAACTAATGGTTTTGAAAGCTGGAGCTTTCCCTATATATATATATATATATATATACTCTAGACACATTTGAGCTGTTGTGGGGATTCAAAGGGGTCACCTAGCAAAGGGTACTGTTTTCAAAAAGGCCAAAGGTGAAAGGCGAGCCTAGTTTCCAGATCCCATGAATCAGTGGTTGCACATTATATTTAGCGAATGGCTGCGTTCGACTTTGCCCTTTTCTGAGATGAATTACTAACTTCATTGCCCTCCCCAATGGACTGGTCAGTGTTAAACCAGTGACAGCAAGACAGAAATCAAATTGAACTCGAGATCAAATCATGGCAGCAAGTGCCAGAGGCTGCCTCACCTTTCAGGAAACCTTGGAGACCAACCGTGTGCTACTTTTTTCTCCCATTCGTTTGATGCTGTTACACGACTGAGGAAACGGTGAAACTGGCTAAATAAGCTCGGTGGTAGTAAAGTCATAATGTATCATCACTGATCTTTTATTGGTCTGTATCACCGCATTTTCATTGCAGGGCATCACATATTGCCTGTGTAGGATGCTACTGGTGTTACAAATATATCTGAAAATACTCACAGCTCTGCTTTGGTGTGAGTAATGTAAATTTTATACATTTGCCAACCAGTTTGTTGTGGCCAGCACTACAAACAGACTCTATGCAAAACAGCCACTCTCCAAATTGTCCTCAGCCATCGACAAGTAAATATAATCCCAGCATTAGGAGGTAGGAGGGATGTGATGGGCTATGTTAAAAGCCATTTGAAAGCTTTGTGTTTTGCACCTTTGCTTACTTGCGCTTTCCTCTCCGGTTAGGTTTAAACACTGAAAACTGCTTGGTTAGTTTAGAAAAAGATTGTTGTTTGGGTTAAAATACACCCACTCACATTGTGAACCTCTAAATGTTGAAAAATGACGCTTACATAGTGCAATTAAATGTAAGGCCAGTGGGTCTTTTCTAAGTGTTCCTTTGTGACTAGTTGTGGAGTGACAGATGTGTCTCACTATAACCTGAAACACTGTGGCACAGACTCCTTGTGTGTTTACATTTTCATTATTCAAGACAAAACAAAAACTTTTGTTTCTCTAAACAGGCCAACCCGTGCGCCGTCTATCCTTCACCACACAGAAGGCTCAAACAGTGGTTTCTTTTTCTTTGTGAG
Source organism: Haplochromis burtoni (assembly GCF_018398535.1). NCBI lineage: Eukaryota > Metazoa > Chordata > Actinopteri > Cichliformes > Cichlidae > Haplochromis > Haplochromis burtoni. The sequence goes on from NW_024582429.1 coordinate 1,119,757, forward strand.
CCATAAGCTGATGACAGTTAATCGATGAAGTTATTTACAAAGCATAATTACAGAAACCTCGCTAACCTTTGCAAGTATATGCCTTCTTACTTCTACATTTTCTTTATTTTTGGACAATATTCCTAGCTGTTGAAGTTTACTCACCTTTAACCTCTAAAAATAAGTAAGTAATGCATCTGCAGGTTTTCAGCATCAGCTGTTTTATTATCATCCAAGTCTGAACACACTGTAAAAACATGCATCCATCCATTTAATGCTGCGTGTCTGGGTCCAGGCCTCAGGGACAGCAGTCTCTGCAGAGAGGCCCAGATCTTTCTTTCTCTACTGAGGTGTTCCCAAGCCACTCGAGAGATAGTCTCTCCGGTGCGTCTGCCTCAGGGTCTCCTCCTCCTTATTGGACCGACCTGAAGCTCCTCACCTAGGAGGCATCCAGCAGGCATAGCAGTCGGATGCCTAAACCACCTCAGAGTACTGGTGACTTGCCATTGCCAAACTCTAAAGCACAAATATATCTCCAGAGTAGAAGAAAGTGTTGGATGAGCCTCAGGTTTGCCAAAGCTGTAATCCCACGAGTTTAGTGAGTTTGGTATCTGTTCTGTTTTCTCATAGTTGTCAGAGACATCAAATGTACTACAACACAGAGAGAGATGCACTCGGTGCTGATAGATGTTATGTGATCTTGTTTGGACAGGACTTGAATGTAATGGAAATTTTATTTTTAAGCAAGTACTGCACTCCAGCTTTAAATGCTAAAGGTCTGAATAGTTATGTAGAAAACCAAAGCACTACACTGAAATCTTCGAAATTGAGGTCCCAAAGTGTTAATTTACACATATGATATGTTCTTGAGGTCTGCAAGTTGTGTCGAAACCAAAGGTAGAATACCGAAAGTGCCGTGTTTGTGCGAGTACACAAGAGTGTGGTCAAAGGATGCTTTTTCAATTAACATTTAACTCTGGTGCTAAAGCCTAATGAAAGTGCCCTAAACTTTCCTGAAAAAGCCTTTTCTTCACAAAGGCTGTAATGTTTAGTTATTGTTGACATATGAAATAACAGAAGCCCTGCCTTGTAACATGCAGTGCTGTTCAAATATACTGTAGCCTCCAAAATTACACCGGAGCTGAAAGAAAACCTCTAAAACAAACAGGATATACTGGAGGGTGGTTTTATTAGCCTGCATTTGTGTGAGTGTATACCACTTAAAGAGGAGACTCAGCTACTCAAATATTAATCATCCACAACACAAAAAGAGCAGTTTCTCTATTTTACACCAGCAAGTCCTGAGCAAACAACCCAAGACCAGCTATTTCTTTTCTTGTATTAAAACCTGAATTTACAATGTATCACCTCAAAGGGCTACTTATTCATTTATTTATTCATGTATTCAGCCCTGCCAAGGTCCAACCTTCATATGCTTTATGTTTACACTCTTCATGTAACATATGGAAGGGATCCGTGTACTGTCATTTTCCTCCAAATTTATATTTTCTAGTAAAAATAATCAAATATAATAATAAAGAGAAACAATTTAATTTAAAAAAAAGTGTTCTTTTGAGATTAGGCGTCACAAATATTTGACTTTGATGTACGGATATATGTAGTTACTCAAACAACTGTTGCATCTCTGCTTTGCCGATATTTTATTTTTTCTTCCATTGTTAAATCCTGATTGATCAGTTAGTTTAATTAACAAACTTACACATAACTGCAAATCTCGGTCATGAATTTCTTGTCATGAACAGTTCAGGCTGCAGCTTTCAACAGTTATATACATTAATGACTAATATCCTGTTCAATAGTTTGGCAGCAAATTTGCAGTATGATCTAACCAAACTAATATACAACTATCGCTTGTTGCTAGCATTGCATGAAATCAGCAGATTAGGAACTGTAGAAGCAACCACTCTGGACAATCTGCATTGCCTCAGACTGCTACAGCAGCTACACCCAGCAGCCTGTGAAGCAATAAGTGTTGTACCAGCATTGTGTGCTACTGGAGTATGGATGAGGCGGTGCAATAGAAAGCAGAACAACAGCAAATTTAAAGGCTCATGCAGGACACTGCTTATAATCATCTGCTCTTTGGAGAACCAAAATAGACTACCTGTAGTTACATGAAGCTAGGCTTAACTACCAAATGGGAGATGAGAGGTTGCAGCATAATCATCATAATCCTTATGGGAACCTGGCTAAATCCATCCATTCCAGATGATGCAGTTAGCACCGAGGGGCTAACAAGATTCCAGTCAGCCCTCAGTTTTCCTCTTAGTGGTAAATCCTGGGGTGGCAGTGTGTACATTTACACTAATGAGAACTGGTGCAAAAAAGCTGAACTGGTCTCAAGTCACTGTTCAGAGGCTCTTCTACCTGGCTGGGGAGTTTGCTGTTATCATCACAGCTGTGTGCATTCCCATCAATTAAAATTTTATGGAAGCCCCAACTCTCTGCACCGTTCCATCAGTGACTTGCAAAATACTCATCCAGAGGGTGTTTTCATTGTAGAAGGGGACTTTAATCAGGCCGGCATGAAAACAGTTCTCCCTCATTTCCATCAGTATGTAGACTTTGCAACTAGGGAAAAGAACACACTGGACCCATCCTATTCAAACATAAAGGAAGCATTTAAGGCAGAACCCCACCCCCACTGCAGCTCCTCAAACATCTTTCTGTGATGCTAATTCCTGCATACAGGCCCAGCTAATCAGAGGAAAAACCCACTGTGAAGGAGGTGGATCTGGCCTGCAGGAGCCATGGATGTATTACAAGTCTGGGACATGTTCAAGGCCGCTGCAACCGACAGTCGGCATATAAATGTGGATGAGTATGCCAAATTTATATCTGCATACATTCAGAAGTGCATGGAAGATGTCTCTATCACCAAGAGTATCACCATATGGGCCAACGTGAACCTGTAGATGACCAAAGAGTGCAACGCTCAAAACACCAACTGGCACTTTTTCAGTTTTCTTGCTACCCAAATCACTCCAAAGAATCTCCTTTGTACCCAAAAAGTGTCCTTGGGCAAGACACTTCACCCGTTGCCTACTGGTGGTGGTCAGAGGGCCCGGTGGCGCCAGTGTCCGGCAGCCTCGCCTCTGTCAGTGCGCCCCAGGGTGGCTGTGGCTACAATGTAGCTGCCATCACCAGTGTGTGAATGGGTGGATGACTGGATATGTAAAGCGCTTTGGGGTCCTTAGGGACTAGTAAAGCGCTATATAAATACAGGCCATTTACCATTTATTTTTACCAAAAAGTTGGAGAAGTCCTTTGGATAAGTGACCAAATGTTTCTCCCACTGAAAGCGTTACGTTACAACTTTTTGGGATTTCCTTACCTGGATGTCTGATGATGCAAATCTCCTTTGTACTGCATCTAAGTCTGGAACATCTGGAGGAGAACACAGCTGTGTGGATGCTGTTCATGGATTTCAGTTCACCATCATTCCACAGCACTTGCTGGATAAACTGATTCTCCTGGGCCTCAGCAGCACCCCTATGTGCATCTGCTAGATCTCCTCACCAAGAGACCCCAGTTTGTTCAGGTGGGAGCTCAGTGAGATGATGCGTCTTGAACATCATCTAACAGCAAGCACCAGCTTGTGTCCCGAGTCTACTGCAGTTCAGGTCCACACGGAGAAACTAAAGCTGGTTGACTGGTGCATCGCTCACTGCTTGGCTTTGATTGTTAAGAAAACAAAGGAGATTGCTGATTTCAGGATGAGGGAGCGAAGTCACAGAGCATTTCACATCAACAACACAACAGTGGAGGTGCTCAGCAGCACATGCAACAATAGAGGATGGCCTACATATTTTGTCTTCACCTGACCATAAAGCTCTCTGCAGGACAGGCCAAACATGGACTGCCAACCGGTCGCAGCAGATGGCTGCTCCCCCCTTAGCCTGGTTCTGCCAGAGGCTTCTTCCTGTTAATAGGTAGTTTTTCCTTTCATTGTCGCAAAGTGCTCGCTCAGATGGCGTTGTTTGATCATTGGGGTTTGCTGTGCATTATTGTATTGGCTCTGCCTTACAATATTAGGCACCTTGAGGTGACTGCTGTTGTGATATTCTGCTGTATATATGTATAACTGAGTTGAATTGAATAATAAATTCGTTTTAGACTGGAAGTTCCAGCAGAGAGTGGAGGAGATCACTGGACTCCTTTCCCACCTCCAGGTCTAAAGTGTACTGAGTGATCAGAGCAAATAAAATAATGCGTGACCCCTCACATGCCACCACGATCTGTTCTTCCTGACGGCCTCTGGGAAGAACATCTTCTGCTCCTCTGTATTTGGCCTCTACTCTTTATGGTCAAGTTTATCTAACGTGCAGTATATACTGTCTGTCTATTTTCTCTGTCACACACTTTATTTTTTATTTATAATTTATTTATTCTTCCTCTTTTTTCATTTAAAATGCTGAACCACTCTACTTTGAGCCAAGTAACATATTTTCATTCTGATATTCACAGTTTTGGTTCTGGCCGTCTGAGAATATTCTTTCCAGTTTTTACCAAAGAAAAAAAAAGGAATTAGCTTGTTTTCCAAACTCCCTCTGCCATCTGCTTTGACCATAAACTCCAGACAAGAGCAAATAGTTTTGTTTGACTGTTTCAGACTTTACGTTTCCCAATTTTGCTTTAAGTTATGAAGTTATTTTGTTATTTACATTTGGCCTAATAATGGTGTTTTAGAGGAGCGGTGCTTCAAAGGATAGTTGCAGATTTCTGTCAGAATCTGCAGATTATACAGTACAAATAAAATGTTCACGTTTCTCCAACGTTGTCTTCCCAACAGTTTCACTGACATGTACACTGGATGTCCAGGAAGCGTTCGCGACGTCTTCTCCGGCGCTGATAATTAGCGTCTGTCTTGTGTCAGTGATGCAAAAGTCGGATTTAATGCGACATGACCATTCAAACAGCAGTCGCTTTCTAAAGCATCGGATATGTATCGGATTCAGTACCACATACGAAAGTGAACCAGGTCGGATTTGAAAATATCGGATTTGTGCCGTTCACACTGTCATACCATGATCGGATATGGGTCGCATAGGGTCAAAAAAGTCGGATTTGATGCGCTTTCGCCTGCAGTGTGAACGTAGCCTAAGTAGACCTGGCTGCAGTGCCCAGAAAACAGAATTCAGTTGACTGCACTCTGCAATCCCCTGACACATAGCTGTGAGATTTTAGTTAGTTTTAACCTAACTTTGCATTTGCAGGCACATTCACAGAGCCTTGACTTTATGTTGGATTATTGTGCATTTTGACTGCCAGTGATGGTTTATTTGATTGTTTTCATTGACTCAAAAATATGTTTTTCTTTATGTGCCACAAAGCGTTAAACTTATTTTTTTTCTCTACTTGGTATTAAAAAAAGACATTTCTGTTTCTATGTGGTGTAAAGAATTAAATAACCTTTAAAAAGGTCAGAATCTGCAGTGGTGCCAGGGTTTTCTCAGTCTGTTTCTACATGTTATGAGTGATGAGTCACTCACAAACACTGTGAGAACAAACAGTTTCAGAAATGCGACTTGGGTCCCTGGTAGTCGGAGGAGTTCAGGTTGTGGTAGCAGCATGGCCTCAACCAGTGTTTTAGCCTTAATCTGTAATTGCATCCAGTGAAGGAGGAATAGCCTCTCTAACGTGACCGGCCATGGAGCACAAGGCCAGAGCCGCCACGCAAAGCCAGACAGAGATGGAGAGATTGAGCAGGAACAGCAAACACAGATGAAAATGAATAAAAAAGAGAAAAGCAAACGGATTGACTTTGGTAAGAGGTCACTTTTGAAAGTCCTCCCAAGTGATTGTTTGAAAGTACCATTTTTTCTCAGTTCAGGACACCCCAGAGATGTGAAGTGTAAGGTTATAGTATGGCCCAGTGCTCTATATTAATGGTGACTTTGGCTCACCTAATACGGATTCTCAGGGTTATAGCCCCCGGGTGCCTGCTGAGCAGAATGTGAATGCAAAAAGAGCCGATCCCTCTCCCCATCCCCTCCATGGTCACCGGGGCCCCACCAGCCCTCGCTCAAGGTTACAGCCTGGCAGCAATGAAGCCATCAGCACTGATTTTAAATGATACCCTGGACTAGCCACTACTTAATGTGTTCTCTCTCCCTTTACTTTTTCTTTAAACTCTTGATTATCCTCTTTTCAAGTTGATTGTGTAATGCGTGATCAGAGGAGTAGCTGAATGGGAAAGACTCATTTCTCCTTGAGTCAGTCGCCAGATTTCCTGCTGGGAAGAAAAAAGGAGAGGTTATGATCAAGGGCCTGCCTCTTAAGCCCCGAGCTATGCGCAGGACGTTTTTGTATTTCAGTGTGTTTCAAAGTGAAGCGAGCCTTGGTGTAAATAATTTTCACATGCTAAACTGCAGGACTACAAGCCTCTGTGTGTCTTAAATATTATTTGCACATTTTCCAGAGAAACTACACGGGGCTACGCTTCGCTGTAATTACACCTTTAGATTTACTGTTTCGGGAAAAGACAGCTCTGTGCTACGCCTGTCAAACGATACCTCCGATGGACATTTTTTGTGTCACTCCCATCTCATTGCTCATGTAGATTCCACTAATGCTTATTTGACGAGTAAAAATGTTATTCTAATGATGGTCGAGGGAGCCGGGTTTTTCCAGGTAGTTGTTATGGAAACTGCAGCTGCAGCTTAACCGTAGGATAAGCCCTCCTTTCTTACCTCTCCCCCATCTTCTCTTCCTTTTCGATCTAGTGAACACAGCGTGTTGGAGTCATTACCAGAGTACAAATGGTTAAGGAAAGAGCCAAGACATGGGGGACAACATTAACACAGATGCCCACAGAATGTGTGCAACCGTTAAGTCGCTTTCCCTGAGCCACAGTCTCGAATGGAGAATTCTCATGTCTTCTATCTGTCTGATTTTCACACATTCTTTCTATTCTTTTAATAAATACATCACAGTTGCAGCAGAATAAAATACGGCGAGACTAGGAAGAAGTTTTAAATAATGGGTAAATGGTGAAATCAAGCATCGAGTGATGAAAAATAAAGATAACGTGGCTAAAACTGCAGTTCCTCAAATAGCCACTTGAGGCTGGTTCCAAAAGTGAGACTGTCTCCATACAGCACAACAAACACAAGGAGTCTGGTACAAAATCTGTTTTGATCTTTGAATGTTTTCCATGTTCATGTCAACTGTGTAAATTCCACTGAGCTCATCAATAGAGCTGGGCTACTTTCAATTCAGTTCAGTTCAATTTTATTTACACAGCGCGAAATCACAACAGCAGTCGCCTCAAGGCTCTTTATATTGTAAGGTCGACCCTACAATAATACATACAGAGAAAAAACCCAACAATCATATGATCCCCTGTGAGCAAGCACTTTGGCGACAGTGGGAAGGAAAAACTCCCTTTTAACAGGAAGAAACCTCCAGCAGGCTCAGGGAGGGGCGGGGCCATCTGCTGTGATTGGTTGGGGTCAGAGAAGGAAGACAGGATGAAGACATCCTGTGGAAGAGAGACCGAGATTAATAACAAGTGTGAATAACCACTTTGACAGGTAGGAGGTGTTTTTTCGTCCAGTTTGTTGATTAGTTTTCATCAGTTTAATTTAGTTTGTGCTGCAGTCCAACACCCCCCCCATTTTTATGTGCTATCACCAATGTTTTAAGAACCTCATTTATTCCTCATGGGTTCAAATTAAAGGTGGAGAACAAAGAGAAGCTTTCTTCGTGAGCTAGTTGCATCCTCTGTAATCTATTTTAAGCCAGCAGACGCCTGACTGTGATCTCTGTTTACCGAATCAGCTCATTTTCTCTTGGCTCGGCACAAACATGAATCAAATGTGGAAAAAATAAATAAGAAGGTTTGTTTAGACTTTCTAAATGTTATGGTTTAAATACTGATCATGATTCATTTCCTGGTGCTTGTAAGATAAAAAAAAAAAAAAACAACTTTCCCACTTTACAGCTGCTCTTTTATTATGGAAAATGCCTTTTTGGCAAGTGTGCATGATGTGGTGAATGCTATAGTAACTACTGTGCTGAACTTGTCACACAGCCCACTCATGTTTTGGCGAAATTGCTAAAATCATGCAGTTTTTAAAGACTGTTACTCACTTTTTTTTATTTTACCAGTAACTTGAATAACTAAATGTAGTTTTTCCCTTCGATGCTTCATTGAATCCACGACTCTGTAGCGCTCTGTCGTCACCATGTAAACGTGAGCATTTCACCCAGACTTGTGAATAAAAATAGACCAGCGATAGAAATGTATCTCGGAGCCCGTGTGTGAACAAAAAGTATTACGACATTAAGCCCAAGCAGCACCGATTCTCTCCAAAACAAAACACAGACTGATAACACAACAGCGAGGATGATGATGTCATAGTTTAACGTGGAGTCCATCTACACACACACGGTGAAGAGCTAAGAGACAGAGCCGTTACCAAGATGGTGATCTCAGGTAGAGTGGGGGGGGAAAAAATCATTTTTCTAGCATTGAAAACAGCAGCGCTTGTTACTGTGTTACTGTAATCACCATTAAAACCTTTACTGGGAGAAGCTGGCAGGAGTCATCGGTCAAACCACCTGTTCAACGAGCTCCAGCAGGAAGACGAGGGAGCTTTGTAGCTGCTCCCGTCCACTGCAGTTAGTTTTACACAGTGACAAACGACAGTAAAGCTACAAAAGTTCAAATAAAATATGCAGATGAACTGTTAACTTGGTCTGGCATGATGTTTGAACTGGGCAGCTTGCTGGAGGCTGTTGGCAGCCATCCTACTTCATATGGCAGCAAGACCTACAACAGGCTTGGATGAATCTAAAGCAGGGCATGGGGTTCATGAGACCATATTTATTTCAAGGCATTATTTTCCAGCTTTAGAATAAAACAATCTAAATGAAATATTATATTAATTAAATTGTATTCATGTTTAAGAATAGTTTGGAAGCCTGGTGCTGGATACTGAATTATTATTAACATTAATTATTGCATGCATTGCTTCTTTTTAACAGTACTGTGCTTGTAAGTATTTATTTTTGTATTTATGAAAATGTGTCTTTAAAAAAAAACATGTAAGTGCAACACAAGGGTGACGTATGCGGGTAAACTATTAAAAACACTGAAATTTCCGATGACCATTTCATTTAAAAACTATTTTTCTAAATATTAACTATTGCTCATTAATAAGAAAAACATTCTTATCTGATTACTCAATTAATGAATGGAAGAAATGATAGAATACTTGATTACTGAAATAACTGACAGCCACATCCCTATTTACAATATTTATTGCACATTGTTGATTACATATGTGTGTTTATGTAATATCTTCATTTAAATTGCACAGTTGTTCATTTTTACTTATTATCTCGATCTTGTAAGATCATCTTATAGTGTTTATAATCAAAATGCATCAGCTTCTGTTTCTGCAATACACAGAAAATGACCAAAACAGTTTAAAGTAAACTGGCTATTATCAAAAGCAGCACAGAGTGCTTTTGTCCCATTAAAGGTTAAGGGATAATTGAGGGGTGGCTGCAGATGGATAGGAACACAAATAAGCTGCTGTGCATGTGCCAGAGCTTTGCAAAGTAATCAATTTAAACCAGATTTTCATTCACATTTTTGCTGTGTTGTTTCACCCATGATATTATAGTGAGCTTTAAATAATAGTTTCACTGTGCAATAACAACAACAAGGCCTAAGCGTTCACATCCATGACACAAACTTCCAAACTAATAGCAGGTCTTTTTTTTTACCGCCTTCTAAAATCAGAAGGAGAAACATTTATCCTCTGACAGGGCCGCCTGCAGGTCCTCTTTGTTACTATCTTACCAAAATGCTTGTTTGTATTACTTCAGGCACAAAAACCAACTGAATGGGACATTAACAATGGGCTCCCCATGTCAAATAGCTAGGTCATGCTTGCTTGACGGAGACATTTACCCATGTCTTCCCTTCTATGTCACATTACTTCCGCCCTTGCTTCAGACTGACATCTCCTGTAATCTGCATATCTACAAGAGGTCCTTGTCAGGTAAGCATAAATATAGGCCATTTCAGCCATTTGAACAAAGGCTAGATCCTGTCTTTTTTTTTTTTTCTTTTTTTGGTGAGGTCATTTTCTGGGACCAAATGCTCTGCGAGAACAGAACATGCTGTCTATTCTAATTACCAACGTGTCAGATACTGCTGCTAGTCAGAGGCATTGGTGTTTCAGAGATATGTACAAGGTGTTTCTCTGTGTCTGTGTTGGGTTTAGGCATGAATAAGACAGGTTTCTTATTCCTCATCTTATCACATATTAAAAAAAAAAAAACCCTGGGTGAATGTTATGTGGTGAAGGGGAATATTTTAACCCAAGCTACAGTTTCCTGAACCTCACCAAGTAGTTTGTGATGCCTAAAACTAACCAGCAAAAATGAAATAAAGTCAAAACCTGTGCCTTACTCTACTGCCAGTGCTCTAACATGCAAATGTGAAAGGTGATTGGGAAGTCCAAATATTGCCATCCCTTTGCCTCTGTGCACAGATAGACCGGTACCAGTCCGTCAGTTGATTGGTCAGGCTGCGAGAGTTGAGGCTCAGGTGTGAAATTGATGGTTTTCAGGGTTTTTATCATTAACTCCGTTTCCCTGGTTCTTTTACCGTGTTGTAGTTGTGCGTCTTATTTTGAAAGGAATATTTACACATTACCATAGCGACCAGAGAGCATTAAGGGGCAGAGAGGAGGATGTTACTCTGAACGTTGTTGGCGCATTTCAGGAGGATGTTGCTGATGAGGTTACACAATTACACAGTGAATTTGTGTTTATTATTATATTTACAAAATACCACCGTTTTTGTCTCGGTCGTATCGTTTTATTTTGTTGTATTTATCCGCGACACCTTAAAGGCCGGTCCGTGAAAATATTATCTGACATTAAACGTGTCAGTGGGGACCGCTGCCATAGGATACCACGCATGAACTCTCACTGCATCGGAAACAGGAGCATTTGTGAAGAGAAGGTATTGCGGCACATTTGTGTGTTAAATATTAGGTAAAAGCACTCTCCTTCTTCCTTTCCTGAAGTCTGAGGACTTGTATTACAGACAAAGCAATTAAACCAAACTATGTTCCTTTTGCGTTCAACTCAAGAGCAGAACATTGTCTGTTCTTAAGCTTACACGTCGGCAGTTGCTCTGAACTCTAAATTGAGCGGTCGAACCAAAGGAGAATCCTTTTGTGAGAATATAATTTGAAACGTAACACTAAACGTACCCGGACGGGCTTGGTGTGTCACTTTAATTAAGCTATTGACCAAATGGACATGTTTTAATTGATGGAAACGTTGTCAGAGGTTGCTCAAATGATGCTGCAACTGTGAATGTCAGAAACTGCGTCAGGAATTTATTCCAGTTTAGCCTTCTTAGCACTAACACAAGCACTTCAATTAGTCAGTGATTAGAACCTCATATTAAAAAGCACCTTCGGATATGTTCTCTGAACCAGACTTCTCACATTCTCGGAACAGCTCGTCTTTCCCCACACAAATGTTTAATTCAGAAAAGAATTTAGATTGGAGTCGATGAATTTCTCCGCAGATTGAAGGCCAAAGAAAATGTAATTACTGTGAGTAAAAAAGTGGATATTTTGGCATCATTTTTTTCCGATTTTGACACGGCTTATAATAGGATTGAACTGTTTGCAGTGACTAATGAGCTCCATGTGAGATCACTCAAGGTTATAGCCGGCAGCTTCGCAGCTTAATGTGACTTGGTGTGTGACAAGTTCCCTCGGTTTCCATCTAGGCTCTGTGTTACTGAACTTCCACAAACTTGAGCTGAAAGTGTGCTGATGTCAGTAATGATCTCCAAGTAAACCCAGCTAAAATAGCACAGTGACCTCATTATTGTTTCCATAGTTACAGAATGGCAGGGTTACAGTTCCTATCTATAGCGGCGTTCACTTCACACAAAATACTGCGTTTTGACAGATGATAGTAGTTAACAGCTAAATTGCAAAAACGGCTCATGATAATCAGATTTATAGGCAGGAGCCTGCGAGCGCTGCTTGTTTTGCAGCTGGATACTAATGCATTCAACGTGTAAAGCTCAAATCCACAAATTGTGATCAAATTCTCAGACAATTGCTTTGATAAATTGAATATTAGAGCTAAGTGATGTTGGAGAGTTGTTAATAATGGTTTACATCAGTGTTTTGTATCTTGTTTATCAAATATTATCATTAAAATTGCACAAACAATGATATCAATTCCCAGACCCTGAAACTGCTTCGCTGCCACCCACCCACCTATTTCACTTTCTGTGCCAGAGAAAGCATCACACACTTAACTGAACCAGCTGGCTTTGTCAGGCAGGGATCCAAAACATGGATCTATATTTACAAAGTTATATCATTGTACATGAGTTGACTAAAATAAAATGAGACTCGTAATGATACAAGCGCTCTCGGGCCTCTTTTGTTATTTTTGTGGAAAAATTAAACACGTTAAATTCTTTCATGTGAGCGATAAGTTATAGCACGGCTTTTACTGGTGAGGCAGCTCTTTTTTTTGTAGCTTTTTGTTACCCAACCGCGGTCTTGCCTGTCTCCGTTTTGGGTGTTGGGTGACTCATTGTAAACTCAGCTGCAACAAAGGCAGAGGAGAGGCACAGCTGGGGGCGTGTCAGCAGAACTTGGACAGATTGGTGTCAAGAATAACAAATATTTTGGCTTTGTTGTCTGCTGTTTCTAGGTCAGTTGTTTATTCCACAAACTGCTCGTGCATTCTGTAGCGTGCAACATCTCAAAACTGTGAGACATGCTGCTGTCACAACCTCCTCGCTGTTATGAAATACTTACCTCTGTGACCCACCTATAGAGATTTGCACACATTCAATCAGGTCCAACAGATGTCTGACAATAGTCAAATTCGGTAGCTGATTTATGTGGTCTGTCATCTAATGCTCCCACCTTTATTGTGGCGTCAACTCCTAGTGGCAACGTCTGCTGCTGGCAGCTGATAATAGACGCACACGTATTTGAGATGGTGGGCAGTGGCTCCTGATTACTGATGAAAGTGTCTTTTATATATGCTGTGTAATTTTACATGTTCTCTTTTTAATTTTGACTAAGGAGGTTTTGTTTAGCTTTTGCCAAATCCAGCCTCTAGAGAGCATCTTTACCAAGCAGCTTCAACCAAGCTGATGGTGGCCACGCTCAGTTTAGTTCAGTTCCATTTATACAACACCAAACAACGGTCACCTTAAAGCATATTATGAGCAACTGATTTGGCGACAGTGGGAAGGAAAAACTTCCTTTTAACAGGAAGAAACCTCCAGCAGAACCAGGCTGACGGAGGGGCGGGGCCATCTGCTGCGACCGGTTGGGTGAGAGAAGAAAGACGGGTCAAAAAACATGCTGTGGAAGAGAGACAGAGCTCTCGCCATTTAATAAGTAATGTTTAAATGCAGAGAAGAAGAAGAAGAAACACCCAGTGCATCATGGGAATCCCCCAGCAGCCTACACCTATTGCAGCATAACTAAGGGAGGATTCAGGGTCACCTGGTCCAGCCCTAACTATGCTTTAGCAAAAAGGAAAGTTTGAAGCCTAATCTTGAAAGTAGAGATAGTGTCTGTCTCCTGAATCCAAACTGGAAGCTGGTTCCACAGAAGAGGGGCCTGAAAACTGAAGGCTCTGCCTCCCATTCTACTTTTAAATACTCTAGGAACAACAAGTAGGCCTGCAGAGCGAGAGCGAAGTGCTCTAATAGGGTGATATGGTACTACAAGGTCATTAAGATAAGATGGGGCCTGATTATTTAAGACCTTGTATGTGAGGAGCAGGATTTTGAATTCTGGATTTAACAGGAAGCCAAAACAGGAGAAATCTGCTCTCTCTTTCTAGTCCCTGTCAGGACTCTTGCTGCAGCATTTTGGATTAACTGAAGGCTTTTCAGGGAGTTTTTAGGACTTCCTGATAATAATGAATTACAGTCGTCCAGCCTGGAAGTAATAAATGCATGAACTAATTTTTCAGCGTCACTCTGAGACAGGATATTTCTAATTTTAGATTTTTTTACATGATCAAGGACACAACTCCCAGGCTTCCTGACAGTCCCATCACAGGACATGCTTGCAGACATGAGCTCTATCCTCCAACCCCACTCGCAGTATCACTGAAACCAGTTAGATCATATATGCCAAGAAGATCAAAGATGCATGTAGAGAAAGCCCCCCGAAGTCTGGAAGATTGTTAGTTGGCTAGGAGAGGTGCAGAGAAGTGTCAGAGGTATATTAGGATGGCCTTAACTGAGGCTCTAGCCAAACAAAGGCTCACAGCTCTGGTTAGTAAACTGAAGACACCAGCAAAACGGAGACCTAGACAATAAATGCTAGTCTTCAAAGACTAATCCATCTCATCTGCAAGAGAACAATAGATTGATGAGCTCTCTACACTTGCGACAGTGAGAAGGAAAAACTCCCTTTTTACAGGAAGAAGCCTCCATCAGAACCAGGCTCAGGGAGGGGCGGGGCCATCTGCCACAACCAGTTGGTTGGGAAACAGGTGAAAAGATGCACTGTGGAAGAGAGCCAAAGATTAATAATAACTAATGATTTAATACAGAGTGATGCATAAGCACATATAAATGAGATTGGGTAGTTGAAAAAGAAATGTACTGGGAGTGTAGAAGATGATACAGGAGGCCAACTCCAAGGCAATCACACAAGCCACTGTCAGGTGATGCACTGCTGTTCTGCATACAAGTATCTGGATGTCCCACAGAACAAAAGCAACTGTGATGAAGATACAAGGAGGTCAGCCACAGTCAAATGCCTTCAGATAAGGCAGACGCTAAGAAGCATGCTCACTGGCAGGAATAAGATCTGAGCTATCAATATATACACTCTACTCGTCATCAGATACCCAGCTGGAATAAGAACAGAGATCCCATTGATGTTAAGACATGAAAACTGCTTATAGTGCATGAAGGTCTCCACCCAAAGTCCAGCTCTACAAGGTTTTACCAGCAACGTAAAGAGGAAGTGTGAGGACTAGTGAGTGCCAGAGCCCCAGTCCAGAGCATCCACAAATAAATCTTTAAGATGTCCTCAGCCCAAGAGTGTCGGATCCATAGAGGGAGAAGTGTACTCCAGCTGACTCCAGCTGACGGGACCCAAGTTTCCGGTTGTGCCCTGAAGACTATTCAGCACATAGTAGAACAATGTAAGATACAAGCTGGGACAGTGTAAGGGGCACAAGCAAGTGGCTGGGATAGAGTACAGGAACATTTTTGCTGCATATATATTAGAAGTCCCCAGTTCCCAATGGGTTGAGAACAACAGGGCTAAGGTCATCAAGTACCAGACAGCCAAGCTACTGCTGACCCACCAGCAGTGGGACCACTTGTGAAAAAGTGTTGCCAGTGATAATGGAAGGGTTAGGAAGAAAAGTTTAAAATAATTAAGTATACATTTGAGTAATCCCGATGAGTCAACAGGTTCCGATAACTTTCAGCTTATTTTTTTTGGAAGCAGAGAATTCAGTTCAATTCAATTTTATTTATACAGCGCCAAATCAGAACAACAGTCGCCTCAAGGTGCTTTATGGTTGGCCATAAAAGTAGACCCTACAATAATACATACAGAGGAAAAGCCCAACAATAGTATGACCCCCTATGAGCAAGCACTTTGGCGACAGTGGGAAGGAAAAACTCCCTTTTAACAGGAAGCTGGTTCCATAGAAGAGGGGCCTGAAGACTGAAGGCTCTGCCTCCCATTCTGCTTTTAAATATTTTGGAACAACAAGTAGGCCTGCAGAGTGAGAGCGAAGTGCTCTAATAGGGTGATATGGTACTACAAGGTCATTAAGATAAGATGGGGCCTGATTATTTAAGACCTTGTATGTGAGGAGACACTGGTTGAACTGAGGTTCGGCACAGATACCATATAATCATGCAAAGATCCTCTACTAGTCCAAGACTCTGATTTTGAAATGTTAGGCACTGCTAACCAGCTACACCCAGACATTCTCCTCAGGTGTTACCACAGTGGCAGGATGGTCAGGTTACTGTTGTGACAGTCATCAGTGTTACTGAGTTGTATCTTGAGAATCTTTCCTCTTATTAACGACTGGACTCTTCTAAACACTTCTAACCGTTATAAAGCTGCCAGAGGACTGATTGAAGTGGTGCAACACTAACCTCCCCACTATCTCCTGCTGCAGTTCAACATGATGGTGCTGGCATGTATCTACGGGATGAGGAACAGGCAGAGACAGGCAGAAGGTTATTGCTCTGTTATTTAATACCACAAAATATATATTGTGTGGGTGCGCCTCCTTTCCATGCATATCTGCCCACACATAGATGTAGCCTGTGGATAATACTGATGTTTGTGTATTTAAGATAACTCTGGATATGAAATTCAAGAAAAAACAGCTGAGAAATAGAAACATTTGGGACAAAATAAAAGTATTGGATTTAAACGAGACCTGTGGCATTTGTGCTTGAACTTCAGGGTGAAAGAGATTTTGTTTTGTATCAGTAAGCTAGTAAGGAAGTAAGCATCAGTGCTCACCAGTGTGCAGCTCAACACATGGCTGTAATTTCTCATTTTATAGAATGTAGCAGGACTCCATCTTGGAGGCTCCGATTGAATGCTCCAACCACGCATTGTTGAACTGCGGGTTCAGCTGCAGACAGGTGCTCTTGAATATTCATTCAGGCCCTCACGGATTCTAATCACTGTTGATATGTGTGCACTTTGCAACTGTCAACTATTCAGAAAACAAAATATGTGCCTGCATCAACTGCTTATGAAAATTTATGATGCAGGTAGAAAACGGAGAGTTATCAGTACGTTTCCCTTTAGTTTGCACCAAGGTTGAACAATTAAGTTAAAATATGATGTAGAGGTTTGAATATCTTAATTAAGTGCACAAACCCAATCTAGTTTTATACTTTATAAACAACTTTTATGATTTATATATGAGTTATATAACCGACGCTTTATAACAATTCATGTTCCGTATCGATACGTCTTCGAGGAAAACATACGGGGGGAAAGAAATCTCCCGCCTGCTTATGTTAACATGTGTTATGAGTATTTATTAAACTTTATGCTGCTTATGAAAGCTAAATACGGGGGCCTAAAGTAAAATGCAACCGCCTGAACAACCTCTATCTTGTTTTATTAGCTGACTTATCTTCTTTGTGCCAACTGGCGCATAAAGAGATGGAGGCAAAACAACTTCTCATTTGCAGTTTGTCTCCAGGATCTATTTAAGAGGCTTCAAGATGACACTTTCAAGATGCCACAGAACACAACAACTCACACCCACCCACTCACTGTTATGGTGATGTCTATACCATCCCCTATTGTTTGTTCCACTCGATGTTTATTTGGAAAGGTTAGTGCTGAGATGACATTTGTTATTAACAACCTTTTTTTGAGTCTCTTGTTATCTGAGCAGCGCAGTGGACTACACATGACAGGGTTCTGCTACCGTTTTTTAGTTTAAATGATACAGCCGAGGATTAGATTTTACAGCCGCAGTGGTGATGGATCTAAAACTCTCCAGTAAGGCTCTTACCTGCTTAAGAATTAAAGGTCACACCATATTTTGTTATAAAACAGATCCTCGTTTCACCTTGAGTTAATGAAACCGTGGTTATACGTCACACCGATGCCAATAAAGGAAATGTTTAAACTAAATTTAGCTCAGTGGTGACCTAGATTTCTCTTGCCTTCCAAAACACAAATCAATGCTTACTTGTGAGTAAGCATTCGTGTGCGGCGCTTATTTGGGGTGTGCAGAAGCCTTTGTGATGGGAGATTCGTTTATTTTTGTTTGATTATTTTCCTTTGTTGTTTGACTCTTGCCTCTAGAAGAGCATTAGCATACTTTTGCTAAAATGCATAAAATGTCCAAAATATTTTCGAGGCATGGTGTGCATGGACATGTGAGGTGAGGTCTGTTTTTGACCCAGTTCTGCAATTCATCCAAACAAAATAAATAATAATGATTAAAAAAAAAAAAAGCTCTGCCTGTTTTAAATTTGGCCGTCTTCTCTTTGAAGTTCTTCTCCTTGTGCAGCTCGTCGCTGCTTTTAATGCATAAGCTAATTTTAGCTCCTCGTGTTTGGAGTTTCACCAGAGACCCAAACCTCGTGCAGAGAGCAGGCTTGTGCTTCTTTTGCACTCTGCCCCGACTTCCACGTTGACGTTCATCGCATCAGATCAAAGCTGGTTCTGCAGCTGAAACCCAGAGAACCAGCAACAGTCCTCAGTTTACTGTAAAAGCTTGAAGGTGGTGCAGCGGTCGAGGTGCAGCGGTCGAGGTGCAGCGGTCGGCGGCATACTTTTCTAAACGTTTCCTGACATTGGCATGTGGTTGTGCATCATGAATTTGCTGTCACTGTGCTACTTCGTCATTCCTCAATTGAAATTCAGGAAGTTCTTTTGATGCACAGCAGAAGATCACAGAAACAAAAAAGTGTTGTCATAACAACCCTTGGAGAATAAACAGCAGCCTTAAAGGTTCAATAAAGTTGATTATTTTGAAAGAGAATTACAAATGATCCAAAAAGGCTGATTCTGTCCATCTGGATGTAGCCTTTTTTTTTTAATGGGAGAAAAGTTTCGTCACTCATCCAGGTGACTTATTAACAGTACATTTGCATAATAAGTGAAACTAGCACCACTGAATAAACAATGGGCTGTGAGGTCAGTTCCTTGTTACCCTGCTAACTGGAAGGTAAAGTCATTAGTGTTTTACATGGATGTGTTTGGGAATAATCAATGATATAGACTGATTTTCATTTGGAGTACATCTTGAAAGCTCCTAGGATAATGTATTCCTAGCATCTATGTGGCGCGTTTAAGGTAACGGTGCAGAGGAGGTGGAGGGTTTACGGCATTTAGCGTCTATCAAAATTCACCCTTAAGAAAAAAATAAAATAATACATCATTACTTGTTTGTTCAAATATGTAAAATGACCATCAAAAGTATTTGTGTTTGAGAGGTTTTGATAAAACTCTCAGATTTGGAAAAAACCCCACAGGTGGCACAGTCTCACGGTTCTCCACTAAACCTGGATGAGGAATGCGAGGTCGGAGCCAATGCCATTTCCAGGGCTGACCGAGTCATTTTACACTCTGTCATCACTCTTATCGCAATTTTACCCCCTCTTTCACTCTATCTAGATTGGTCACTCCTCTCTGGAACATGTCTGCACCCTAGAGGCTTTATCTGCGATTCCTTATCATCGCCAACTCTGCCTATCTCTCACCGCTGCCCCCTCCTTTTCCGTTTCCCTTTCTCACTGCACCTCGCTCACTCTTCCTTTCCATTTGTCTGTTGGTCTGTCGTGTTTGTCCTTCTCTATCTCTCATGATAGAGTTGGAATTATATGTTCAAAGTAAATAGTGCTGAGGTAAAATAGATGTCGTTTTCAGCCAATCCCCTGCCAGAATAAACATTTAGAACCTCTGGCTTATTCATATTACCCTTTCATAGGTTCATTTTGTGTTATATGTCCAGGTTTTATGGTGGCAGAGATGGACTTGTCAACGAGTGAATGCAGCTGGACTTTACAAATTGCACAATGTCGATTAGGTTGACACTAATTATGATATTTTCAAAGTCAGCCGTGCTCATAGCTGAAGCACTTTTATGCGGAATCCATTTAAATTCCTAATTGTGCTTTATTGTTAAAAGCAGAGAGTCTATGTATTTGGTGTATAGCCTTGGGAGCTGTTTGCCCTTGGTGATTCTTTCATCTTCAGATTTAATAGCACGAGTCAAACCGTGTTTGGTAAATTTGACTGCAGTACATCATGTAGCTGGAGTTCCTTGTGCTAATATTGACCTGAGGGAGTGGGTGAAAGAGAGGCTGCAGGATATGAAGATCCCTGCAAGATGGAACAGGGACCAGATGTAGTGAATGCTGTTAGAGGACACGCGCGTTTGATATGTGTCCTTTGTCTTTCTTGTCTTCAAAGTCACTCATTTCCAAGACTTTTGCGACGCATCTCATTTCCATAATGAAGACAGCGGCAGTTACTTTAAGGTCTTTCGGTGCTGCTTTGAGCTTGTTACGCTAACCTGTTGCAGACTTTATTCAGGTGAAACTTTTTCGGCTGAAAATCCAGCCTGTTATCATTCTTGGGGGAGTCAAAAACAGCTTTTTCAGATGCTGCTGGCATTTCACAGATATGCACACTGGCACTTGCGCTGTAAAACATGAGGTTAAAGAAATGGCGAGACATATCTCTCAGACCTAAGTCCTCATATATGGATACTCGCAAAGGATAACTTGGTGTCACATGGGCCTAGGTCTGCAGGCAGCTGTTTTTGTGCTGGCAGCATCTGTTTTCTATACAAATCCTATGAATGTCTGCTTTGACAGTTAAAGTTCTTAGCAATGCCCTGAGTGTACTGCTTTTTTTTTGGGCTACTCTACTCGAGGTGTTGTAATACTAGCGCGTTCATCAATGTCACTTCTCTTTGCATGGCCAATCAAACGTGCGAAGGGGTGGGACTTATAAACATAAACACTGTGAATTATGGCAAAGGAGAAAACTTTGAAGAAGACTGTTTTTGTAACCTAGCAACAATAAGAGCTTGAGAGAAGCGCTCTGAAAATGAGGTCAGCGCAAAAAAAACGCTGCCTGTGGACACAGACCCTTAGTGTCAGTCTAACCAGCGAGTAAAAGTAGAAAGCAAAACCAATCAGCGGCTGAGATACAAACCGTGGTGTTCTGGCTGACAAGCTTGTGTCCTACTCCAAATCTCCAAATGCAGACTTTGCAGACTCTCCCTAAAAGAGGGCCGCTATCTCTCGGTGTCCAGTATTGCTGTGGTCAGAGCACCTAAAGGACACCTGGTGCATAACTCTGACGGATTAGAAATCACTGGAAAAACTCATTATTCGGTGTTATCGCTCTCGCGATATAGACTGCAATTCCCCGGAGCCGTTTGGCACTAAACATGCTAATTGCAGTTATTTTAGATTAAAAAACATGTTTAAGTCGTTGTCCGCTAGTTAATTATACTAGTTAATTATACTAGTTAATTATTAGCGCTTTGCTTTGTGTTTGATTCTGTCTCTCGTCCCCGAATGCGTGCACTTGACTTTTAATGACACATTAGTATGTATGTGTGAGTCCAACCAACACCTGGCTTTCCCCGTTTCTTCCACTCCAGTTCATTCAGCAACACATTTTGCTGGCACCGAGCACACTTTTGATGATTATTCTGGCACCAAACATATTTTTATACTCTTTGAAGTGAATGTATTTTAGAAACGGCTTGGAGTCTTCACTCTCTGTGTTTAGTGAAGCTGTGTTTATCGTGGGTTACAGATCTGGAGGCTCCCCTCATTTCCCTGTTTATCAGTTAATTCTGTCCAAAATGACTTATTGTTATTTTCTTTCGCTGTCTAATGGAACAGCATTATCAAGGCTCTGTTTTTATGAGATAATGCCTGGGAAGACACTGTTCAAGGTCTGGCATGGTCTAGCAGATGTCAGATTACCACTAGAAAAGGCACTGTAAATATGAGCACAGCTGTCTTGCTGTTGCATACCACTGCATACAAAACTGTGAGTTATCAAGATTATCAACCTATTGCAGTCTTGACTGCTAAAATCCAATACACGGCCTTCTTGTGTGCAGTGCAAATCAGCATCACCTCTATAAATAAAGCAAGTGAAGGCATTGTCCAAAAAAAGGGGAGGTGGAAAAAAGACTGTCCAGTCTCCACCGAGCTCTATTCCATTTCTTTTTGTCGGAGCTTACATCGTCTTATGTTTGCTCCATGTTGTCATTCTCAGCACATTTCATAATGGATGAACATATTTCCTTCGTATACAGGAAAGCGATGATAATGAGAGTTATCGTTCTTTAGAATTTGTACCACTGATGATAATGGACTTCATTATGTCCCTCTTCCAGTAAGCTGTCACCCTGAACAAATTTAAATTAGCCAGCCCAGAGCAGATCTTACACCAAGATTATTTCCATTCAAGGCACCATTTGGAGCTGTTTTGATTCTCTTTAATACAGGACTTTTCACTCCACCAAGCAGCAGGCCTGTTTATTTGACTGTCACAACATTATAAATTACTGGCAGCTTTTCTAAACACTGACAAGAGGGGAGAAAAGTCACCTAGAATCAGCCTGGGCTCAGAGAGCTAGCTGATGTGAAGGATGCTGGCTCGCTGGCTTCGAACAGGGCAAGGTTGGGTCTTGGGCAAGGGACCCTTAGGGAACAATATGGTGGAAACCATACTGTGACTCATTCAATAAAGTTAATTAATGATATTTTATACATAATGAGGGTCGGGCTCCCTTGTGGTCCTCTCTCAGGTTGAGTTCAAGTAGAGGCAGCAGATTTGCTTCAGCTGCAGGGACCATTCTGGAAACAAAACAGACGTTTTGGAACGTCAGGTTGTGTTAAGGTCGTTTTCTTATGACTTTGTATTTTTAAAAAAACAACACATTTTCCATTACATTAGAGTGGAGGTTGGTTGAAAACCATCTTGCTCCAGGCTTTAATAAATTAAAAACATAAATAATGTCACAAAAAAAGGCCGCGTGCAGGTGCTTGGATGCAAACAAGTCGGAATTAACAAAAGCAAGCAGGGAAACAAATCTTAACTGATCTTAACTGAGAGACACAACAGCGGACTCGTGCTTTCACCGTGCACCAAACCTCCAGGCCTGAAGAGTGAAGCCCGCAGGAACGACAGTCTCTAAAAAATAATAACCCGGTCCGTAGCAGGTTTTAAGGTTAATATAACATCTTATGAACTACAAGACAAAACATATTGTAGTCTCATTATTTATTTAGCAAAATTAAGACACAATGCAGAAGCAGTATGTGAAAAATAAACCCTGGTTCGTAGCAGTCGGGTGCTGCTGGTCTGAGGCATTCAGACTGTTTTCTATCTGCGTCACTGCTGATCTCTTTCCTCGCAGTGATCTTAAGACAAGCAATTGTTTCTGGCCATCGGTCTGGGAAGTGTCATAAGGCCATTTCCAGGCAATTTGAAGTCCATCATCCTACTGTGAGAAACACGATTCACAAGTGGAAAGCATTCAAGGCAGTTGCCAGTCTTCCCAGGAGTCGACTTCTCAGCAAATTCACCCCAAGGTCAGACTGTGCTCAGAGAAACTGTAAAAAACCCAAAAGCCCCGTTTCTCTACGGGCCTCAGTTATAATAGTAAATCTTAAAAGTTTATGACAGTCCCGTTAGAAAAAGACAGACTAAATACGAGTGGTTTGGAAAAGCTCTAAGCTTCTAAGCAAAACGACAAGACCAAAATATAGGTGTTGTGCCATAATGCACAGTAACCTGTTAGGTGAAACTTTGGTGGTGGTTTGGAGCCACAGGATTTGGGCACCTTGCAGTCAATGAGTCGACTGTGAACACCTTTTTATAGTTAAATTTAAGGCCATCTCTCTGATAAGTAAACTTTGGCCCAAACTGGGTCACTCAACAGCAATGATCTCAAGCTCATCGGCAAATCTACCACAGTGCAATGGTCCAATGAAAGTCCAGACCTCAAACTGATTGAAAAGCTGCAGTGGGACCTTAATGGAGCTGTGAATATGAATGCAAACCTCACCGAAGTGAAGCGGTGTTGTAAAGAGCGGGCCAAAGTTCCTCCACCGTGATGTGAGCGACTGATAAAGTCATGCAGAAAATGATTACTGCAAGTTATTGCTGCTGAAGTTGGCTCTGCAAACTGCTGAATCATGAGGTGCACGCAGTTTTCCACAAACTGCGTCTACATTTTGGTTTAGTTTTAGTTAAATACTTAATATGCTCCTCATATGAGCTTATTAAGTATTTAACACCTGGTAAGGCACAGACAATATACTTGTTTTATCCTGATCTGTGAAACCTTGACAGAGGGTGTATTTTTTTTCCCTATGACTATAAGTGGAAATGCCTTAGTCTTGTATTATTTTTAACAGCCAACAGGGGGTGAACACCCTGGTTGTATGGAATGCTATAGGGAAATGACCCTTACACTTCCATGATCCGTAGCCTCATTAAATGCTTTACAAATGCAGTTATGCTCTCCGTCCCCAGTTTCAAGTCTCATCGAAAAGAACATGATGTTCATTTTGTACATTAAGGTCACCGTTAGTTTCCAGAAGGCTGACCGACTAATTAGACCTCATGCTTATGACATCTGATTTTACAAAGCTGAGATGACGACAGGCAAATCGTTCAGGCAGACTTCAAAAATGAGACAATGTAGCAGATTACAAAAGAGTAGCTACATTTATTTATTGTATATGCTTTGAAATCAAATTCGGAAAGCTACGGCTGTTTTCGGATTTCCATTTCTAAGGAAATCCCCTTTTAAGTAGAGGGAAAGGCCCAAGATGGAAACAAAATAAGTGAGTATGCACAGAGCACGCACAGATAGCGTTCTCTTTATGGCAGGAACTAAGTTTCATGGAAAATGCCTTCCCCATTCTGAGAAACACAACTATTAACAGCACACTAGTGGGAGCTAAAAGCCAAACATCCACTTCTACTTACTGTTTTCAGTAAGTCTACCAACATATAAAATCATGTGCATGATGTCTGGAATGGCTACATGACCACGCAAACTGGAATGAGGGAGATTTTTGACATTAGGAATTATCGGGGAAAAATGTGTGCTAAGCTTTTATTGTTTCTGACACGTGAACCCCTTCTGAGTTAAAGTTTAGAGTCTGCTGTGTGCAGACCAAAATCAGCAGTCAAGCTTTTCTGCCTTTCCTGTTTATCCTTCTGTGGGCCTGGGAATTAGATTTGCTGCCAGTGTGGGCTTCTGATTAGCATGTTTTCAGCTGTATTGACTGATGGCAAAACTGTGGGCTAGCTTCTCCCTGAAAGGTGTAATAAACAGAACCCGGGAGGCTGGAGCATCTGCATTAACACCTTTCCGGGGCCGTCTCCTAGGGCCCGCGAACCGAGGACAGTGCCTTCCCTTCACACCTCGTTACTCCCGTTCCGTCCCGTGACCTTTCCCCGCAGGCAAACACGCACCCCATGAGACAGCAAGCCAATCTGTACCCCTCTTCCGTCCAGCCCAACCTCTCACAACCCTTCCTCTTTGTCTTATCCCCTTTTTCTTCTGCACAAACACACTGTCGCTACAACTGTCATCGACTCTCTTGCTGAGTGGTATCGTTGTCACAGGCCCCATCATTGTCCTCCACTGGATCAGTCAGCAGTGTTTACATTCAGGTGATTTTTTTTGGCTTTAAATCACTCCAGTGGAAACTGATGTGACCTTGAAGAGAATGCCTGCGAATGTCTTTCAAACCTGAAGAGGAAGAACGCCCTTTGAAAGTCTTGTCTTTCATGCTACTAATAGATAGGAGGTTGTCTGAACATTTTTTTTCTTGACCAGTCATTACAATGATCAGGATGGGCTTGAATGCGTAAAGCCTTGGAGAGTGAAAATGGAGTTCTCCAGGTGAAAGGAAAACAGGCCCTCTGGCAAGGTTGCGTGGTTTGTCTTTGATGCTCCTAGCTTGACACGGGGAGCTCACCTTGACTGGGTCATTTATTCAGATACACACTAAGTCACCTGGCACTAGGAGGCTGAGAGACAATTACATTCAGCCTTCATGGGGCGATGATGCCAGGGCGCCAGAAAACATCTATATTTTAAACTCTGAGCGGCTCGTCGCAGTGTGAGTGGTGATCTTAAATTAATAAACCCAATTTTTAATCCTGAATGGAAAATTAAAACTGGCCTCGCTTTCAACTTTTAATTAATTCTCTGCCAATTTTCCTTCTCAAAGCTTATTGTGTTTTTGCAATGCTTTCGCAGTCAGCAATATGAAAAGAGCAGCGCCTCTGTGTGGGGGGCACGCAACTGCCTAGATGGCGCTGTCCTTTACCGCGAGCCCTTCTACCTTCTGAGCAAACCATCCCAATCTGACCTAGGACGTCTGCAAGGCTCACACCACAGATGAGTTGCAAACTGCAGTGTGGCAAGTCAGAGCGCAGAAAAACCCTGTTAATTGGTCCAGTCTGGCTGGCCCCTGTCAGACGAGGCCTTTCATGGCCTTTTCATGGGTTTCTCCTGGGAAAACTGAGGAGGCTGCCTGTAATGAGGCACTCTACCTGGTTGCAGAGGGGGGAATCAGGAGGGTCGCTCGTGGGCAATTAGGGAGAAATAATGAGAGCTTTCTCTTCCTCTCTGTCTCTGTTTCTACACCCCACCAACCCACCCCTCCCGGTTTCCTGTGAGAACTGTGGCTCATCAGGTAACTTTTCGGGGGGGATCCCGTGAGAGGCAGCTCAAAGCGAAAAGTAACACTGCAAGAAGCGCTCGTGAACAAAAGCCCTTTTTAGACATGCACTCCTTTCCATGAAAGTTTTCGCAATGGCAATCTTACTAGGTTGGACTGTCTGTGCAAGTCTCAGCTCGCTAAAAAACAACAATAACACGAGAAAGACATTTCTCCTGGAATGCACTCGTTGCGTTTGTTCGCCGTGTCTGCCAACACTAAACCATGCCTGGCTGTCATTGTTGTGTCTTTGTCCAAATTAAACCTCCAGAACCCCTAATATCTGACCAAAGTCCTCCTGTGAAGAAAGCATGTCCCATCTTAATTGTATCTGGGTACTTATTTGGGTGGTTTTCTGAAGAATTCTAGAATTGAACAGAACATAACTGGTCTCACTGGTCAGTCTGTATTAGGGGTGCAACGATACACAAAATTCACGGTTCGGTTCGATACTTTGGTGTCACGGTTCGATATTTTTTCGATACAAAAAAATGTTCATGCCTTTTTAATTTGTCATTTATTAAAATTATAAATATATATTTTAACTCAAAAGTACAGTTTTTAAATTTAATGTTGCTGAAACAACAAAGTAATAAAAAAATAAATCTATCTGATCGGAGAAATCCCTCATCTTTGGAAAAGAGAGTTTATTACAGAGAAATGGCTCTTTCCAAAATAAAAGCTATATTATACGCTTCTTCTGGGCTATATTCTCAGCAGCATATTAAACATATCAGGTCCCCATAAGGAGAATCCTGTGCTAACGGCTGTCTAAATGACTCGGGTAAAGTTTGTAGCATGCTGCTTGTTGTTTGTCTGCTTCCACTTGTCTTTGCACTAGGATGCTGTCGGAGTAAATGTGCAGTCATATTCGTTGTGTTCCCACTAGTGCTGTCAGCGTTAATCTGTAAATGACGTTAACGCCACAACACGGCAAATCTCCGTTAACGAGCTACCGCGGATCGCCCCGTGCGTGGGGCTGGACGGCGCAACACGTTAACGAGCTAACTGCGCTAACCACTAGTCCCAATGTAATTGAGCATTGCGTGGCACATCCAACATACTGTTTTACTTTAGTCCATGACGCGCTTACCTTCAGGGTCATACGTCACATGAAAACCAAAATAGTTCCAAAGGCCAGATCTGAATGAGGGTGGGGGAGGTTCAATTTGCCATGTTGCAACGAGCTTAGCTTCTGTCTCGCTAGCTTGCGCTGCGCTCAGTGGATCTGCGCTCGACAGTGCAGCCTAGGCGGAGTAGTCGAACGCAGATCCACTGAGCTGCTCAACACAGACAGCATCGTCAGAAGAAAAGTTGATAAAATAAATTAAAAATTTTGTATTGTTCGATACATATGCGTACCAAACCGAAAGCACTGTATCGAACGGTTCAATATCGATACGAGTATCGTTGCACCTCTAGTCTGTATAACAAAAGTCATCTTTACAAAGCTTTTTCTGTTATTGGATTCTCTCAAAGATATCAATTCAGGATTCCTCGAGTGCCATGGCTCTGGATTATTATGTCTGTGGCTGTAACTTTGTTTTCACACATGAACTCTGAACATTGTTGGGAGAATTGTTCGGCACACAGCAGGAGACACTCCACATTTGATGTGTTGTCACTGCTGGAGCAACTCTTTTTGCCTCATCCTTCAAGTATCCAAGCAGGTAGGGCAAAGGACGTCCATTTGCTCGCTGTGAATCCATTAGACATTTACCTGCGCTATTCACACTTGGGCTCATTTGGACATTACGCACTGTTCTAGGCAACTGGCAGATTAAAGATCTTTAAGGTATTTGCCTTTTCACATGCAGCTGCTGGAAAAAAAATATGAAAAACACCTGAAAAGACTGATTAGGCCAGTGTTGGATATACCACATCTCAGCTTTCATTTCATGGACCGACATCAGAGCAAAACCGTGTAAAGATCCCTAACCACGCATACAGTAGACGCATCAAATATTGGATGCCGCTTGCCGTGCTACCCTTAGAAAATCAGCTGACCGAACAAAGCTACGCTTGCAGGAGAAAGCAACATTGCAGAAGCAACTAGGGTGCAGTGAAACCACCTTGTGTGCATTTTAAGATAGAGGTGTTGTATCCACGCTCGTATAGGCTTCATTATACAGGAGCAGTTTTCCCCTCACTCGTGGGATTTTTAGTTTTTATGCAGCCGGTGTTAGCTACCACGAGTCCTTGCTGCCTTCTCCTGCCTTGAGACGAGTTTCCACTTCTGACAGAGATTGATGTGCTGCCTTTCCCCGGCTGTAATAGCACTCAGCATTCACCGCACTTTATATCCAAATGGCACCAAATCAAAATCACACACCTCAGTTAAGTGCCGCACCTTATTTACATGCATAAAGTAAATTCATTTTATTTAGGGGTTGAAGGGTGATCAATAATTTACATGCACATAAGTGCCTGATATGTGTGAAATTGTCTGCATGCCTCCAAGAATAATGGAGAGGTTTTTGAACTGCAGTACAGATGGTGTGAATAACAGATGTTATTTACTGAAAAGGGGGTAAAAAAAAAAATTAAAATCAGATTAAAGCTATAGCGAGATCGTCCCTGCTGTGCATTTTCAGCTGAAAAGGAACATGTTTGGAAAATAAATTAAAAATAATTAGCCGGTCCCCTTAGTGATAAAAATATTGCACATCAAATAAATATTCTAGCTTCTGTGCAGTCCTGAACCGTGAGATATACAGAGCGAAATCACCGCCGATCCTCCCCCTTCCTTCTGCTTTAATGATAATCACACATTCCCTCCCTTGCTTTTCTTTTAGCACTGTGTTGTAAAACCCATTAGAAAAACTGCGCTGCAGTGGGTAACACGTAGCTGCTACCCTGTGTGTGGACAAACCAGACAGTGAGGTTGAGGGAGAAAGGATAGGTGCTGTCTGATGCTGAGGGCTGTGTTTTGCATTCAGCTTTTTTGTTTTGAAGCTGTACAACAACACTGATGGCATGACAGATTTGGGTTAGGATCCAGACCTTGTTTTGGATCTTGCTGGTTTTTTTGCCTTGGAGGAAGGGCCATAAATGTTATAGCAGTAGCGGAAATCCCTCCCTGGTAAATGCTCCATCTGTGAACATGAGTAGCAGGATGTGTGCGAGGCAGTAAAAAATGAATGTGAGGATTGCGAGATGGCCAGGGAGTCTGTTACGCTGATAGAAAATGTAAAGTGCTATAGTCATGGATGTAATGTAGAATGATTGTCTGTCTCCCCTGTTTATTTGCCAGTGTAAGGGCTGTAATGGAGACAAATGCTTGTCTGAGTTTGTGAACCCACTGCTTTGGCAATCTAACTCCTGGGTATATGTGGTTGTTGCGGTAGCCTCAGACTGAGAGGTGCATGTGAAGGCAGGTGAAAGGTCTTCAGGTGACTAACCTGGGTTTTATGCCTTAATGACTCCTTGTTATTCCCGTAGCTGTTTTACAATTGCCACCAGTGCTTCCACCCTCTGTGTCCATTAGATGCAGGGAACATGGATCAATATGTGATGCAATTTCCCAGAGGAATGAACCAAGCTTCTTTAGGGTGGCCGGCCGGCATCTCGCCTTCTCTTTTACACACACGCACATCCTATGTTACCACGCTGCACTGAATAAACCTCAGACAGGTATTGTGAACACAAAGAAGGGTTTTGCTCAGTCATTTATCTAAGTGGAGCGAGATTCAGCAGCAAGGGGAAACTCTTTGTTGCGGTAGCTAAAACAGAAGCCTGTCACCCAGGTCTTCCTAAAGCAGCTAAAGAATGAGTCATCAGCAGTCCGACACCCACCCAATAGCGAGGCTGGCACTCAGCATGCCAGCAACATCATCTGCCTTACAAGGGATGTTGCCCGGCTATTATCTTTGAACAATGAGACGCAGTTTGCTAGTATTCGATTTTGCAAAGGTCAACATCATTTTGCCACTGGAGTAAAGTGTTGTTTTCATAATGAATATGCCCTAGATTATGCACAGACACAACACGGCCCATGCAGTCTCTGTCTCTGCTTTAATGCACAGACAGAAAAAAGCGCATTTTAAGGCAGATGCATACATCTAGATCATAAACTTTGTCCCTTTTTTTTCTTCTTCCTCGCCACAAACACTGAGATTTAACCGGCTGCTATAAAAGCCGTTAATAATTAAAGTTACGGTGTGCTGCGAAGGCTGTTTAAAACATGTACCTGGACTTTTTTTACTTGGTGATATGTCAAGGCTCCACATGTATTGCTGACTTGTGTTTCCATGACAACGTTACTCTAGTTCTAATTTTGAATATCACAGTCTGGGGACTTGGTTTCGACCGTAATGAAAATAAGATAATCAGAAGAAAATATTATCCAAGTTTTCTCTCATCTCGATCATTTTCTTTACTACTTTGGAACATTGTGTGTTTTATTCTCTTAAGGAGATCTATTATATTTTTATTCTGGGCCTCCACTCGAGGAGCCTTTCGTGATTTAGGGTTCATAAAAATCCGTGTTTATCTCATATGGGCCCTTTATGTTGCCCGCAGTCTGAAGGAGGCACTTTTTGTGAGTCCAGTGTCCCTTTATGCCTCTGCTTTCCCCAACTGACTTGTGCTTGTTGCAGATGTAGTGGCTTGAAAAACAAACTGCAGTAGACCTTTTTCTGTTCTCGAAGCAAAATTCATAGTTTCATGTCAACTCTGGTCAGTCCAACACATTTTACACCTAAAATGAAAGATCCACCAGCGACGCAAACGGCTGCTTAGGCCTCCAGTTGTGTCCACACTGGAAGTGATTCACTGGAAGATAAAGCGACAACTACAGAAAAAGAATAAACCTTTCTGAGCTTCCAGGGGCGTGCATGAAGCAAATACCAATGACAATGAAGAATAATGATTTTGGGCATATGACCTGGTAGTAAATACATTAGAGGCAACTGAAGCCCGGACCGTGCCAACGCAACTGTGATGTGCTACGAGCGAATCCCTCAGTGTAGCGGCAGCTTCAATCACACAGATCTAGACACCTTGGTGACTCCCTGCTACGA